>NW_022900929.1:56717911-56760059 GCF_012274545.1 Fukomys damarensis | reverse complement strand
CCCCATCACACACACACACACACACACACACACACACACACACACACACACACCTTGTTTGCATCTCCAATTCACGCCTGCAAATAAACAGCCTGCCAACTTTCACTCTGTTTCCCATCCTGGAGCTTGAGCATCTAGCATGGTTGTCTAAGGAGACAAAGCTGAGAAACAAGTGCCCCTCCACTGGCCTCAGACCTTCTGTTCTGGGCCAGGCTAATCAGCTTGACAATTCCAACAAGTTCTCATCTTGGAGCCTCCCCATTGCCTCTTGTAAGAAGACCTTTTCTGCAGGACCCAGCCTACAATCCTTTGTGGTAGTTGCATGGCTCAGGTCAGACATTGGGTTACCTGGAGCTATTTATTAGCATCTACTATGATTAGGCACTGGGGTTCCAAGAATGATGACTCTTGTCATCGTTGAGCTGTTGTGGGACTTCACAGAGGGCAGCTGCCTGAACACTGGCCAATTCCAGCCTTTACCCCAAGGAAGGGCACCTCTTGCTGAATGATTATACCAGAAACACCAGCATGTGTAGGGACCTCATCTCAATTTAACTAGAAGTTTCCTCAAAGATTCTTAGAGCCTCTACCATTGACTGCCCCTCAGGAATACTCCACAGGTTCTTACCTGATCATGTGCTCTGCTTTTATTAAGTAGCAGCACCCTTTTCTCCTCTGCTTTTTTTGTTCTTGGCCTGAACTATATTACACATTTTCCCACTGAGTGGCAGAGAGAAGTGTACTGGAAAGAGAATAAACTGAAAAAGCTGTAGGCAATGGTGTACACACTTATACCTGAAAACCCAGTACATTCTTTCGTTCGAGTTAGATGAAGAACAGAAGCACTCAAGAAGTTAGAACTAAAAATATAGAAATGGCTTTGCCTGCAGTTTCCGAATTTTTTCTGAGGTGGTGTTTCAAAGGAAAAGGAATTAAAAATCCTAAAAGCAATTATCATATCTGTAGATAACTAAAAAGTCTGCGAGGCAGTATCCGGCCCTCCCATTAGTGCAGCTGCTTGTGGAAAAATTGAGAGCAGAGATCTGAAATACTGTGTATTCTTTGTGGGGGCAAGTAGAGGAGGTGTGGATGTCAGTGTCTACTGTTACATGAGCATGTGATTAATTCTGAAGGTAGAATTTCACAACATCATATTTTAGTAAGAAGTTTGAATAGTAAGTGGGTAAAAGTATCTGGCAAAGTAAAATATAGTATTTGCAGGGTTCAGCAAATACAGTTGATATAGGACCTGTGATACTTGAACCTCCAAATAATATAAGGGAAATATAACTCTCAGTTTGCTAGATGTCCGATTCCCTGAGTTCATGTTCTCTAAAATCCAAGTATGAATTCTAGGAACAATGGAGGTTAACAGTAGGAAGAATTTATTGAGAGAAAGATACTTTCTAAGAGAGATAGCAGGGGGGCCCAGAAGTGGGTTGCCCACAGACCCCACTTTTCAAGGGAGTTTTATAGAGCAGAGCCATGAGATGTGTGTGTGTGTGTGTGTGTGTGTGTGTGTGTGCGCGCGCTCGCTGGTATAAGGTGGGACAAAACTATAGTCAACTAATAAGAACAAGTAACTCACTTAGGTAATATTGATCCAGTGGAAAATCACAAGATGGATATGGGGTGGGACAAAACTATGGTCAGCCAATAAAATTACAAATATAGTCTCTTAGGTAATATTGATTAAATGGGGGTCAAAAAGGGAAGCAAGTCATGTAGTAGGCACACATGGAAGGAACAGACTTTTCCTGGAAGGGATGGGTCAGGGAACTGTCCCAGAAGGAAGGGGTTCCGGTCCTGGTCCCTCACCCACGTGACTGATGGCTATGTAGAATATCAATTGCCACTGCTCATCTTTTGGGGAAGTATGTAGGTATAGTCAGTTCTCTTTGTCTTGAAGTCTGGCCTTCAATGAATGCGCCTCCAGCCACAGTTGCCTTCAGCACTGACTTCTTTGAAGGCCCAGCCCTGTCTGACTGCCTATAATATTTTAACCAATTTAGCTGTCTGCAGTGCTATGACCCAGCATTTCCTCACTGTGCATATCACTCACTGTGCTAATCACATAGGGCCTTGCACGCACTGTAGGGGCTCAGGAAAATGTCCGTTCAGGTGTTTTTATTATTTTTAAGAATTTAATATTTACTAGTACATGCTAGTGTATAATGATTACATTCATTATGGGAAGTTGGTACATGTACATGACGCATCTTAATTCTTTTCTTCCCACTTCCTCCGTGGCCAAAACCTCCTGACCGGGATCAAATAGCAGAGAAAAGGCCAACAAGAAAAGGCACCAGCTCAAGCTAGACCGAGACCTCTGTTTCATCAATGTATTTGCTCCTGGGTTTATTATTGTACTCAAAGGCCTGGAAGGTGACTAGTCCTGAATGTAGCAGTAAACTGCTGTTAATTTCATTTACATTTCAGAGTGAGGGGTCCAGGTTTTCAAGTTTGCTACGGGATTTTATGCAACCAATATGCAAATGAAAGCCTTCTAAAAATTCCATCTGTTCTTCAGCCCCTCCCCTGGTCACAAACAACTGAGGGTGGCGCGGAGCTCGCGGGATCCTCCAGGATGGGCAGACTAGGCGGGGTGACGGGCGGGGAAGGGCTGTGCTGCCCGCCGGCTCAGGGGCCGGACCTCAGCCTCTCCCCGCCTCGGGCCACCGCAGCTGTGGCGGATCCGCAGCTCCAAAACGGCTCTCTGACTCCTCACTAGGCTAGTCCCGCGCTGGGTGGCGGAACTCCGCGCAACTCCCTCGGCTCCCCAAACCGGGATCCTTTCTCCCTAGAGTTTGCGAGCAACTTTCCCCTTCGTCCCCGGCGCTGCGGTGGCTCGGAGCCGTGGCCGCCGCAGGTTGCTGTACCCAGGGCTCCGCTCCCCGAGCCTCAGCTTCTCGCTCACGTAGGTCGTTCCCTTCGAGGTGCACACTGGGGGTCCCCGACCTCGAGGCTGAGGGCGAGATGCCTCTGGGACACATCATGAGGCTGGATCTGGAGAAAATCGCCCTGGAGTACATCGTGCCGTGCCTGCACGAGATCGGCTTCTGCTACCTGGACAACTTCCTGGGCGAGGTGGTGGGTGACTGCGTCCTGGAGCGCGTGAAGCAGCTGGATCGGGCACAACGAGGAGGGTTGCGAGGCCATCAGCTTCCTCTTGTCTCTCATCGACCGGCTGGTCCTGTACTGCGGGAGCCGGCTGGGCAAATACTATGTCAAGGAGAGGTCCAAGGTAGGACGCGCGCAGGAGCAGGAGGCGTTTGGGGTCGGTTGTATGCCGGGCCGCCTCGAACTTTTTTTTTTAACAAGTCAGCTTGGTTTCTCAACGAGGAGGGTTGCGAGGCCATCAGCTTCCTCTTGTCTCTCATCGACCGGCTGGTCCTGTACTGCGGGAGCCGGCTGGGCAAATACTATGTCAAGGAGAGGTCCAAGGTAGGACGCGCGCAGGAGCAGGAGGCGTTTGGGGTCGGTTGTATGCCGGGCCGCCTCGAACTTTTTTTTTTAACAAGTCAGCTTGGTTTCTCTCCCCGCTACAACTCCTTTACTCACCACCCCCGGCTCCTCTGAGCAAAAGCCCTTGTTAAAGGGGGCTCAGGTGTATCACGATGGCCTTCTGTGACTTTGAAAGAATTGGCCCTGGTTGAGGTTTCGAGCCGAACAACTGTAACTTTTGGTCCAATTTTATGACATGGAGATTGTCAAAGATCTAAAGGAAGGAAAATATATTAGAAACACTGTATGGTCTGAGGCACACGAGTATTCATAATGTTGAGTACCGACTTTAGCCACCTTACATGGCCCTTCACTGTGGTCAGAAGAGCGCTCTTGATTTTGGAGCCAGTTGTGGTTTTGCTTTGTGGCAGTTTGTGGAGCTTGGCAGGGGTGGGAAGAGGAGTTTGACGTGTGAAAGGTGAAACTCCTCTTCACTTCTGAGTGCTGCCCTTGACTTCTTGGATTTGGGACACTGATAGACCATCTACTTGACAAAATTGTCTCCTGGTGCACACCTTTTCCTAAGAATTTGTGACAAAACCCACTTAGAGCAACCAATTAAGCGCTTATGAGCAAGTAGTCAAATACTTCTGGATAGAAACCTTTTTTTTTCTTCACCTGGCCAGAAATGACTCTCTGGGTGGTTGGTAGTTTATTTTGGAAACATTTACAGGTAGATTGGCAGAAATATGGAAACACGTAAGTGCCATTATGTGGATGCATGTACATTGCTTCGGGATAGTCTTGCTACCAAGGCATTCTTCATAGTCGGGGCTGTTTTCTGAGTGAATTGCCTTTGTGTATTGTGGTCTGGTCAAGGGGTGTGCAGGAGGATGGAACACTTTTATCGAAAAACAGTGAGGCAGAGTGTACTGGCATTTGAGGGAAGACAAACATTCAGCTATGTACCGTTCTATGACAGTAAGTGTAACACTTTCTCAGTGTAAAATCCGATTTTGTGATGAGTATTGTTTCATTTTTCTCATAAGTTGAATGAAAGGCAAATAGTAAAGATTGGAAATGTGTAGACACCAAGGGCTTGAGATTGCAGTGGGGAATCATAGAAGGCTGTACACTTTAACGCTAGGAGAACATGGGTAGAATATCTGAAAGCATCTGTGCATGTGGACACCCAGTAAATCTCAAAAGAAAATGTTGCTTTCTAATTTTTACTTTGTTTTGGGAGTTCAGTTAGCTGAACTGTTTAGAATGTTAGAAATGTATTTTTGTTCCTCCACCAGTTTGGTGCTGGATTAGAAAGTCTTTTGTCTTCAGGTCAGTTTTGTTTTTGCACCAGCTTGTCTGTGGGGAGAGGAGAGGTAACCCCAGTGTGGCTTCAGTCTGAAATGGCTTATCAGGTTTTAAAAGTTTCTTCTAAAGGCAGGGGCTGGGGATCCCCCCACCATCTTGCGTTCTAGGAACAGATTTTGCTCTGAGGGAGGTCAGAATTAATTGGTAGAATGATGTCACTAACATCCTTGAAAGTTAAATATTTTTATTTAGCTTTAACTTAATGCGTGAGGATAGGGTTTCAGTATGGGATTTAACTCAAATGGAATGAAAAGCACTGTGTAAATCAGGGCAAAGAAAAAAGATCTCCTGTTAGGATTCTTTAATTATGAGTTATCTTTTGGGTGGAATAATAACTTTTTATTTAACTGTGTCAGAAGGTGACTGAATTGATAAGAGAAGATTCGTCTTGTCCACTGAAAAGACATCTGCTTATTCCCAGAGTTCAGCTGTATTTGGCTATTTTGGCCTAAAGCACTTCATTCTTGCCCTGTAGAAAAATTACCTCCAGATTAGAACATTCCCTGGCCAAATAGAGCCAAATGCAAACCAAGCCTCAGCAAATAATTTGTATAATAAAAACCAAACAAAAAGTTTGATTTGCTTGAATAAAGGAATCTGTGGCTTCAGGTCTCTCATTCAATGTATAGAAACACATTCCATTTCTATATGATTTATGTTACTTTCACCTTAACCCCCCCATTACTTTCTTTTCCTCCCTCATTGAAGTCCTTTGTGTCGTGTTGCTTCCCAGAGTAGTGATACAGATGGACCCAGGTTTTTGCCGGGTCCTGTAAGCAGGTTTTCAGTAGAAACCTTTCATTGAGGAAAATTTAAAATACACACAAATGTAGAGAAGCTAATGTCACAGCTTCAGCAATTGCTGGTGTATACATTTAGTTAGACCACTTGTTTGTAAATTTCTTGAGGTTATGCTCATGGATGCATACACCTTAATAATTTTTTTTGGTGTTTCTGCTGGACTTTTATTTATTTGGTACAAGGGATGGAACTCGGGACCTTGCGCTTGCAAGGTAGGCGACAGCACCACTGAGCTAAATCTTACCCAGCCCTTCTGCTAGACTTTTAAAGGTCATTGAATAATATAATAATGTCCTATATTTCAAGGAAGTAATAGCAAATACATACGGTGGGGATGAACAAGAATATGTACTGGACCTAAAATCAAAATAGTGGAAGAATACAGGAAGAACTATGAGGTGGTCCATTTCGCTGCCAAAAAGAGTTATTGGCCAGAATTTGTCTACCTGATTTTCCTTGGAGAAAAATCTAGGGTGCTAAAGACCCTTGGGGAACAGCACAGCAGTGTACAGCAGTATGGCGCCCCCTAACTTCAAGCATGGTCATTGCTTTCAAGCTAGCAAAGGCTTTCTTATCTGTTACTCCCTTGGGGAGATTTCAGATTCTATCCAAGATAAATACTGGTTATAATTTGCTGCTTTTTCTTTGGCTGCCTAGATCTTGTAAATGGCTGTTTTCCAGTGTACGTGTAATTTATAGAACCAAAAGTCCTTCTGCTTAAAGCATTTCACTGTAGATTTGCCCTTGAATAACTCTATTAATAATATGAATACTTTACTTTGTGTTGAGCAGTTTTGCTCTGCCTGGCACTGTGTTAAGCACTGTATGGATACCATCTTAATCTTCAGAATCACAATCTTAACAAATTGAGGGCTTAAATAATTTGCCCAAAGTCTCAAAGTTGATAACAAGCAGCTTATGAAAAGTACTAGGGGTTTAGGCTTGAAGTTAATTCCAAACATTATGAGTTTGCTTAGGTTTCAGAAAGTGTAAATAATGCCTTAGATAGAGCTTTGGGGGGAAGGAACATGAACTACTGCAATGTACATAAAAAGTTGTTAAGCAGAATTCTGAGCCTTTGTCAGCATGAAGGCTTTAAATGTGAGTTGAGAGTGTGACCTGGATCTCTCTCTGACTCGCGTCTGTGGTCTTAAACTTTCCTGCTTGTCATCCTTTCATTTACTCCGAAGATGTTTATAGTATGTTCACTCTGTGGGGTGCTGTGCAGGAGCAGGGGGTACTTCCGTTCACATATATCTTTGTAGGACCCTCTAGTTCACACATAAGTCTCAATTTTTATTAAAAAAAGAAGGAAAGGACTCCAGTGAAGTGAATCCGTTGAGTACATATGACGAATAAATGGAGTCTATGCCAGGGTTTTCCTGTGGTTATTTTTAGAAAAGTCTGTATCAACAGGGTTGGTTGTTAGGATCTCTGACCCCCACTGGCCATGGACCCCAGCATTGGGAGGGTTGCATTGCAAGCAGACAGATCCTTTCTTTCCCGGCAATAATACAGAGGAGTGATGAAATGGCACAGCATTTATGAATAAAGGAAAGTAGGTGGCAAGGTAGTAGGTTTATTTCCCTGCTCTTTAGCAATAATAGTTTTGGCTGCCCCTTCTCATGTGATGTCAGGAATTCCATTCCTAGTCACAAGCTATTTTCTGCAGAGATGGGATAGACTGTGAAGATCAGGATATCTCTCAGGACCCAAGAGCAGGAAATGTAGTTAGAGGACTGGAGCCATCATCTAGAAAGTCTTTAATATCCAGGACAGCTGCTGTGTTCCTTCTTTGTACTTTATGGTCTCTGTTTTTGCTTCTTTGCTTATGTTCTTTATTTCTTCCCCTCTCTTGTTCCAATCCAGCTTTTGCTGGTATTTCACATACATAGCTTAAGATGGCTGCCCAATAATGGCCACTTCTGGTTTTATTTCAGAATGAGCAGAGGCTTGAATAACATTCTGGAGTCCCTATTTTCCTAACCTGTGAGAAAATCTGATTGTCTACCTTGTCTCAGGGGTTCTAGAAGCCTTGGTTGGGGGTGGTGGGAGGTATGAGAATAATATTGTCACACATGTGCTTGTCAGGGTCCGTGAGAGGTATGGTTCTAGGAGCATAGTGTTTGTGGACTGGACACATACATAGTGTCTCTGCAATGAAAAAAAATTTTTTTTTTTTTGGTGCGAGGGATTGAACTCAGACCTTGTGCTTGCAAGGCAGGTGGCAGCACCACTAAGCTAAATCCCCGGCCCTCTGCAATGAAAATCTTAAAAATCTGTGTGTGGATAGGGAGAGGGCCACTGAGGTTCAAGCACTGAACATCTTTCTGTAAGGATGTATGGGATTGCTATAAAAGATTCTATATCAAAAATAACTTAGCTCCTGGAGGAAGGAAATGACTCCAAGGAAATCATTTATGGAATAAAGCTTTAGGGACAGGGAAGCAAGTCGCTCTATCATTGTCTATTTTGTTGAATGACAGTTGGGAACAAAGAAGGAAGGAGTATAGTGTATGTGTGAGTTTAATTTACATTTCTGTTCATTTTTGGCTCTTCAGTCACAACTTTATCTGTTTGTAGAGAAGCCAGAAATCAGGGATATTAGTTTATCTGTTCACAAATCCTTAAATGCCTTCACTGTGCTAGACCTGCGCATGGGTGGGGGAAAGAAGGAGAAAAGTGAATAGGAAGCCAGGGAAGAAGCAAGGGGGAAGGTGCGCATTGGGCAAAACTTGTTACCGCTGTTGTTTTCTTCTTTCTGGCCAGAAGGCCCACTTTTACACTCACTTGTCGTTGTTTTACTGTGAGCTTTTTCCAATTTCTTAATTTTCCCTAATGAAACGGACAAGTAATAAGAATTTTTTAGAACTGGAGAGGCGTCAGAAATCACATCTATCCAATTCCTCATTCAGCAGTTCAGTTCTTCTATTTGGAGAGGAAACACCTTGAACAGGTCCATGACAAAGGTCTGGCACATGTGCTGGCCTGAGGACAGGTGCCTCTAGAGACAGCGCCAATGGCTGCCATTGTTCCATGAGTCAGGTAGACTGTGGCTCAGGGTGGGTGGGTGAATTTAGCTGCAGGAGCATTTTATTTGGGAAATGTAATTCTGATGAAATTCTTTGAACATCCTCAGGTAGAGCTATGTAGTTTATTTCTGTATTTGGCTTTTGGGGGTCAGGAATTATCCCTTCCATGCTGGGAAGGGAACCAGGGGCACTGTACCACTAAACTACATCCCCTCTCCTTTTTGTGTGTGACAGAGTCTCACTAAGTTGTCCAGGCAGGGTTAGAATTTGTTATCCTCTTGCCCTCGTTGCTAGAATGCACTACCATACTGAGGGTCCCTTCTTGACTTTACCCAGCTTAAGCAAAATTGGTAATTGTTTCCCAATTCTTGACTCTGGCTAGGACCCTTCTAATTTTGTAAACAACAAACAGGCTTTCATCTTCTAACCCCATCCTTAGAATACACCATGTACACAAGATGCCTCTGATGAAGGTGGAGTGGAGTGCTAGAGCCCCACCTGCAATGAATGGAGCCCCCTTTGAAGCATCTCCAAGCCCCTAACCTCCTGTGTACCTCAGGATAAAGCCCCGAAGGCTGCTCTCTTGTGGGCTGCTCTCTTGTGGGCCATATTTATTCAGATTTGCAAGACCTCTGCTACTTTGTTCCCCCAAGTGACATTTTGACCTGTGCCCATTTGGAGACCAAGGAGTAGTTTACAGGTTAGCAATATGGACAAGGCTATTAATTTTTTTTAAAATTATTAAAGCAACAGTCTTGATAATTCCTTTGTAACAATACTTGGTAGCTGTTAACTAATAGTCTTCTAAGAAACAAGTGTCACTTTTCTTTGGTGTTGTCAAATGCACATGTTCTGACAGTAATGATATTTCAGATGTATTCTGCTGGGCATCTGCCAGGGGTGCCCAGCGGGTAGCTGAATCCAGAGGCACTGGAATTGTAAATACAACAGACAAATCATTTTACGATGCCAGACTAAAGAATTCAGCTTTGGCAGATTGCCAGAAGCCATTGATTTGGCTGTGATTCAGAGCTCCGTATCTGTTTGCCAAGCAGAATTAGCTGGCTTGGTTAATTATACATGGAATTTGTACCTCCTTTTCTCTCAATTATTTCTATCTTAAACCAGTAGGACATTTACTTTAATTTTGCATCTTCTTTCTGTATTGATTTGTGAGTGAATTTCTGTTCTTGTTTTTGGTGAGCTGTTAGTAACTTCATTTTTTTTTCACTCTCTAACCTAATCCTACTCAGCCTCAGAGACCCGTGGCTTTGCTGTTGTATAATGCAGGCCTTCAGATCTTGTATTGGATTAATTTGGTACCTACTTGCTCAATGTCCTCTCTGTTCAGAACATTATCAATACCCCCTTCATAAGTCAAGTCTGGTTTTGATTCTTTAGAAAGTACAGTGAT
The DNA here is from genome assembly GCF_012274545.1 of Fukomys damarensis. NCBI lineage: Eukaryota > Metazoa > Chordata > Mammalia > Rodentia > Bathyergidae > Fukomys > Fukomys damarensis. Next base: position 56,749,997 of record NW_022900929.1, on the reverse strand, counting down.
CAGCACTTTTCAAATTCTAAAGTAAATATTCCTTCTATTAAATATATTTTCGTGGGCCAGGGATTTAGTTCAGTGGTTCTACCACCTGCTTTGCAAACACAAGGTTCTAAGGTTGATCCCCAGGTACCAAAAATATATGTGTGTGTGTGGTGTGTGTATTCATTTCAAAATGAAGGTCAAAATAACAACTATTGCCATAGAAAAAGAATCCCAAAATGCACACAACCGAAGAGTGTGGTGGTCTTCATTATTTGCCAGTGGGAAGAAGACAAAATGGAAATTCAATTCTAGGGTTAGTACCATCAATTTTTCGTTATGATAGTAGTATTTAAGATGGTTTTGAAGTTTTCAGGATAATACTCTTCCATTTGTGCATTACCTGGAAGGTAGTAAAGATGTATTGTTCTGACAATTTGCATATCTTAGAGCTTGCTCTGTGCTTTCTAGACGGGAAATAGATGCCAACTATGCCCCCCCACCTCTCCTCCCATTCTCCTTGCCTATGGAGCAGTTTAAGAGCCTAGATGTCAGAAATCTCAACACCCTAAATACATTGATTCATCTTTCTTTCTTTCTGGATGGCTTCTTTCATATTCATATTATTTTGGGTGTATTTGGAATGGATCAACAAAACCCTTTTTAAACATCAAGTCTTAAAAATACTCAGGCAGGGACATGCCATATTATTACTCAAAAACTGGCCTATTGGGCTTTTTTGTTTTTGGTCACTATGATACTGCAAGTTTTGTCACTTTCTTTCAGACTAATTTTCTTTCTTATCAGAAATCCTTCAGGAAGAAAGCTTTTGAAAGTGACTTCCTTTAACCACAAATTACCTGCCGATGGTTCTCTTTCTCCCTATAAGCCTTACCTTATATTTTCCACTAGGGAGTAGTTCAGACCAACTCTAAACATGCAGTCTCCACTCTTCAAGACAGAATACAAACCAACCATATTCTTTCCATTCTCTACTGACAATGCTGTAAATGTCTTGGTGAGGCTTTGAGGGCCTTCCACTTTGGACCTTTCTGCAGTTAATCTCCCATGGACTGCCTCCCTTCCCTCCCTGTCTTTGAAATGCTAGAGACGACTGGCAAGGCACAGCAAGCTCAAGCTCATCATTGTCTTCTACTCCTCACAATCCATCACCAGCATCTCTGGTTCCTCCTCCTCGAAGACTTTCCTTGTGCTCCCTGGGACGTGGTGGGAAGCTCAGGCTAGGCTGTCTCAGTACAGTTATTTGAAAGCTTACTCGGTTCCCTGTGGATTTAGAAATTCCTTGAGTGCAGAGCCTTGTGCCTTGTAAAAACTTTTGGTGCGTAGAATGGCCCCTTAAAAGTCATACTTGCTTTCCAGCTTTATTTCATCTTCAGAAGGAACTTTGAGTTCAGTGGATGGCAGAGTGTTTAAAAAACCATAAATATTTTGTTTGAAGGGGGAGTTTGTAGCATGGTCCCTGATCTGATGTCAGAGTGCTTAAATATTCTGATAAGCTAATGTGAAATAGGATGAAAAGATCTAAAGGGGTAGGGGAAAGGAAAAAATACGAGAAAAGGAAAAAAAATGGAAAGAAAAGTCTTTGTAAATAGGGAGAGGTGGAGGGGTTGAAGGGAGGACAGGGGAATGGGGGAAAAATAAGAACCAAGATATATCATATAAAGGTACAAGTTCCCAGTGATGATTGTAACTGCATTGTATGCCTAAAATGTACCAATAAACTTAATGAAAAAAATTTCAATAAGCTACGAGAGACTATCTCAAAGGAGACCCTTAACTCTTAGGCCTTTCCCCTCAGTTCTGAAATTCTGTGCTTCACCCTAGAAATACTTGAGTTGCACTCAGACCCTGGAGCTCATGCACATAGGTCTGGCTCAGAGAAGCAGAGAAATCCCAGGACAGGGATTCTCAGAGAGAAGAAACTATTACCTACAGTCAGGCCCCAGCACTGACATGACAATAATCCTCAGAGGCAAAGCCTCACACAAAACAGTGATGCTAGAAAGTGACAAGTGGAATGTTTCCTGCCATCTTTGGGAATGACACTTATAAACCTGTGCCCAAAAACTGCCCAGGAATTTGTCTTTCTTCTTGTTCTGTCTACTCACTTTCAGTTCCCCAAATTAACTAGTATAGCTGACTAGTTCTCTTTCACTTTTTGTCATTTATGGAGAAGTATTACACAAAAACCGAGTCAGAAACACACATGTGCTGCGGGGGATTCTCATAATGCTAACCTTGAAATTGCCTTTTCCTTTTGGTATGGAGGGCTTTGATTTTTTTATTGCAGGATTGAAGCTGTGTTTGGTAAGTCAGGAGAATTATCTAAGAATTCTTTCTTTTTTACTTATCTTGGGGTTGAAGGGAGACATTTATTTGTTTGTTTGTTTGTTTGTTTGTTTGGTATGGGGGTCAAACTCAGGTCCTTATGCTTGTAGGCAGGCAGTGGAACCACTGAGCTAGATCCCTGGTCTGAAGGAAGACAATTTAGAAAGGCCAAGTAAGGGGTGGTAGTGTATTTTCCTGCATTGCTCTATTAGCAAGAAAATCAGTGTTCAGTTGATCAGATCTGAGTTTACTCATTGCTAAAACTAAAAAATACAGATAGTTCATTTGTGAACTTTTAAAAAAAAAAAGAATTAAGTTTATTGGTACATTTTAGGTATATGATACAGTCAAATTCATCATTGGGATCTTGTACCTTTATCTTGGTTCTTATTTTTTTCTCCATTCCCAGCCCTCCTTTCCACCCCCTCAACCCTTCCCTGTATACAAAAGCATTGTTTCCATGTTTTTCCTTTTCTCATATTTTTTCTTTTCTTTTTACCTTTCCCCTATTCCTCCCACTTCCCTTACTCTTTTTGACCTTTTCTTCCTATTTCACAATATCAGTTATACATTTTGATCCTTTTTTACACTTCTAGTTTTTCACACCAGAGGAACTATTTGGTATTTACACATGTGTGTCTTATTAATTTCACTTAAGCTATAGCCTCAATGTGCATCCACTTAGCTATAAATATCTCTTATTTCTTATTCTTTTGGGTTGAGTATGCTTATGTTGGAGTTGAAGACAATTTCATTTCTGTTGCCTCTGAAAATAATAGCTCATGTTTTTAGATAAGACTTTCTTCCTGATATTTTGAAAGTAGTGTTTAAAGGTGGAAAGACCATGGATTTGGAACTCTGGCTCATCTACTTCTAGAATATCATCCAGTAAGTCATTCTTTTGTTTCTGATTCTGTTTCCACACTTGTAAAGTGGGATTTATGTCCATCTTCAAGGAGCATGGGCAATTAAGTACTTCCTTACCCTTCAAACTCAGACAGTCCTTTATTTCTGATCTGGTTTCAATTCCCCAAAATAGTTTAGACATTTCTCTTGGAAGAGCCTTCTACTTTCTACCCTTCTAACAGGTCTTCAGCTCTGTAAGCCAGTCAGTCTGCATCCAGTGAATTCTAATTAACGTGACTGTAGAAACTTTTGTTTGTATCCCATGAATTCTGATTATTGCTGTAGTAGTAGAGTTCAGATGTCCCCTATGTAAGATTTGTGCCTAAATAGGGAAAACTGGTCTCATCTCTGGAGTTTATCAGGTGCTTGTTCTTTTCTTTCCAGAGACATAACACTTCTTTTTCTTTTGACATTTTTTATGCATTGGACATCTGATTTTGAGACAAGTCTGAAAGCCACAGCTTCTTTTGACCTGACCTAACAAAGGAGGTTCTAGAGAGGTGGCCAACTTGCTTCTGTAGAACTTTGGGCAGGGAAGAGCAGCCCAGCTGTAGACTGGCCTTGGGATACAGTGGAAACTGTAGACCTCCTACAGCCCATGCAGGGTTCTGTTCCCTTAGGGTTGGATATTGTTCGATGGAACATCCCAAACAGACACATCAGGGACACTACTGCTTTGCCTCAGGATTCAGAATCAATTTCCATCGCCTCTGGTTCTTGTTAAAATTCTCCCTTGGAGCTTTTAGTTCCCAGACTCAAAAATTTTAAGTACATTGATTTTTTCATGTTTGTAGGGTTTTTTTTTTTCCTACTTTTGCATTTTATAATTTCCTATCATTATGTAATCAGTGAATCAAATATAGTTGGTCTTTTGGTTCAACCAAATATGGATTGAAAATATTTTTTAAAAATTGGGTTTCTACTAACCACATGGATTTTTTTGGTTTTTGTTCCCTAAATATAGTGTGGTAATTATTTACATAGCATTTAAACTGTATTAGGTAATACAAGTACTTTGGAAATTTTTTAAAGTATATAGGTGGTCTGTTTAGGTTGATGCAAATACTAAGCCATTTTATCTGAAGAACTTGAGTCTGTTTTGGGTTTTGGTATCCAGTGGGAGTTCTAGAACTAATCCCATGTGGATTAAGGAAAAACTCTTCTTGGATTAGAACTGAAGATCCTAGTCCCCTGAAATATAGGATGAGGGTAAATTGGTTAATATTAGACACTAGGATGCTTCACTGGTAAAACATGCAATGATTTAGGCCTTGTGCTCTTTCGCCAAACCAAATTGGTTTCAAAAAGGGAAAAAGGCAACCTCCTTGTGCTATCATTTCCTCATCTGTACGATGGATATAATGCTCCCTCCTTATGAGGTTATTGTGGAATGAATAAAATGATATTTGTGAAGCACAGGAACAGTGACAGACTCACAGAACTAACTGTACCAGCGTTTATTCAGTAAATAGGCTGCTGGATCCCACGAGTTCTGATTCTCCATTGTCTTTCTTGCTGTGTCGTTTCTTTCATTTAGCAGACATATTTTCCCAAGTGCTGAAATGCAAATGTGAGCTTTCTCCTGTCTAAAAAATATTGTTTCAAGGCATTTCTCATGACGTGTTTTGCTCAGCAACTATGTTCTTAATTTACTATCCATTAATGAAATCTTCTCTTACTAGTTGTATTTAAGTTATCATGGATTCCTTCAAGTATTTGTGGATTAAGTTTGGATGAAGGTATAAAGAGACCCGAACTTAATTTCCGACAATCCTGCAGTCAATAGCATTCCTTCTCTGTAATTATGCTCAAAGCCTTCAGACAGCTACAGGTGAAGTTTTATTTTTCTGATAAGGCTGTTTTCTCACATCAAAGGAAGTTAAATGTTTTGAGTCACTCCCCATATGGCCTTAAGGATTACACGTGATTTTTTTCTATATAAATACAGTAACTTCTAGGGCCAGGATTAATGATTTCCAGGGAGGACTTGAGAGTAGTGTGGCTCAGGAACAGGCTGCTGCTGCTCACCTTCCCTGGAGCCAGAAATTAAATGAGAATGTGGAAGTGACCCCGGATCCCTGGCCTCTCAGGACATGGCAGCCACTAATATTTAGTGAAAGACCTCAGAAAGGATATGGTTAAATGCCTGTCTTGTTTAATGTCCTCAACCCTGGCCTTGACTGGCTTTCACTGATTTTGTCATGCAAAGAAGCCCCCGTTGAGAGCGTTTCTCTGGCGACTTGGGTAGTAATGGGGGAGGAAAGAAGGGCTCCATCGGAGGCTGTCCTCTCCTCAGGCTGCTTGGCGGTGTGCTCGGGTGTGGGCTGGCTGCCACCCTCACGAAGCGCACGTAGCCCTGTCACTCAGCTGTCACCCAGCTGGCTTAGAGCCAGGCCTCCACGGGAAGGGCGGCTTTCCCAAACTCAGCAGCCTGTATTGATATGTCCATGTTGCCTGGCCTGTTTACTGTGCCTAATTGCAGGGCTTGGGCTGAATCCTCTCCAGGAGAGGAATTAGCTGCAACTGAGAAAGGAATGACAATAGTTTTTAAAATGCCAGATCTCAGTGACTTCTTCCAGAAGGGTGATTTACTCAGGAGTTCTTGCGTGAAGTACAGAACCCCCTGGAATGGGATCCTGATCTACTGCAGTTAGACTTTACAGGCCTGTAGTTTTGTGCAGGCTGTGAGTGTGTGCGTGTGTGCGAGCGTGCGTGTGTGTGTGTGTGTGTGTGTGTGTGTGAATGTGTGAATATTTCCCTAGGGAGGGATAGAGCTCATCTCTATTAGGAATGTCAAGGGGCTGTACTAACTGGGTAGATCTGTCATAAACTGGAAGGTTCCAGCATCTGGGCAGTTGTTAGTGATTGTTTGCATGATCCCAAACCTGGCACCAAGTCCATTTGAGGACAGGTTTTAAAGTGGAGAAGGTAAATTCTCTGTCCTTCCCAGGCACCATCCTCTGTGTTTTGCCAAAGCTACTAAGAGTCAGTTAAAACTTCCTTTTCAGTTGCAGAAGTACTGAAGTTCCTATGTTATTACATAATTCAAGTGTAAGGGCATGATGCTTATTGCTCTGTGTAGGGAGGTAAGGGCTTGCAAGTTTAGGTAAGGGTTAATGGGTTTGCAGTTTCAGGGAATGGGATTACTTTTAGTGTGGATTTAGGGCAAATGAGGAAGGTAGAGTAGTTTTCATTGTGGAAATAGTAGAGGACATTTTCATGAATAACATGGGATTTAGTGACTAGATTACTAACCTGACACATTCTTGATTGGCTGGCTTTCTCAGTCTTTGCATTTATCTGATCAGATGCTGAAACTTTGAGAAGGGAAATATGATAGGCACAGCTCATATTTTGTCTAGCAGGGGCACAGTTCCTATTTTTCCCATGTTTTGTAGTATCAGTCTCTGGATAGAAGGAAGTAGCGTGTGTGTGTGTGTGTGTGTGTGTGTGTGTGTGTGTGTGTGTATTACAAGGGATTGAACCCAGGGCCTTTGCATGCTCAGTCCTTTTTACTTTTTGAGACAGGGTTTTATTAAGTCACTAAGCTGCCCAGGCTGTCCTCAGATTTGCTATCCTCCTGCCTTACATTTGCAGATTAGAGGCATGCACCATCATCCCTGGTCTACAATTTATTTTTTTATGTTGGTGAAGGTAAAGTTCAAGTGAACATAGAGAGCCTACATGTGCCAGGCATGATGGCATGCACCTGTAATTCTAGCACTTGGGAGGCTGAGGCAAGAGGATCACCATGAGTTTGAGGCTAGGCTGAATTGCATGCATAATGAGACCCTGTCGCAAACAAACAAACAAACAAACAAATGCCTGTATAAATTAGTGGTGTTTCATCATCACATGGAGTTGTTCAATTTCATATAATGGATGGGAACAACTGGCAAAAAGTATGAACTATGTATTGGTTTCTTGAGCCTTGAGGAGACCTTTGCGTAGTTGGCATTATTTTGTGTGAAGGCCTTGCAAGCATTGTAATGTGCGAATTTAGTCAAAGTCACAAGAGTGGATCCCACAAGGTATCCTGAAAGATTGCAAACTCCTGAACTACAAAGTCAACAAAGGCTGAAATAAGTATTCCAGCCAGCTTTTAATGCCCTCTGCATTTAATCTGCAAGAGTTTTGGAGTTCTCTTAATCTTTGTCAGAGCTAAATGGAAAAAATGCAATTTGACATTCTGTTTTAATTTGTTCATTTTTTTTCTTACTCTGGCCTTTCCTGAGGGATGCTTATGGGGGGCGCCTATAACAGTTTGGATAGTTTAAAGATTTCTTGTTTTTGTTTTTCTTTTTAAATAAGCGACTTTTGATTTTAGAGCTGCTGCTAGCACATATAATGCCTCTGTTCCAGTTTCTCACTGTCCTTTTCTGCCTCAGTGGATGAATTATCACGTGGGGCCCCTACCTCAGCATGCACCTTTATGAACGCAGGAAATAAGCTGTATAACCATGGGCTGCCCTGATCACTGTCCACATTCAGTATGTGTGTTAAAATACATGCTGAACACAACCAGCTAGAAAAATGACCCCAAAGTATAGCCTTCAGCTCCTTTACCCAGACAACTGAAAACATTGGCAAGTCTGTCACCTAAGCTGTTGCCACTTGAATATAAATGAGATCTATTTCTAGCTAGAAAACTTTTGCTTTCTCCACTGTGATGAGTTGCTTGGCTGTTTTTCCAAGTTAAAGAAGGTGAGGAGTGTTTTTGCTCAACTCTTTCACATGCCATATTCTGCTTCATGCTTTATTAGGGGGAGAGCACTAGAGTTCTGTGTTGCCATTGCTGTGTCTTCAGTGGACATGGAGGAGTACTTGAGGGCAGTGTGGACGAGGCATGTGGAATATGGATGGGGATTGTGGATTTGGCTTTATCTTTTGACTGGATGTCTGAGCCTGGTGGAAGGAAGATGGGAAAGGACCCCACTTGTGGCTTGGGAGCTATCTTGAAGCTTGCTTTCTTGGAAGTCTGTCCACAGACAAGAAGTGGTCTCAAATCACAGTGTGATGTATTTCTTTTGTGGCCTTGATTAAAAAGTTGGGATCAACAACATTAAGGAGTGTTTACAAACAAATAGAATTACTTGTTGTTCTCATGAAATCTGAAGCCTTTCATTGCACATGACAGCAGATTCCATACTGTTGGTGGCGTAGCACACCCTTCAGAGTCCTAATCCATGTTTACCTGATGGTTTTGGTCATGTGTGTTATAGGCAAGGGTCAAAAGCTGTTAAGTTTGTCAGCCCTGAATTTGCAGCTGCAAAGAATTTCAATAGAATTGGATCTTTGGAGGAGAGACATTTCTGCAGCCCTGGATAAGGTGACAAATGTGTAGTTGTCAACCTGAAAAACAGCTTACATTTGTTATGTATGCATAGTGTATGCTGGGCCTTATGCTAAGCATTTACGTGGATTTATCCTGTAGTTTTTATGAGCCCCTTTTTACAGATTAGCAAACTGAGATGTAAAGAGATTTAATTCAGATTGTCCTCTACTCAGGTTGTGTTCTATTCAAAGCATGCTCCGTACAAGACCATCCTCAACTCAAAACAAATCCTTAACAGGCTGGTTAGTATTTCTGTTTAGCAGCTAGAGGGTTCTAGCATATGTTAGGAAGTCAAATTCTAGTTTAAAGATCATTCAGTCAAATTGCTTTGAAGTTATGCTACTGATTTTTAAACAATGGATTTTCAGTTATTGCAAATTTTGCAAAGTGAAATGATGAATATTTTCATTTGCTAAGTTAAAATTTGTATAAAGTGCCTCTTTACTGTAACTTGTTCAAGATCAGGTTGTACTAGTGAATTTTACTCCAGAGTCCTAAGCATTGTAACACAAACATCATGATGTAATTTTTTTTCCTTTTTTTGTGTGCCTGGGGATCAAACCCAGGACCTTCCATACAGGCTAGGTGAGTGCTGTTGCACTATAGCTATACCCTGGTCCCTGGTTTGATTTATTAGAAGTGTAGTAAGTCTAACCAGAGGAGGGTGGATGTATCCCTTTCCCACCTATGAAGTCTGAAAAATGATCACCGTTGCTGAATGGGCAGTGAAGGTTGCTGATACCAATCTTGAGAAATGATTTATACATACATTCAAGTTGTAGTTGATTGCATTCAGGAACATTTTGTTTAGGCATTGGATTGAAAATCCTAGACTTTTATTTTTCAACCTTACCTTTGGATTTGATGAGATACAGTCTCTTTATGTAGTTAGCGCATGGACAACTCTAACAGAACCTCTGTTTCCTCTCCTACCAGTGAGTTTTGGGAGCAGATTTTGATACTTGGATTTCGTTGTTATTGTTCTGTATGTCTGTGTACATTTTTCAAACAATACACACATTTCCTGCTTGAATACAGCTGCATAGGTAGGTGTAGAGCACACATCTCTGGTCTAGAGCCAGCCCCGGAACACCTGGTTAGCCCTTCCTCTCATTTCCTGTGGGCTGCAGCACTATGGAGGGACTCTGGGGATGGGGGAAGGGGAGGAGCAGGAATGGCAAGGCACAGGAGCCACGTGGATTCATCAGCATGTCCAAGAATGGAACAGCAGGCCTACACTGTGTGTGCTACTGCGGGTGACACGAATGTGTTATCAAAGTTATGTAAATTTCACATTTTAATCCAGTCCGGAAGTTTTAATAAATGAAAAGCCTATAATAAAGAAGTCATCTCACGATATGTGTCATTATCGCTTGGCATGTTTGTTGCCTAAGTACTCCGTCTCTGCTCTTTAACAATAAAGCAGTGAAATATTTTCTTCCATTAAACACTCTAGAACCCTTCCGAGGCTTGATGAGGCTTACATAACAGCTCCCACTGAAATGATCAATTTCCTGAGTTTGTTCTGCCCCGTGCACAAATTGGCACAAAAGTAAATGGCTAGTTGTTTATTAGTTGATGTTTGCTTCTCAGTGTATCCTTCTCCTCATAGTTTCAGACCCTGTTAAAGAGTAGCAAAGAGTTGGGAATGTGCCCAAGCCAAGACCCATATCCTGTGGCGTTCATTCAGAAAACTCACTGATGCCATTGGCCAATACAGTCTCAACAGGCCCACTGAGGCTGGCAATGATTTCCTTCTATTGTTTCAAACCTGATGGCTTCTGCAACTAGGAGAGAGGGTGAATATTAAGAAAAATGATCTCTTTTTCTTAAGCAGTGAGATACTTTGCTTATGTTTAGGGGCTTTTGACCAAATAGTTCTTTAGAATTGTGCTAGCTTTTCATCTGTTTTATACAAGTAGCAGTTACTAGAGGACGTACTTTTAGGAAGTATTTTTCTCCAATATTGTAATCTAAGCTGAGTTCTGAGGCAAATAAGCAGTTCACAATACCTTGAGAAAGTACTCATTGCTTTTCTGGGGTTGATGCTTAGATTAACTCAGTTTTTCTTGGATGTCAGAGGCCATGAAACCCAAGCCCTCTTTATAGGGAAGACACTGAGTCCAGAATCACACAATTAGTTGTAGAGTGAACTAAATGGCAGGCATCCAGTTCTCTGACCTTTTCCGTAAGAGTAGAGCTGCTTAAGAATATAAAGTTATAGTGTTGATGGAATGTTTTTCTTTTTAGATGCCAATACTGGGAGAAGGCTGAGATGGTGGGGAATGCAGCCAGTAGTTGTTTGTGGTCAGAGTGCCTTACATTATTGACTTAGTGGTGACTCTTATAAACATAGCTGCTTCTAGGGATGGGCAATTCCCTACTTGTTACAGATGACTTCATTTATCTCTTCTTCTCCAGGTAGGCCTATCATTTCTGTATGCTGCCAATCACATTTCTCCAAGCCATCCTCTGCTTGTTAGTAGCCATCCTCAGCTTTTAAAACTTTATTGCTGTTACCTCAAAATTCCACTTTCAGAAAGCTGTTTTACACTAGCACTCCAAGGAATGACATTGCAATGCCAATTTCAAGGTAGGATATGCTGCTTATTGTTAGGTGATGGGGATTTAGAGTGTTGAGAGATATAGTGATAAAAACATTATGATTATTGTAAAGCCAGGTTACCATTCATCCTTATCCTAGTAGTATGTTGCCTAGGACCATGCTTTCAGGCTGCTGTGGGCAGTGATAATGGTTACATTAAGGGTGATTTATTGAACTGTTAGCGCATTAGTTTGGGTCTGTACCCAACTAGTCATTTTAGCAATGAAGTAAGCCTGCCATTCATCAGGAAGTATTACGACCTGGATTCCCATTGTATACTTAAAGATAGATTTTTTTTTTTTAATGGCAGAAAGAGCTATTGATCTAGGTAGGATGTGAACTGACATTTTAGAGAACGAGTCATTTATTGATTTATCCATCACATTTTCAATGGACACCTTCTATAAGTCAAGCACTGACCTAGGTGCCAAGAATACATCGTGACCAGAACAGGCAAAGCATTCCCTGCTCTCATTTGATGGTACCAATTCCAGTATTTTCTTTGGGCATATAGAATCCTTAAAAAGTATTTTTATTCGTTTGTTTGTTTGTTTATTTTTGGTACCGGGGATTGAACTTGAGTCCTTGTGCTTGAGAAGCAGGCAGTGGAACCTCTGTGCCAAATCCCAGGCCTAAAGAGTATTTTTAAAAATATAGCTGTGTCCTATAAAGAAAAGGCTTTTTGTGTTTTGCTCTTTTTCCTATTTTCTATTATAATTTCTTTCCAGGGACCATTATTATTATCTAATCATAATTATCAAATATTATTTTTCAGCCGGGGATTTAGCTCAGTGGTTCTGCCATCTGCCTCACAAGCACAAGGGCCCTAGTTTGATTCCCGGTACCAAAATAAAAAGAAAAAAAATTCAATGCAATTTTAAAATGTGGATTTGTTTCCTTATGTCACCTGGTTCATACAGGTAGCACTTAGACAAAGCAAGAGAACTTCAGATTGTCGTCGGACTTGATAATTATCAGGCAGGAAGAAAACAAGCATTAAAGATCACCTCTTGAGATCCATGTAGCTTTTCCCTGAAAGGGATTTCCCGCAGTTTGTGCTATCGAGTTAGAGCATAGCTTCTGACTGAATCTTCTCTCTCCTTTCTGCCCTGGGTGTTTTGAGTAAGGCCTACCTTACTTGTGATTGTATCTGTCTCTTTGTAAATAAGACAGTGTGAGTCCACAATTCTGGACACTTCCACACCTAGTGATTCTGATTTGGTGGTTCTAGAATAGAAACCCAGAAACTGCTTTTCCAAAAGAAGTATTAAAGAAGGATGTTGGGTGTGGTGGCACAAGCCTGTAGTCCCAGCTCCCTGGGAGGCTAAGGCGGGGGGGGGGTCATAAGTTTGCCCAGCCTGGGTAACTTAGTGACTTAATAAGACCCTGTCTCAAAAAAAAGTCTTAGAGATTTAGTCAGTCCAAAGGCCCTGGTTCTGTCCTCAGTACTGCTTAAAAAAAAAGAGACAAAGGCAGAGCATCTTAATACTTTAAGAAAGACTGTCTAAAATGTTCTAGAACCATGGGAATATTGAACCACTTTCCACTGAGCTAAACCATAGGGAATGACCTGCCTATAAATCTTAATTTATGTGAATATGTTTTTGTTGTTGTTGTTTTGTACTGGGGATCGAACTGGGGACCTTGTACTTGCAAAGCAGGCAGTGGAAACACTGAGCTAAATTCCCAGTCCCTGAATGTTGTTTTAATAGTTTGAATTTATGTACTGTATGTAATTAAGAAGCCAGCAGGTACATAAATGTCCATAGCATGCAAGAAGACTTCCTTCTGTGTTCCACAGTAAGTTAGCTCAGTGGTTCCACTGTCTGCCTTGCAAGCGCAAGGTCCTGAGTTTGATCCCCAGTACCAAAAAACAAAACAAAAAACACAGTAAGAGGTGAAGATTGTATCAGCTTTGTTAACCAGCTTTCTTGGGATTTCTCTGTAGGCAATGGTGGCTTGCTATCCAGGAAATGGAACAGGTTATGTTCGCCATGTGGACAACCCCAATGGTGACGGCCGCTGCATCACCTGCATCTATTATCTGAACAAGAACTGGGATGCCAAGGTACTTGGGAATAATGAGGGTATATGTTTGGGTTGTGTCCTACGAGGTACAGATAAGGTGGCTGAGAGTTCTGAAAAAAAGAACATGTACCTTCCAACTAGGAAAACAATTCAGATAACCTAGGAGAAAGTTTTGAGTTCCTGATAGTCTTGTTTTCATAATGAATCTTTTGTATTTCTGTTTTAGATTTTTTCCTTCCCCTTACCTATAAAATTAGTAGTAAAATTGATGAAATAAAAACATAATGGATACAAAGTTAATTTAGAGATGTGTAGGTAGGGTGATTATTAGGATGAGGTGGGAGTGATTGATTAAGGGAAAGTAACTTGATATTAGGATTAGGAATAATTTTTTAAGTCTAATTCAGGGCTGATATGACTTCCATTGCAGGATAGGATGTACGTTTCTCCCTTCCAACAACAACATTTAAGAGAATGTCACAGAAATAGAACTATAGGGATATAAAGCCATCTCCCAGAAAGATTTCCCACACAGTCCTCTTTCTCAGGGTGATTCGTCTCACTGGTGGCCAGTTGCCATGGCTTACTATGGTTTGTGAATGCCAAAGGCTTTGTGGCTTATTTTTGTATTAGAGAGAATATAGATAGCGATACAAAGTCTGGTTCCACACCAATAAACATTTGTCTGGACTTTGTATGCTCTCTCTGAAAGTTGCGAATGATTTAGGAGTCTGGGAAGTCAGAGAACTCTTCAAGCTTATTTGGCTTTTGAACCTTCTACATCTCCATTTCCTGTTCATTAGGGCAGACTCTGGCTGTCATAAAGCAATGATGTTTTATCTGGGGTCAGAAAACAAGACCTGGGAAACCAGTGAATCAGTGGAAAGGCTTATCTCTTGTTTGGTAACATGACTGGAATACACCCATTAGTTCTCTTTTAAAATCCTTAGGGGTGCTATAATGGGCAAAGTTATCAGGTCAATAACACTAAATTGCGAAGTATGAAATCAACAAATATTTGAGTTCCTGCTAGTGTTAGGCATTGAGCTGTGGGGAAATACTGATGTGTGAGGCCTGGGTTCCACCCAAAATATAGTTATTGTCGTAGGACAGATTGGATATATTTGTTAAAAAAAAAAAAAAAAAGTAGTTCAAGAGAGATGTATGTCATAAAAGGCACCAATAAGGTGAGGGCTGAGAGTTTAGAAAAAGAGCATATAATGTTCAACTAATGAGATCAGTTAGGATTGAGTGTTCAGAAGAAAGCTGTAAATTCTAGCCGGGGATTTGGCTCAGTGGTTCCGCCGCCTGCCTTGCAAGCGCAAGGGCCCAAGTTCAATCCCCAATACCAAAAAGAAAAAAAAGCTATAAATTCTAATTGAAGGGGAAGTTACATGTGATGAGCGTCTTAGGAAGCTGTTAAATAGAGCCAGTAAAATTGCTAGGTTTTTTTTTTTTTTCTTTTTTTTTTTTTAAGGTTAAAACCCAATATTGGCAATTCTGTATAGTGGGCTTCATGGTTGTGGGAACGGCTTTGTTTGATGAGGTGAATAAGAAGATAATCTCTAGTTAGGTGTGAAATACAATTGGGTACAAAATACCAAATTGAAGTAAAGATTTGAGGGTAAAGCATACTTTTGGAGTAGAGGTTACAAGTGGCATTGTTTCCAGATGAAGCCAAAGTATCCTTATTGACAAACTGTATGTGAAGCCAGGAAATAATCTACCTTCTTTTTGGCCCTCAGCTGCACGGTGGGGTCCTGCGAATATTTCCAGAAGGGAAATCATTCATTGCAGATGTGGAACCCATTTTTGACAGACTCTTGTTCTTCTGGTCAGACCGCAGGAACCCACATGAAGTCCAGCCTTCCTATGCAACCAGGTAATAGCACGGACCATGATTCCTCTCTGAGAGCGTGTTTACATACCCCAATTCCCAGAGAACCCTAGACTTGTATTTTGTGTATATGGGGAGCTGATCACACCCTGAAGTGGGAGATAAACTTGTTTGGAGTGACAAAAAAAATACAGGAGATACTTTGGATATTTGGTTTGTAAATCTAACTTCAGTTGAAATACTTATTAACAAATTATTTTCTGTTAAGTGAGCATATTGGGTTGCAGATTTCTCAGAGCATTTTATTGTTCTCTCAGCCCCTCTTTCAAAAAGTCTATTAAACTACTTCTAGAGAAGGTTAGCTATCTACATACCTAGAATTCTGTGCGGTTACTTTAGATGAATTTACAAGTTGCCAGTTGCAAATGGGTAAAGGAAAGTAATTTGTTCTGATTTCTTTTTCTTATTTGCCTGTCAGTTTTCTTGTTTTTGGAACAAAATACCCAACACCCAAAGTTAAAGGAAGAAAGGTTTATTTTGGGTCACAGTTTGTAGAGGTTTTTGTCCACAATCGGCTGGTTCTAAGGCATAGTGGATGGCAGAGGGGCATTGCACAGCAAAAGACAAGCAGTAGTAACAATAAGCCACAAGTGACAAGACAGGACCACAGCTCTTTTTGTTCCTTGTATCTTATCATTCACACTCTTAATCCTAGCATCAAGATGTGAATCAATCCCAGGGTCTTGTCCTTGATCACAGCAGCACAAACCATGGCTCCAGCCACCTTCAAAAATTCCCCACCTACGACCACATGAGGCTTGAAGGGACGTCTAGATAGATACAAGCCATAACATTGCCCTTTTGTTAGCTTGAAATTGGCTTGGGCTAGTTGTATCTAGGTCTTAATAATTAGATGTTTGATTTTTTTTTAATAGAACATAGATATGAAGATTTTCAAGTGAGCGACTTAATATTATTTAGCATTAATCTAGGAGTTTTTGATAAAAACCTTCATTTGTTGTTCTGCCTCTTATTTGCCTTTTGTCCTATGGCCTAAGTTCTAAACCAGGCGATACTGGAGTAATGCAGAATACAATTTGTATCCTCCGGTATAGCACTTGAAGGTCAGGGGAGAGGGCTTTGGTAGGATGATCATTAAACGTTAACCAACCTAATCTGATTAAAACTTACATGTATCCCCCTCCAGAAATCACCCATCTGAGCCCCAGAGTTAAATATTAATGCTAAACTGGAATGTGCTCTGGATGAGCAGGTAACCAAAGCTACCACCGAAGTTTTTCTTATGGCTTGTCCTTTTTGTTTTTTCTTGTGGCTTGTTTTATAGGGCACACAGTATTTGGACCTTGTCTTTTGTGGCAGAATTCTCTGGTTATTTCCTAGTCCCACAGTGAGTGACTTAACAGAAAAAAAACAAAACAAAACAGTGAATGTTGATGAAAAGCCCTTGGGCGAGTATGATCAAGTGCTACAGAAATCATTATGGTTATAATAATTATAAAGGGAAACTTTTAAAAACATTAGCATGAAATGGCCCCTCTTTCAGTGTCTCATGGATAGGATAAAGCAGATTACTTGGAATATAGTAGAAAGCTTGAGGGCATCATTATTCATTGTATCTTTGCTCCTACATCCAAAACTACAGAAAGCAATCCAAGAGTTTTAAGTATCCTGTGATTTAAATAAATTGTTCTTCAAATGTCTTCTCCTTTCCTCTGTTGTCTCCCCACCACCTCGAGTCTGGCAGTGTTTAGCAGAATGACTCCCTTTTAGTTTTTTCCTCTGTTGGCTATTTTAACTTGTTGCCTTATCTGCTAAATCACTTGCCCTCCCTGCTAGAGCCTGAGCTTCTTGAGGAAGCTCTGTTCAAAGAATCATTTCAATTCTCAGTTCTTAGGATAATGCCTGGCACATACTTGGAAATCCTTTCGTGTTTTATTGCATTTTAAACAGAAATGAAACCAGATAAATCAATTTTAAATTAAAAGTGGGATGGACTTCTAATAATAGGTAAAACTTTTAAATGTTGGTTTTTCCAAATGACTTTGGGAAACTCAGAGTAACCTGGCTTTTTCTTTTGGTGCTCATCTTTTCTTATACCTGCTTACCTTCACAGATATGCCATGACTGTTTGGTACTTTGATGCTGAAGAAAGGGCAGAAGCCAAGAAGAAATTCAGGAATTTAACTAGTATGTGTCTGATAATTTTGATTAGTTCATGGCCTTTATTTGACTTTATATATTTTATAAGATACTCTGTTTAGTCTCAGTTGTGTCAGTTGTGGCTTAGTTTCATAGATGATGATATCTTATTGGGTTTAATCTTGAAACTTTGGCCTTAGCCCCCGTAGAAAAATCAGAAAAAATACAAAGAGCATCTCCCATGTGTACCCTCTGCTTATGCTATGGTTTTTAACAGATGTAAAGTATTACCTGTAGTCATTAGTGTTAACTAACTCACATATTATATTAAATTTTGTTCATGATTTTGGCACATTATAAAGACAATATAAAGAATCATCTTTTATGAGTAACATTATATTGGTGTGGACCGTGTGACTCAGTTTAAAAGCAGGTCTTAAGACTTATCAGTCAGTGTTACCTAGAGAAATGGATGTAATACAAGATATAAATAAAAAAGGTATAAAAACGTACATAAATTTACAAGACTGGCTTACAGTGGCCACCCACAGAATCTGATGAGAGAGAGTGCAGAGGGTCTGTCTGCGCACTGGAGACCATAGGATTCAGGTGAAAGTCTGGAGCTCACGGCAGTGTACCGTGTGAGTCCATATCAGGAGGCCAGTGGGTCTGCGATGAAAGGCTGTGCTGGAAGCTGAAGAGTCTGCCCTGGAAACCAGGAAATGATGTCCAAGGTGAAGGTGAAGACCGGGATGCCTCTGAAGAATCAGGAGATCTGTCCTTCTTCATTTTTCCCTTTATAATACTCAGGCGACACGGTAGGGTCTTCCCTACCCTAGGCTGTAGAATTGCTGAGCCAGTTTTAGTTGAGCTCCTCTTACTCAAGTTGACATAATCAAATATTACAAATATAAACTCAATGTGACTTAATTCCATCCCTATTCCCTCCAACCAGTATGGTAAGGCAGCATTTTCCAAAATACGTTGCGCTGAAACACTAATCCTGCCAGGCTGGCTTATGAAAAGGTAAATTGCAGGCCCCCAAAATGTGGGAAGTGCTGCATACTGCATCCTTCTGGAACAGTAACAGTGCTCATTAGCATATTAAGCTAGGGCCCTAAGAAGTCTTGCAGAGGGGGTTGCAGGTGTAGCTCATTAGTAAACCACTTGCCTCACATGTGCAGGCTCCTGGATATAATCTCCAGCATTGCAAAAAAATAAAAAAGAAAACAACAAAAAATCTTGCAGTGAAGCATTGTTTATAACATTGCCTAGCTCGTGACCCAATGGGACTGTACACCTAACAAATACCAAAGAGGACATTTTTATGAAGCTCTACTGAGAGGCTTAATTTACTTTATAAAATGAGAAGTGTTTACTGGAGTATTATATCTGTGACATCAAATTCACCAGATTTGACTCCCTGTCCTCTTCATTTCTCTTTTCTGTTACCAATCCAGGGAAAACTGAATCTGCCCTCACTGAAGACTGAGTGTGCACTGAAATCTGATGGCCTCCTTCATTTCGGGATCAGCTGAATTCTCTGTAAGAGTTGAGATGCAAAGATGGCCTCTTCAGTGACCATGAATTACTCCCTACTGCTTGCATCATTCACATCCCTGTATTGTGTGTGGTACTTCTTGTTTTCTTGCCAGGACTGCATTGACCTCCAGACACTCTCTTTGCCAGACATGAGCTCACTTGCTAACTCCAGAAATGCCTGCAGACATCTTCGTCGGTCATTGGTTTAAGGATAGATTTGCTGATATTGGCTATCAAAGCAAGAGCCCAGGAGCACAGGAGCGAACCTTACCTGCACTTTATGTATTCTTCCTGATTCGAAAGGAGGAGTTTGCAAAGAAAAAAAGAAAAAAAAGTGGTGACAGAGGACAAAGGCATTATTGAAGCCTGAACAGCAGAAAACTGAAATTTGTGTCATCTGAACAATTTCCAGATACTGTTAAACCAGGGGCTGTTGGGGTTTCTGGAGAATTACCACAACATAACAACGTTATTACCTCTAGAAAGGGCTGCTGTCATAGTGATTGAGTTATAAGTGTCCCATGGGGTAGGCACTCTTTTTCTTTTCCCACCACTTGGACTTTCTGCCTCAGGCATATTTTGCTAAAATGATTTTCTGATTGAGAACGACACCACCACCTATTCTTTATGTTCACTTTTTACTGGGAGACTAATTACTCAGAGGCTAAAACTAGATATTAGTTGTTCTGGTTGCTTTGTTGGAATTTGAATTTAAATCAAAGGACAGAAAACTACCTGATAGTTTAGTGTCAGGCTAAAGTGAAAAACAGTGGAAAACTCCAGGTCTGCTGGTATACAATAAACGTGCATCTTGAAAACTTTGAGAGGGAAGATGGAGTTGGAAATGTAGGTGTTCCCATTTTTTCAGTATTCCTTTCAAAGAAGCTCGCCTTTCTTTAACAACAACAACAACAAAAATAGAGTGCTATGTTTTAAAAAGGAAGTGGAAATTAAAAAATTATCAAAGCTGTTTGAGTTCTTCTGTATCATCTGTCCCTATCAGCTTTTCCTCAGCTGACTTCACTCTTCAGATCCTCTGTGATTGGCAGTGTGGCTAGAATCATGGGATTTTCTAGAACTGGGAGGTTCTGCACTGCGCTTTACTGCTGTAGGCTTATTTCACCACATCAAGGTCTCTATTGAGTGAGCACCTATTTTATGGACGTCTCCCTTCCTAGTTTTCAACTCAACTTTCATATTTTTAAAATCCCTTCAGTTTCTTGAAAATCCTATGAACATAAAGAGCTAGAAGTGTTTTGTTATGTATGGAAATATAGACTTTCCAATAAAGAAGTTCTTATCTCCCTTTATGGTTTTGGAAAATTTTCAGATAAGCCCTGTTGTCATTCATTCTCACAACTGCTCTATTTTGTTTTACAAAATTAGTTCTTTTTACCTTCTTCCTAACTTACTATGTGATTGACTTATTTATGATGTTTATTGCCTTATATCCTTCCTCTAGCACAATGAAGACAGGGACTTTGTATATTTTTAAGCAATACAATATATCTCCAACACCTAAAATAGTACCTGGTACAGAGTGAGGGCTCAGTAAATACTTGTCCAATAAACTCAGCCTCTTGTTAGCATTGAATGGTTTGAGTTATTTTCTTATCTTTCACAGAAAGGGCTTGCTAGAATTTTTACACACATTTTCCTATCATAGTTAAACATTAGGCTAAAAGCTTTAGAAAGTTTTGATTATAGTGCCATTTCATATTGGTTTATCTATGAATAAATAAGTCATTCATTGACCACCATGAATCTAAAAATTGAGCATGTAATACTTCTTCCTTTTTGTATTTTGAGACTAGAAGTAACGAGTAGCTTCAGATAGGACATTCCTCTTACACAATAGTTTTTGAAACATTCAGAAAGAAAAGGGAGCTTATTTATTAGGAATTTTATACTCCATAAAATAACTTTTTCCCATGATTACTAATGTCATAAAAATGATAGTGGTAATATTCTGGAGAAATATCATGTAGTTCCATTGGCATGTCTTATGTTTTTTTATCCATTTTAGTCAATATTTTGACTTGCCAAGAGATCTGACCTCTTAGGTTTCACTTATTCCTTCTACACATTGGCCTTTTCAACTAAGAATCTGTACAACACATCATTTTCCTGCACACTGTTTTCATAGCTGAATTTGAGTTCTGCAAGATTAAACTGGAAAATACAACTTTAATACCGAGTATCTGCCTTTTGGTCCTGTGTTTGACAGCCCATTTAGGGGGAAGACAGCCCTGTTGAAGAAACATTATTTGGCAAACAATCTGATCAATTTCATTTATATTCCTGGCAATGAAATGTTAAGAGCCTACCTCACCATTACATCATCTATATAGTGCAGAATCCTTGGTAGGAAATTAGATTTTGGACCAAAGATCCAATTTCATGGAAATATAAAGTCTTACCTAAGTGCATTAAATAGATCTTTAGTAGAGTAGTTAATACCAATTAAATTCTGGGCTGTCTGAATCATAAATTATCCATTTGGAATGATTTTGTTTTTCTTTAAATAACTCTGTTTTTCGAGACTAGTTCATCCTAATTTCTTTTGGCCATTCAGTCTTGAAGTTTCCTGTGTTGTTTTAGAAAAGCAATGATGGGAAATGCCATGATGGGTCAGCAGTTTGTTTAAGACAGGAGGTAATATGTCAGGTACCTTTGCATTTGATCAGCCATGAGAACAAACAAAGCATATTCTTAGTACTAAGTTATTTTAAATAGGAAGAATACAGAATTGACTTAGCTTCTCTTTGAACATTTTGAAGGCCATAAAAAGTACTGGTTAGAGATGTGGGTTAGAGTCTTAACAGGGAAATACACTTCAAAAATACAGCTTACACTGGGTACTTTATGTTAGTTTATACTAAAGATGCAGTCTACCCAATCTATCCCTATCCAGATGTGCTTTTTAACATGTAGCTTCTCACTACTGAAAAGTTAGTTCCCTTGAGATGCTGAATTGAACATGGTTTATCTCCTTTACATTTGCAAGATTGCAAGGTGAGGGTTAGAGGTTAAAGAGTCATGATGTACAGAAGCTGGGAACAATGGATAAGTTGACTCAGTACTCAGAGAAGACATATGCTGGGTCTGTGCTACGTGTTCTCACATGTTTATTCTTTGTGACTACTGGGTGACAGCTCTTCCTCTTTCACAGCTAAGGAAACAGTGCTTAGGTGGCTCATCCAAGGTTCCACAGTGATGGAGTAGCACACGAGGATTTGATTCAAAGGCTTGCAGCTCGTGTGTCTTTGTGGTATTTGGTATCTCCTTCCTGCAGAGCAGATGCCATAGAAAGAGAAGGAGTGAGTGGAGCTGGGAGAGGCAGAGCTATAAATACTGCTGCTTGATATTTTTACAGAATGTTATGATTGCTAACAAGGATGTCATCCCCAGCTTCCTAAAGGAGCACCTCTTATTCAATAAACCACATAAGCAGAGAACATTAGCTTCATAGTTGAACTTGACTTTGAAGTGGGATCTTCTGCAAGTCTCAGAATGGGTGAACTCTGGGTTATATCCAACATTGGCTTCTTGGGCTCATTCTGGGCATGAGCTGTTTGGGGCGCACTCTCATCGGTATATCAGAGCAATGGAAAACATTTGGGTTTTCTAGGCCCAGTTTGGAACTCTCATCAGGCCACAGCTCCAGGACACTTAGTATGTATGCTGCCACCTTCAAGTTCCTATGTCACATGTGCTGTATGGGGAGGAAAGGAAACCTTTTTTGGGGGCTCAGTTAACTTCCACCACATATCTGGGGATTTTCCACCTGATAATGGAGTAGAGTACTTTTATCACCTCTGAGTGACACTAGAGTGGGCTACCTCTGTTTAACCTTTTCAAGGTTGGCTACAAAAGATACCATCATAATTTCTTTAAAACACAGTTTTTTGGCTTTCTTATATAGTGTGAAACACTATGAGTGTTGACAAAGGATCAAATTTCTTGTTTGATTGGTCTTTGAATTTAACACTCAGGAATGTTGGCTTTTCTAGAAGTAGTGGCTGCTTAGATTTTCGAGTGACAAAATTCTTCAGAAAATTTATAAAGGCCATTTAAAAAAAATCTCAGGGAATGGCTGTTGTGCCTTATTGGCGCAATTTTGCAAACATTTAAGAGCAGTCAAATGAAATTATTTTAGGAGTGGACAGATACTGGGTCATTAAAGTACTTTAATAGTAGTCTTTGTTTTGTGCCCATGTCTTGAAGGAAAACTGCATGTCCCTTACAACTGATGCCTGGTATATGTAGAGGTAAAAGGTGACTCGGGACTAAGGAGTAGAAGGAACATTTGTCATTTGAAGGCTTCTGGAGAAATGGGACATTGGAGGTCTGGGTGTGGTTTGTATGCTTTGAAGCGGGCTTTGGGAGTAGCTCAAGTTTATGTTATGGTCCCGAGTGCAGGGGAGCAGCTCCTAGCAAGCCTCCTCAGTGAAAGGGCAGGGACAGGTGGCAATGGGGGAGCAGTAGCAAATGGGGGTGGCAGGCTTACTTAAATATTCACCAACTATCTGGATTTTGAAAATTTTATTGGACACCAGATTACCTGCCACAAAATGCTGGGAAGTAGGCATTTCCCAAGAACTTTTCTGTAGACATTTATTTTTTTGAAAGGGGAATACATGCAACATGAGAAAAATTCAGTCTGAAAAGACAAGGAAAACAAAAAGTCTCTTACCCTCAGAAACAATATTGCTGCCAGTTTCTTACACCTCTCCAGGGGTTTCAGCCTCATAGTGGTGCCTAGCGATCCTGGAAAGTCAGCACCTCCAAGGTCCTCCTCCTGCACTTTTTGCACGTTCGGCACGTTTGCTTAGTCATTTCCTCCTATTTTTATGCTTATTCATCCTGTGGCTGTGTTCTCCTTGACATGCCTATTTTTTTTTTCCACCCTCCTGTGGGGAAAGATAACATTCTCAGTACTTAATTCTCATCTGATAAGTTTTATTTTTAACCAACCTCTGCATCCTTTTTGCTTCTTATTTCCATAGCACACACACTTCTCAGCCTTCTCTGGCTTTCCCAGAAGGTACCCTCAGCACAGGGTTATGCTGTGCCCTGCCTGGGCTTTTCTGACTGGGAGCAGCTGGTTGGGAGCTGGAAACCCGGCGCCTCCAGTGCCAGGAGACTTTCTCCTGTGCATGCCGTGCTGTTTTTAGCCTGCTTCAGCCTGGGCCATTTACACCTACCTCCTGCTTCCCCTCTCCGCTGCTTATAAATTTCCTTTTGTCAGTAAATTTATGTTATCTTGATGAAGGACACCCGCTTTAAAAAAACAAGAGAGCTGTAACTTGCAATGATTAGCATGGCCGGGTCTCCTAACAGCAGTGGACTTGCAGCCACTAAAACTTCCACAGTGTGACAACTGTGCCTGAAGTTTACATGATAATGTTTAGGTTAAGATTTAAGCCAAGGAACCACTTGTTCACCCAAGTGGAGGGAAAGTGTATTCGGTTTTGTTTTGTTTTGTCATCACATGATCTCTAACCATGTCTTTCCCAGACAAATATGTTGGGAATAAACTTAACTACGTAAGTATATATACATTCTTTTTTCCTCCCCCTTTTAGTCTTTGACTGACCACTCCCCTTCCCTCAAAAAGACTAAATATGGTTAGGGCTGCAAGTTTTCCAAGGAAGGCTTGAGTGAGGAGGAAGTTTGTAACCTGGAGAAGGGGGCTGGGGAATGCAGGGTCTGGCTGCGTTTCCCAGAGAGGGGTGTGCATGGGAATCTGCTCATGACTTGAACTTCATGGCTTTGACCTTCATTTTGTTCTCAATGGACTAATTGTCCCTCAAGCCTCACGTAGCTCTGTCATTCATCACTTATATATGATCACTAAGCATTTCTATAACAATGTAATAGGCACTTGGAAACAAAAGTTTTTTAAAAAACCAGATCTGCGTTGCAGCTTTATAGGATGAATGTCTTATCAAATGAATGAATAACATTACTTATAAAATTCACACACCTTATTATGGTGTGCCAACAAAGAATCAGTGGCTTTTATTGGGCTATTTAGGTCTTTTCTCTTAGCAGGATACATATGCAAGTCAGGCAATTGGTAGGTATTCATTTCTTAGGGCCCTGCATGGTGTGATGTAAGAAACTTCAGGGGTTAAGAGTAAAGCTCATACTGCTTGTCTAGCATGCTTAAGGTCATATAAAAAAAAAAAAAAAAAAAAAAAAAAGAAAAAAAATTTAAGAATCTTGTCTGCTCTCCCAAATATTTTGCTGGTCCCCAATGGCAATACCTGACTTGAATCTCCACTTTTAAATTAGAAAAATGTTAGTATATTTATTCACAGACTCTAGGGTCATTAGCAATTAAGGGTTTGGAATCAGGTCTCAGAATATGAAGGTATTTCATCTCCTTGGTATTGCACAGAGGCACTATCTTAGTTTCTTTTTTATTACTATAATGAAACACCTGAGGCAGGCTCACTTTATAAACCAAGGGCGTTCATTTGGCTCACAGTTTTGGGGGCTAAAATACCGAGGTCAGACAACCCCACTGGTTTAGCCTCCAGTGAAGACCTAATGAATGATGGCCTCAGGGGAGGTATGTGTGCAAGAGTGAGAGATCACACCACCAGAAAGGAAGCCAAGAAGTTGTCTCTGTCGGGCTCCCATTTTTATACTCACTCACTCTAAGGAACTCAATTTGGGATACTAGGATTCCCTTCCAAGGGCGGGCCCCCAGTGACCTCCCACTGGGCCCACCTCTTAAAGTTCCCATCACATCCCACACCCTCACAGGAGGGAGCAAGCTTGTCCAACCCATATCCAAACCATATCAGGTACTTTTACTTTTTCAGTCTTTGTTAGCAACAAGCAGGGGCTGGGGATTTAGCTCAGTGGTTTCACTGTCTGCCTTGCAAGCACAAGGGCTTGGGTTTAATCCCCAGTACCAAAAAAACCCGAGTGAAGTAAGCTTATGGAGGCCTTCTCTAAGAGGCAGTGTCCTTGAGTTCCCCTCTCTTCTTGTCATAGTTCTGCTCCCTTGGTAGTCACTTGAATGCTTGAATGCCTGGGGCTTGGGCTGTGGCTGAGGGGCTAGGGTAGGTTCTCACTTTCCTTATCGATCTCATCCCTCAGGTCAGGTTTCTAGTTTACTAAGCTGGAAGGAAAACAATCCTAGGTATTGTCAGTTCCACCTTGCTTATTATTAGCAAGCGAGGTGCAGTGTGAATCTACTGACTTCAGATGATAGGAAGAGTCTGAGGTTGCTGCCCTGCCAGTTTGGAACAAAACAAACAAATGAAAGAACTAAGGGAGGCCTAGCTTCTGAGGAGACAATGCTTCGGTATTTGGTTTCTGCCCAGACATCTCTCACATCTTTTGGGAATGCAAGAGGGACATTTTCTCTAATTGTAAATGTAGAGTAGACTTGCCATTCTGAGGACTTGGAGTGGTGAAAGTCAAACTTGTATCTGTGGTGATGGGGGAAAGCACTGAACCTTTTAAATAGGCCTTAGCTTACCAGCTGTGTGATTTTGGGTAAATTCCTTACCCTCTCCGTGCCTCGGTTTCTTTTCCTATAAAATAAGGTAAATAATAAATTCCCTAAAGGCACTACGAGTGAATATTTGTGGAATGTATACAACATTCCTGTCGCATTGTCATGTCAATAGGTGTCATAGTCGCGGTTTGTTAAGTAAACATAAAATTGAGATACCTACTGCCAAAGGTAGAAAAGGTGACTATCTAATCTCTATGGTCAAATGGTGGAAAGTGCCTGTTTACCTCTGTGTGTACCCTGACTGTTGATTAGGTTCAGTATTTACGCCTAAGCTCTGACAGCACAGAATGTAGATTTTGGTCAGTTCCAGGCACTGCCAGATTCAGAGGGTTGCCTCACTGGTGGCAGCTGAAGGCACCACCCTTGCCTCCCAAGGTAGATCTGATTCCAAGGCTCCCCTTATTACTTGTCGAAGTGCACTGGGTGGATGAGTAATACCTGACCCACTTGAGCACTTAAGAGCTATACAGATCTGATCATGTCTCTTATCAAATCCTCCAGAGCCTGGCCTTGGCAAAGACCTATACAAATGAAAGTAATGTTATGAAGTTTCATCTTCTAGAGAATAATTACATCATGGCCATTTCTTTTCTCTATTAGATTATAGCCAGTTGCCTCTTTAAAAATAAAGAGAAAAGAAAAGAACTATGCATTTACTGTAGGTCCTAATGTTTTCCCCAAATCACAGCCATGAGTTTTCCCCCCACCCCCATGAACGTGCCGCAGAGGTAGAGATCATCACAAAACAATTTCAAGGCTGCAAAGCAGAGACATTGGTGACATTTAACCATCTGTAAGGTCTGAGCCCTTTCACAGCTGCTACTCCTATTCTGAACAAATAACGGCGCTCAGGCTTGAAGCGATCCTTAAAGGTCAGCATGTTCCTCTCAGAAGCCCAGCTCCCTCCCCTCCTTACCAGGTGTGCCTTTTTCTGCGAAAGCATCTCATCGCGCTGCAATCAGACTAGGGGTGTGTGCTGCCCAGGGGATAGGAAGTAAGGTAATGTCAGTGTCCAGGGCCTAGGCGCACTACCCATTTCTTGCTACAGTATTTGTAAGCTTGGAAAAGATGCAGCTCTGACATGAGGTAAGGACACTTGTTTTTGACAGCCTTGGCTAAGTGGGCACTTTTTTTGGGTTTTGACAACCCTGGCTAGGTGGACCCCTTCTGGGATGATAGCACACATGGGCAGGGAATGCTGAAGGTAGCTGAGTACAGCTCTCAGGAGTGTGTGACTGTGAGAAGTAGGTCATTTGTGTAAATGCCAAGAGGTGTGCACAAGATGTTTGGGTCTGACACTGTCTTCATTAATCACCAGTACTTCACAGCAGCTTGGTAGATAATAGGAGAAACGTGTAGCTCTGGAGTTAAACCTGCCTTTCACCACCAGTTTAGCTGTTTCTAACTCCACAGCCTGTGTAAATTACCGAACTTCTATGTGCCTCAGTTTCTTCCTCTGTAACCTTGCCTCCGTTCCCTTTAATGATTACATGAGAACCCACTTGGAAAAATCTTTTTGTCCTCATGAATCTGGGCTCTGCCGACTTAAAGGTTTTTAGGGCAAACGAAC
The DNA here is from genome assembly GCF_012274545.1 of Fukomys damarensis. Taxonomy (NCBI): domain Eukaryota; kingdom Metazoa; phylum Chordata; class Mammalia; order Rodentia; family Bathyergidae; genus Fukomys; species Fukomys damarensis. Next base: position 56,722,149 of record NW_022900929.1, on the reverse strand, counting down.
GAATGCTTCTGCCAGGAGACACAGTACTTTTGTTGAGTTGGAATGCTGAGAGAGCCATTTGTAGCTTCAGGAGTCACTGCTAGGTAAAGGGGCAAAAATGAATGGACCGTGATTAAATCCAGTCAGCCGGAGGGACAGTGAAATTGTGAAGGGAGAGTTGGGGCACTACTCCTCAAGGAAGATTGAGAGCAATGCAGGCTGAAAATATTAGCTTTTTGCCTAGGTCCACCCTCAGGTGGATTCGCTGTAGCTCTAGACACACTGCCCAGGCGGCACTGCCTGCGGTTTAGCCCCATAGGGAATCGGTTCAGGTAAAGAGCCCTGGACAGATGTACAGCTGGTTGAATGAAAAAGGGGGTGCAATAGGCAGTGAATAAGTTAAATAGTTACTAATTTACTACTCCGGAGTTCAAAATCCACCCTTCATTGCCTTGGTTATGCAGCCGTCCCTTCTTTGCCACTGCACAACACTAAACCTGGCCTGTAGAGGGCGCTGGAGGGTCATTGCAGGAGAAAGGCGTCTCTTCTGTCAGGGTGACTTCGGTGTGTATTTCAGCTGGCTCATTGGTTGCCGGTGGCATATATGTAGGACACCAGGTGGCACTAGTCCTTCAGCAAGCTTGATTGCCAGTGGGAGGCCTTCTGGCCACCAACCAGCTCTTTTAGTTTCAATCAGCCCTGGCTCACCGTGCTACGCTCTGCAGCCTCATTCTCTGCAAGGTGGTCTGAATCTCATCCTTGTGAAGAAACTGCCCTTCCAGGTTTATTTGTCAGTACACACACTTTCCCTGCTCAAATTACTAGTTTCCCTCTTTTGCAGAAACCTTGACTCCTCCAGAACTGGTATCAGAGATAGTCTAAAAGATAAATCCTTCCTGCGTGCACACACACACACACACACACACACACACAAAAATGGTTTTTTGGAGGGGGATATTTTTTGGGTTTTAATGTACTGTTTCCCTGCTTGCCAATGGGAAAGAGAATGCTAGCCATACACAAACGTGGACTGGTATCACAACGAACCAAGCTATGGCTTACAGTTAATTGTGGTGAAGTGTCAGTAGATGCTAATTCCTTGGAATCCCAAACAGCTGCTTGACTTAATGGCCATGTCAGTAATGATGACTATGTGGTCTGTGACAGGGAGTGGATTTCCAGAGTTTACTGGAGTATCTATAGAGCGATGACAGGTCTTGTCCTTTGTTAGTTCAAGTTCTGGTCTCAGAACCAGAAAGCTTTGGTTTCAACCCTAAAAGGATTATTTGTTTTGACCACGGAACTGGTACTGATGCAGGTAAGATGCAAGTCTTAATTGTGTGGATTGTTGAATTATAATCGTTAAATTCACGGTGTTCCAAATTTCTAACACTAAAATTTAGGGTATTGAATGAGCAAGGATAGGATTCTGAAACTTGAAATACCTAGTTGGATTCTGATAAAGCTGACAATACTGAAACCCCAAATTATCTTGAGCCTCCTTTGTTATGGAAGTGCCTTCTGATGTCTAAAAAGTCTGCCCCCTTTTGTATGAAATCCTGTGATAACTCCAGTTGGAGCAGATGCCTTGAAAGGAGATCGTTATTCTCCTTAAGACCCCCCCTCAACCATCTTTCTTACCATCTTTCCTATAATGGGGAGATGTGTTCCAGAGACAAGTTATATACTTTGATCAGAGAAGAAATAACTTAGACAATGAATTCAGGAAAAACTTATTATACTGGAAATGAATTTTAAGACAATTAGGACTAGTGTAGTTATGAATTTTTCCCTCATATTTATAAGGCTTTTTGCTTTATGTACTTTGAAGTTCTGGGAATAATGTACAACTCTTCGTGACAGACAAAATACAACTAGTTCAGCAACTATTAATGTTTTTTGTTTTTTGTTTTTTTTCTTGGTTTTTTGAGACAGGGTCTCACTATGTGGTTGAGACTGAGCTGGAACTCACTATGTAGCCCAGGCTGGTCTCAAACTCAGAGCGATCCTCCTGCCTCAGCCTCCTGAGTGCTGGGATTACAGGAGTGTGCCACCATGCCCAGCAGCAACTATTAATAATATATTCAACTTTTATTTCACATTTTTCTGGTATTTTTAATCCATTTATTTTCAACTTTTGTGTAATATTTTATTTTAGGAGTTTCTCTGTAAATAGCCCAAAGCTTTACTTCTATTCATGTAAGCCATCTGTTGTAGTCACTGATGTGTTGGATTGACATGCCATGTTTTACTATGTTTCTTGTTTTCTTATTTGTTTTGTTCCTTCCCTGTCTTTGATCAATTTTTTTGTTTGCTTTTATTCTTGTTCCTGTTTTCACTCTGATGGTTTAGGAGCAACACACTACATTTTTCTAGTAGTTAATCTTAAGTTTTTGACATATGTCTAAACAGTTTTCTATCTTCTAGATTTAATCAGAATGTATAGCTTCTTGTGTGAAACAAGAATGTTTGCATGCTTTCAGTTCTATGCCCATCCACTTCTCACATGATGATAATCTCCCACATTAGATAGTCTCAACATTGTTTTTTTTCTATACTAAAAAATTTGCTTTTGTTTTTGGAGACAGGGTCTCACGTTGTAGTCTACATTGGTCTCAAACCCATGATCCTCCTGCATCAGCCTTCCTCATACCGGGATTATAGTCATGCACCACTAGTATAGACAGCTAAATTAGTTAGAAATACAACCAGGCAGACAGGGCTAGGCCATCAAGGGAGTCAGGCAGAGGATAAGAACACATTACAACTGTGGCTGGAGGTGCCTCCGTTGAAGGCCAGGGACTCAAGATAAGGACAGAATGACCAGGCCTGTATGCCCCTTCAAAGGATATGTGATATTACCTGGTCCAATAAGGTCTAGATGGATTTCAGCCACCCAGATGGGTGACCAAGACTGCCCAAGCCATCCATTCCTAAGAAGGTCTTTGTTCTTTCCATGTGCACTTGCTAAGAGGCTTGCTTCCCTATTGGATCAATATTATCTGAGCAGCTGTATGTGTAATCTTACTGGTCGATTATAGTTTTGACCCACGTTGTATCCACCTCTTGATTTTGTACCCACCTGGTGACTTCACCCACTTCCTTTGAGAAGTGGGCTAATGGTAACTTTTGCATCCCCTCCTGTCTCTCGGGAGCTCTCTCTCTCAATAAAGTTTCCAACTCTTAACCTCCCTTGTTCCTTAGAATTCATTCTTCAATTTTGGGGAACACAAACTCAGAGTATCTGAAAATTTAAGATTCATTTACATTTGGATTATATTCTCATCTGAGTGCTACATTGGCTGTGTTTAACAAGACTTATGTTAAAGTATTTCATGATGTGTGTTTTTTGATTCCTCCCTGTAGTTACAATAATTTTTCTTTATATATTGAAGCTGTTTCATTAGACATTCACAATTTTAGAATTTTTAGTATATTTGTGAGTTGAGCTTTTTGATTGAGATGGTTTTTCTGTAATACTTTTTAAAAAAAAACTCATATTTATAGAAGCACCTCAGCTTTTGTTCTTTAATCTTATTTTCAATATTTTAGTGGCCTATAGGTTTTTTTTTTCCTTTTATTGAGTTTATTGGTATAATCTAGGTATACAATACAGTTACATTCATCTTTGGAATTCTGTACCTTTCCATAATAGGTCTTGATTCTCATTTTTCCCCTTGTCCCTGCCCTCTCTTCATCCCCTCCTCCCCTCCCCATTTACAAACACTTTATTTCCATTTTTTCAGTTTCTCATATTTTTTTCCTCTCCTTATTACCTTTCCCCCACCCTTCCCACTTTCCTTACACCTTTAGCCTTTTACTTCCTATTTCACATTATTAATTATCTCATTAGGATCCTGTGTACTATTATAGTTTTTCACACCAAAGAAACTATTTGGTATTTCAGTTAAAGAAATCTCTGTATGAACATTAAAAATAGGGAATCCTAAAATAAAGCTAAAGAGGAAAGTAAAAGAGAAAAGGCAATGATGTAACATTAAAAGTAGGGAATCCTAAAATAAAACTAAAGAGGAAAGTAAAAGAGAAAAGGCAATGATGTAAGATTAAAATAATCCTTAATTCTGGAGATGAAAATGGTCCCTGAACATATTTAAATTGCTTCTTGCTCTTATAGTCTTATCTTATTCTTTTTTTTCATTATTTAGAGAATACTTTATTAGTTTCTGTAATTAAACTCATGTAGATATGACCTTACATATTTAGTATGATGTGTTACCCCTGCACACATGGAAAAAAAA
>NW_022900929.1:56713265-56717758 GCF_012274545.1 Fukomys damarensis | reverse complement strand
ATTTATATTTATATAAAAAGACTAATAATAGCAGTATGTTATACATCGATAGCAGCAACACCTTTTCCAGGTTCTGCAGTCATCTGAACAAAATTATAGACATTCATTAAAATGTCTATAATTTCCATTAAAGCACATTCCATTTAAAAAAAAAACAAGAAAAGAATAATATCCAGAAAACAGCAAAATTCTGTTGCTTTTGTGGTACCTGGGACCATTTTTATTTTATTAGCATCTTAATCATCATCTGGAAAGAGAACATTCTAGAGTAATATCATGAAATGTAGCTTTGATAAAGCACAGTCCCTACTATGTATCATAAAGCAGGTACAAGATATTTTACATTCATAGAGGTGTGATATAGTACCGTCCTACATCAATAATACTAGAACCAGTTTTGGGTTGAAATTTGCTTTGTCTGCAAATAAGATTGCTACCCCTGTTTTTTTCTGGGCTCCTGTCACATGGAGAATTGTTTTCTATCTTTTCACTTTCAGTCTATGGGCCTCTTTTTGCACTAGGTGTGTTTCTTGTATACAACATATTGTGGGATTTTGCTTCTTATTCCATTTGCCAGTCTATTTCTCTTGACTGGTGAGTTGAGTAGTGGCCTATAGGTTTAAATGTAGTTGAATTTAAATGTAGTTTAAATGCATACAGTTGGATTATTAAATAACAATTTGTACTTTAAATGAATAAATGTTAAACAGAGTTTTCCCTTTTCATTTTGAAAAGTTTCAAATCTGAAAAGTTGCTAGAATAAAAAGTAAACACCAGTCGGTTTCACTAATTACTGATGTCTCTCTACTTTCCCTGTATATGTATGTATTCACACATGTACTCTGAGGAACTCTATGAACATGGACTCCCTGTCTCTTATGAACACTGTCCCTTTCCCGTCCTTTCCTATCACCCACAACTTCAAGGAGGAAGGGTTTGTTTTGGCTTATGTTTGACAAGTTTCAGTCTGTGGCGAGTAGGCTCCAACATGGAAGCCACGTGGTGGAAAGGCCTGGGGACAGGAAAGTTGCTCTTGCCATGCTGGCCTGAAGCAGAGAAGGAGAGAGGCAGGGAGGGATATATACTCCTTCAGGTCATACCCTGAGTGACCTGCTTTCCCTGACCAGGACCCGCCTTCTAAGAGCAAGTCGGCTGTAGTACCCACTGTGGTCCAATCCTGTTCCAAAAGCCCTTCCTATGAGTGCATGGGGATCTTGGGGGACATCTAGATATAAACCATAGCAGACATGGGTGTTCTCTAACCATGTATAATATCCACCACTACATAGATGGTGTTGCTGTGTTCTTATTAGTGTGGCATAGCCTCACTATTGGTCATACTATATTAGATTACTTGGTTAAGGTCAAGGTCTAGCAGATTTTTCCATACTCTACTTCTCAGCACCCCCTTAACAATATTTTTTGGTGATTTTTCCTATTATAAGATTAAATTGTATTCTATAATTTCTCCTACATTTATTAGTTGGTATTCTGCTTTTGGAAGCTTTCCTTTCTCTATCCTTTTGCCTCATCTGTTTTAAAAGAAAGTTTGGTATTAGCGTGCATTCATGAATTGTTTTATTTATTGTTATAATTTATCATTTATTTTGAAGTGTGAATAATACTTGATTTGGCTATCAAAGACTCTTTCAACATCCAGTGTCTTTTTTATACAGGTTGATTATAATCTTCACTGTACTGAAAGAAAAGATCATTCCCCTATTTTCTGTCCTGTTACTATCAGTCTGACACTTCTTTGAAGAAAATTTGTTGATTTTCTGGCTTCATTTGGGAGGCTTCTCCTTGTCTTTGATTTTCTGCAGTTTCATTAGGCTATATCTAGAGATGAACTTACTTTTATTAATGCTAATTAGATTTATTGAGCTCCTTGAATTTGCTCATTTGGAAAACTATGAGCCATCACTTCTGTGGTCTCTGTCCATTCTCCTCCTCTTAAAGAACCCAAACTTGAATGCCTTTGACTTTTCTTCATATTGGTTTTTCTGCATTTTCTGTTTGCCTCTTTGGACCACAGTCTGTATAACTTCTTTTGATTATTATCCCAATTCATGAATATGCCTAATCTGCCATACTTACTGTGTTAAATTGAATCATCACATTTTTAAATTTTAGAACTATTAGATTTTCCTTTCCATTTGCTAAATCTCTTGTTTCTTGTTCCCATCAGATGTTTTCAAATACATCTTTTATATTTCTTTAAAATAATCAGACTTCTTTTATTAATGTTCATTCATCATTGATTATGGGCCATTACCTTGAAAATATTTCTAGGGATAGTGAATAACTAGACCAAAGTCACAACCCTCTGAAGAGTATTGGGTTTGTTTGTGTTAGAAAACCAAAGGCAATTCAGGTACGAGACCACCCTAATCCTACCTCAATGCTTGAGCTTTGAGACCATCTAGGATGCAAGATCTCACAGAAGGCCTGGGTTCCTCTACTTTATCCTCATCTTTGTGCCCCAGCTTGCGGAGGAGTGTCCATTTTCCATCTTGTATGAGTCTGGGCTTTGGTGTATGTCTCTTTTATAGCCCGAAAAAACATAAAAGTTCAGGCCTAGTGAGAACAACAAATCGCCTCATACAAAAGTGACTTCTCTGTCCATTTAACCACTGAAGTTCTTTTTATTCTCATGACTTCTATGTTAATTCCTCTTACTTTTAAGAAGGGTGTGTTTTTCTTTTATTTTGTACAGTAATTTGAGGTGTGTTTTTATTTTCACAGGGGCTTGTCCATCCCACTGGACCATTATCATAGAAAATCTGAAGTCTTATAATTTCCTATTTTTGACTGCTTTCTGATTTTGGAGGCTTCATAATCTTCAATTTCTTACTTAGCAGTGTTACCTATATATATTATGTGTTAAAATGAGAGAAGGAAGCTCTTCTGTACCAAGCAACAAATTAAGTGCTTTATAATGTGTCTTTACAACAACCTCAGGAAATGGTAGAGGTGGTGGTAGCTATTGTTTCTCCCATTTTATGTAAGAGGAAAATGAGTTTAAGTAAATTCACTTAGGTCATAAAACCAGCAGGTGGCCCAGCCATAGCCTCAAGGCAAGGTCTAACACCACAGCTAGTAGTTTTAACCACTGCCTCTCAGCAGTCTCCATGTAGAGTACTTTAGCAAGTTACTGTAATTAAAATCATTAGAGATGCAGTCACTTAGAACTCAATTTTGATTCCATATGCACAGAAATAATAATTTTGACTCAATATGCACAGATGCTATATAATACTTATGGCATTGCTAGTCAAAGCCATGATTCCAGCAATTTGACCATCTGTGTATGTACACAGCTCTGCACTCCTCCTCTCGACACTGTCAACACAGACAGACACTGGCAAATCCTCAACCAGGGCAATCCCACTGCCATTTCCTTTCCTGTGTTTTCTTTTCTCTGGAAATTTAGTGCAGAAGAAATCAATAGGCTCATTTACAAAATCTGCCATCATATTGCAATCTTAAGTTAATGAATCTACTTTTTAAATATAACAAGCTAGTAAAGGAGGGTTTTCTTTTGGGCTTTGGTCATTCCTGTGGGTTTTGTGTGAAGTTATTCTTTGTAGTGTGTAAGAATGCTGGGCTTTAGAACCCAATTGTGTGGGTTTGCTATGGCTCATGCCTAGATGTCGCCCAAAGCCTCAGGCAGTCATAGGTGGGGCTTTTTCAGAGGTGGCTGGATGTACAGTATGTGATGCTGGGGTTGATTTGTGAAGCAATGCTAGGATCAAAGGCAATAAGATTAAGGGTGTGAGTGCTGCTTGCCATAAGTGGTCTGAATAAGATGGAAGGGGCAGAAAGATACTGTTAAGGTCCCTTGTTGCTTTTCCTACTTGTCCACACTTTAAACTATTTCTCCTCTGCGGTGCCCCTCTGCCATGTGCCACTCTGCCTTGGAGCCAGCCGATTATAGACTAAAACCTCAACAAACTGTGAGCTAAGTAAACCTTTCCCCCTTTAACTTTGGGTGTTAAGTATTTTGTCTCAGCAATGAGAGAAAAGTAAGAGAGAATTCGGATTCTGACTCTGCCACTTACTGGCTATCAGATCCTGGGCAGATTATTTGACTTCTGTGTACCTCTGTTTTCTTACTTGCAAAAATACAAATAAGACATTTAAAAGTGTTTGACTCAAGTAGTAACAAGTGAATGCCAGTAATTAATATTTTATTATTCTGAATAGTCTCTACCTGCAGGCTTTTTTTTTTTTTCTAAATCAAGGCATTTTATTGTTAAAATTTCCAAGTTGTTAGTATAGCATTTTTGTTTCACCTTATTTGCAGCTTGAGTCTATATTTTAAGCAGAACATAACTAAATTTTCAAAACAATAAGTTTTAAAAGGATTTCAGTAGTATCTAAAACAGATTATGTTCTAGAAACACTTAATATTTGTTTTCAAAAGAATAATTATTTGCACACATATAGATCTCTCTTAAATCATTCTTTTTTTTTTTTTTTTTTTTTTTTTT
>NW_022900929.1:56657017-56713176 GCF_012274545.1 Fukomys damarensis | reverse complement strand
TTTTTTTTTTTTTTTTTTTTTTTTTGGTACTGGGGATTGAACTTGGGACCTTGCACTTGCAAAGCAGGTGGCAGCACCACTGAGCTAAATCCCCAGCCCTCTTAAATCATTCTTGTTAATTTTCTAATACCTTACACTTTTTAGTCAGCTAGATCTGAAAATAAGAAATTCTCCACGGATTCATCAGATACATGTATTTTAGGTTTAGGGCTTTAAAACAATTTTTTAAAAAAATCCTGCTTTGTAGTTAGTGGAGTCTTTTGATCTCTGTGGAGGGTGGTATTTCCTATTCAATTATCTTTTTCCTTCTCTCATCTGACTGATTTTTCAGAATCCCTAAGAATAAAATTTTAGTTTAAGATTAGAATGCTCTCTGCAGAGCTGGAGGAACCTATGATGGGGTAAGCAAGCTGTTCTTTCTGCCAGTGGCTTGGCACCAGCCGGAGTACTGATTGTCGTGATGAAATACTAGCGTGAAAACCCGGCAGAAACTGATGTGATTAAGATAACTCTTATTTTAAAATCATAATGTTCCTTTGGCTTTAATTAATATAACAACTCTCTTCTTCCTGCTAGCAGCCTGAGAAGCCCACCCAAAATCAGCCCCCAAAGCCCAAAGAAGCAACCCCAAAACATGAAGAGGAAAGAACACTCTCTCAACCTTTCATCGTCAGGGGTGGGCAGTTCTCTCTGTCATCCCCACAATACAGCTTTTCAGAGGTTGTGTTACTAACACTCACAGGAGATGACATCGTGCATGTGGCGGCCATGTATTGTTGGGCTTCTGTGAGAATTTCCCTCTCCACCCTCTACCTATGGAAGTTGCTAGGCAGCAAGGAGATGAAAGTATTAGAGGATGTGACCATTTGCTTGCAACTCTTTGTTTCTACTTACAGAGAGCCAAACAGATTTCCTGTGGGGATTTATCTTCAAAAGCAAAGTATTCTTGTCTTTGCTTCTCAGCCCACATGATTAGTAGTAACGGGATGGCCTGGTTTTCTAAGGCTACTAAATCAAGGGAGCACAACCCCTGCATTTAACAGAGGATGTCGCACCTCCTGCCTTGAATGGCTTCCCCTGCTACTGAAGGACTTTGAAGGTCTCACAGTGCAGCGTAGGTACTGCCCTGGTGGGAAGACTTGATTTGCTGTAAGACATTGTCTTGCACAGCTCTGTGCATTCATTTCCACATGGACATTGTTCTTTGTATAACCATGACAGCCTCAGTCTGGCTTGAATCATACATGCTTTGAACCATTATTGGCACTATAGAAAAAACTATACAAAAGCAACCCTCCCCTCCAGAAAACATAGGTTTCCTTGAAGGAATATCCATTCTGGTTAATTAGATATTATGTATTCATATAAAATAGTCAGTGAATAAGATGGTGGTAAATTATTGGACATCATCAACTACTATGAATTTATTCCCCAGTTTTATTAAGTTGTAATTGAAAAGTAAAAATCATACATATTGTATGCCTGTAATCCCAGCACTCTGTGAGGCTGGGGCAAGAATATCGCAAACTTAAGCCCAGCCTGGGCAATTTATCAATTTAAAGAAATTCTATTTAAAAAAAAAGGCCTGGAGATGCAGCTCAGTCCTCAGTTCAATCCCAAATACTGAAAAAATTGTCTATAGTTACAATATACTATGCATAATTTGATATAATCATTGTATCTATAATGATTAAATCAAGCCAAATGATATATCTATCACTTTATAAACTTACCATTTCTTTGAGATTAGAACATTTAACATCTATTCTTTAGCAATTTTGAAGTATACCGACCGTTATTTTTATCTGGAGTCACTATGTTGTTGTTGTACAATAGGTCTTTAGAATTTTTTGATCCTAAATGAATCTTTACATCCTTTGACCAGTCTTTCCCCTTTCCTCCCACTCTTGACAACCACCTTTCTATTCACTGCTTTTATGAATTTAGCTATGGGAGCATGAGAGCAACAGCTGAGGCCCATCCTCCTGCGGTATGTAGGGAGCAGACACCAAGGAAGCAGGTTTAGAAGAAAATGATCTTACTTGGCCCTGAGCACGTACAGCGCCCCTTTTTGGTAGTCCCAGAACGAGTGGAACCAAGAGGTGGGAGTAGACATGTATTAGTACATGAAGGCACTGACCCAGGAGAATTGAAGTATTTGCTTTCTCGGTATTAAGTGAACCTCAGGAAGGTGAGGCCTGAGGACGTCTGGTTTATGTTCATTTAAAATCCACCTGCCGTTATCCTTCCCATCCACTTTACCATTTCACATCTAGGCTGTTATCTCTGTAGTAGACACTTGATCAGCCTCCTTTCGTTGTCTCAGTCAGCCCCTCAATCTATTTTTATCAGTTGCAAAATCTCTTTAAAATATTGTTTTTGAAATATCACCAGAACCTATTGAAAAGAGATGGAAGTTCAGGGTAGAAGGGGAAATGTGATAGGATGGGTATAGTAGGAAAATGAGTCTTTCCCCCTCCACCCCATAATCCATTCCTTCTCTCCTCACCATCATTTCACAGATAAACAAAAGGGAGTGTGACTTACAAGACAATCCTGGAAAGCTCTGTAAGTCCAAAACCATCTTTAGCTTTTTTACTTTTAAATCCATTCAAAATGCACAAATAGGGCTGGGGATTTAGCTCAGTGGCTCTGTTGCCTGCCTCACAAGCACAAGGTCCCGAGTTCCATTCCCAGTACCAAAAACAAACAAACAAAATGCACAAATAACACTAGGAAAAAAAATCAGAGCTGGTATTGTTTAACAGCTAACTCCTCTGTCTACATATTCTCAAATTTTTAATCCTATTTATATCACCTGATATGTTTGGTTGGCTTCCCTAGGAGCACATCTTGAGATAGGCATTCAGAAGCCTATGTTTTATTAAAGGTGTAGGGTTTGTTTTTTTGGGGACAAATCTGTAAGAGAGAAATGGAGTAGAATGCAAAAGAAAAAGTGGCAAAGCAAGGAATGTGGTTTCAGGTAAAGTGGAGTTCATTGTTAGAGGTGCGAGCAGCTCTATCTGGAGCATAAATCATACTGCCTGTTGTAAGGTATACTCTGTCTCTGGCAGTGTTGATAAAGGTGAGGAGTCTGGGTTGTAGCCTTCCGGGCAAAATGTTTCTTGTTGGTTGAGAGCAAGTTGAGTAAGGTGCTTGTGAGTTGTTACCAGACAACACTCACAGTTTCCAGGAAAATCAGATGCGCAGTTCAATGACACCAACAACAACTATTACAGTTCACCCTATTCATCTTATTAAGGTATAGATTCTATTATTATGCCCTACCAACTGGTATTCTGGTGGGTCAGAGTTTCAGAGAATACATGCAAGAGGAAGGTTAGCAGGTATAAGGTAGTCCCACTGTTGCTGCTGGTCCTGAAGTTACAACTCATGCTCAATATCTTCATCCTTTACCATTATTTCTAGACTCTTCTCGGCCTGCATTATCACTTCTGCTGGTCTAGGTGGCCTTTCTGGTGGGGTGGCCCACCCTTCTATCCCTGATGGGTCTGGGCTCAAGGATCAAAGTTGTGTTTCTGTATTCCTTTGTCAGCTGGTATCTGACTCTTCTGTGTGTTCTTTATCTTCCATTAAGTTTATTGATACATTTTAGGTATACAATACAGTTATATTTATCATTGGGAACTTGTACCTTTACATGATGTATCTTCTTTCTCATTTTTTTCCCCTTTCCTCTGCCTGCCCTTCAACTCCTCCACCCCTACCTATTCACAAAGACTTTGTTTCCATTTTTACTTTTCTCATATTTATTCTATTCCCCTCTTTCCTTTCCTCCATCCTTCCCAGTTCCCCTTCCCCTTTGCACCTTTTCTCCCTATTTCACATTATCTATTATACATTTGGGTCCTTATTTACACTTTCAGTTTCTCATACCAGGGAAACTATTCAGTATTTACACATATTACCTATTTATTTCATTTAAGAGTATGGCCTCAATGTGTATCCAATGTGTATAAATGTCTCTAGTTTCTAATTCTTTATGGCTGAGTAATACTTCACTTTATTTTAAAAAAACCCCACATCTTCTTTATCCAGTGTCCAGTTGATAGGCACTTGAGCTGTTTCCAAGCTGACTCTTCTGCCTGTGTACTTTATAAGGTAGTCTACTTAGCTTATACTTTTGGAAACTGGAAATCCAAGATCAAGTGTCCCAATCTGTTTAGCCTTTGGGGAGGGCCTCATAACAGATGGCGTCACAATGGTGAGAGTACATACAGAAGACCTGGTGAGACAGGAGCCAAAGGGATTCAAGGATCACTCTTTTTATAACAACTTGTTTTTGCAGAACTCTATGGATCTTGTGAGAATTACATTAATCTCTCCCCAAAGAAGTATTCCTAATGACCTAATATCACCTCTCACTAGATCCCACCTCTCATAAGTTCCCCTTTGTTACCAGGTCCCACCTCCTAAAGATTCTACTGCTTCTCAACATCACTACACTGAAGCACAAACTTCTGGTACACACATCGTTGGAGGCCACATTCAAGCCATATCCAAATCATAGTAAATAGTTATAGGAACTCTTTTTATAGAAGTATTGTGCAATAGTGATAGATGTTGTGGGAATTTGGGCTTATTTGTGATCTCTGGACCTGCTCAAGCCAGATATATAACCTTAATGTTATATATAATTCTCTATACCCTATGTATAATCTTATGGTACATAATTCTCCATATACCCCCTGACATGCAGGACTAAGGATCTCTACCATGCCTCCTCTTAAGGCTTTCCTGAAACTTCTCTTACACCTTTTCCGCCTCTGAAATTATCGAATCTTCCAGGTAGAGCAGAGTTGAGTTTCTTGACCCTGCTTCTGATCTCTTCCTTACTCTGAGCTCCATTCAAATCTTTAAAATAATTTGGCAAATAAATCAAAGTAGGATTCCTAAGTATGAACTACACTGTTCATAAAATCCAAAGGATCACAATATCCAAAGGACCAGTATTGTATTTTTCCCTCTTTTGTGATAGAAGGTACAAAAGCATTACATCAAAAAATTTTATAGGTAGTAGGACTCTGAATCTTTGTAAAGTGTGTTTCCCACCCTATGGAGCTCATGTGTTTTATCAAGGCATTGAGAATTCTAGCCAGTTCTACCTTATCTGGTCAGGCTAACATATCATCAGTATAACAGATCAATATGATGTTTTGTAGAAGATCCAGATGTTTTAGGTTGCTTTAGGATTATATTAGTTTTATGTTACTATAACAAAATATCTAAGGCAGGCTCACCTTATGAAGCTCACAAGATTCAAAGGTATGGCACCAGCTCAGCTCAGCCTGCCTCTGATAAGGATATCTTAGCAGATGGCAAGAGTGCATGGGAGGAGGAATAACATTGCCAAGTAGGAAGCTAGAAAATAATTGAGAGATCAGGCTCACTTTCAGAATAACTCTCACTTGAGAGAGCTCAGGAGTTCTGCAAGAGTTGCCTTGTTACGATTTAGATCTAAAATGTCCCGCAAAAGTCTCATATATGCAGAGGTGGGAGTTTTGGAAGATGAGTGGATCATGGGGTTTTTACATTCCTCCTCTCCTCTCCTCTCTCCCAGCTTTCTCCTACCATGTCCTTCCACAACATCTTTTCTGCCTTGGAACCAGCCAACCATGGAGTGAACCCACTAAAAACCATGAGCCAAAACAAACTGCACCTCCTTTAACCTGTGGGTGTGGGTATTTAGGCCTTTCTGAGGGCAGTTCCCCCAGTGACCTGAGAACCTTCCACCAGGTTCCACCTCTTAGAGATTCTACCTCCTCTCCACACTGACATATTAAATGATGAAGTTGCCAGTACATGAACCCTTGGCAGACATGCTCAGACAATACCCAAACCATAGCAGGGACTTCTATTTAAGAGAACAGAGTAATGTGAATGTACATTGTCTATCACATATGAATGGAACCTGCTTCTGATTATTCGTCCTGGGAGGATTGGGAAAAGAATGTATTAGCCAGATAAAAATCTGTGTATCACATTCTAGATCCTGTATTGATATTCTCTAGTAAAACTATTACATCTGACAATTAGGGCAATTACTTGATTAAGTGTGCATTACTCCGTTGCTTTCTGATATGTTTCTTCAGTTATTTGTAAAGGCCATATAGGTGAATTGTCTAAGAATATACATAAACATATGGGCCCATTCCTCTTCATCACTGAAATCTGAGGCCCTAATCTGTCTCATTGCTCCCTGGGAAGCAATATTGGTTATTAATATATTATTTTTGTTAAAGGTAGGGCAATTTTAAGGGCTTCCCCTTGACTTTTCCTACGATAATTCTTTTACTAATAAAGGGAATAGTAATGTCCAATGTGAGAGTTTTGCAAATTAGCATGCCCATTCATTCCATTTACATGAGGAACTAGAGAAAGGACCATTAGATAGATCTGTGGACCCAGGAAATCTACTGTGATATGGGTAGGACTGGGTTAGGAATCTATTTATTACCTGTCCCCAAATGCCTGTGCTCTAATGGGAGTTCTAGATGATATTTTGGTTTTCTGGGTATCAGTGTTATTTGGAACCCTCTTTGGAACGTCCCTTTAAATATCTGGGTTTCCTCAATTTATCTGGGTTATCTGAGTAATCTACCCTGGACTGCTTTCAGGAAGATGTAAGTTAATCAGTGCTAATGAACTTAATTGTGGTATTGAATCTTCCTCACCTTTATTTTTATTTTGACATATATTTTAAATTTTTATAATTTCATACTATAGACAAGTTGCAAGAATAGTACAAAAAAGTGTAAGACTAAAATTTAGATATAATTCCCCTTTACTTCTAAATACTTCAGTGTATATTTTCTAAAACAAGGAATTCTAAATAACCACATTGCAATTATCAGATCATGAAACTAAAACTGATATAATGCTATTATCTGGTCTAGAGACCTCATTCAGATTTTACCAATTGTCCTCAAAATCCTTTATAACAAAAGTATATCCCAAATCATGCATTCCATTCCACTGTGCTGTCACTTTTGGTTTCACTAACCAATAGCAAATCCTTAGTAGTCCTTGTATTGCATGAAATTAATACTTTTGAAGACTACAGGTGAGTTCTTTTCTAACACGTCCCATAGTTTGTTTACCTCATGATCAAATTCAGGCAATGAATTTTTGACAGAATTACCATCAGAGTAATGTTGCATACTTCTCAGTACATCTTAAGGGGCACTTAGTATTCATTATCCCATCAATGACAATGGTTAAGTAAAGGTTCTATCTGTCAGTCTTCTTTATTTTAAAATTAGTGCTAGTATTAATATACTCTGTAATAAAAAATGCCTTCTGAGGTTGGCACCTTTGATTATGGAAATGTTCTATTTCTTATCAGATGTTCATTACTATATTAGTAATCATTGATTATTTTTGCCTGAACCAGTGATACATATTTGCAGTGCTGAGGAAGATGCTTATTTAAACATTATATCGAAGTTCATTGTTTCTTCCATATTTATTAGCTGGCTTTCTACTGCAAGACAGAGCTTTTTATTCTTTATTTATATCAGAACAGCAACTTCTACCTGTAGAGAACATTTATAGAAAATAACGATTTCTAAGTGTTTTTGTGATACTAGGAAAACCCCATCACCAGTAGATTTCACATTATCTTAACCAGAGTGACCAAGGAATCTACTTAATTAGTGAACCAGTTTTCTGGTACAAAGGATAAAAATAAATCTGTTTGGCAGGCGTATTTCTCTGAGCCCTTGAAAACTTCCTCCATAGTCTACCGTGGTAATTCTGATATCTCTTCTTCACTTACTATGGATGATTAAACTTCCTAGGATTCCAAGAACTCTTCCAACAGTAGTGGATTAAGAAAAGCCTTAGGAGATTTTCAAGATGGCAATTTCTTTGGGGGTTACTGGGGATCAAACTCGAGACCTTGCACTTGGCGGGCGGCAGAACCACTGAGCTAAATCCCTGGCTCAAGGTGGCAAATTTTGTGCATTGGCTCCATTTGGATACTTCTATCTTCTCCAGCTTTGTCCTCTCCTCCCTTGATTTGGTACCCTCAAGATCCATGGGCAGGCACATTCTCCCCTTTCTGTTGGCACACCTCTGCCAGCCCCAGCAGAGCTTTTAGTGTATAGTCCTTCTCATCCCTAAGCAGATCTGAACTTCTCCAGTTGGGCCATGCAGATGATCCTAGTTCTTGGTCGAAGAGAAGGGAAGGCATAGATTAGATAAGGAGGGCAACTGCTGTCCTATAAGGCAGCAGTCCTACCTTTTTGGCATGAGACCCATTTTATAGAAGACAAATTTTCTACAGTTATTTCCTGGGGGCAAGGGAATGTTTTCAGGATGATTCAAGTACATTGCACTTGTTGTGTACTTTATTGTTATTGCACTAGTATATAATGAAATAATCATAATTCAGAATCAGTGGAGGCCCTGGGCTTGTTATCCTGCAACTAAACATTGTTGTCTGGGGATGATGTGAGTCAGTGAAACCTCAAATATGGCGCTTATGTCCAATCTACTCCATAATCTTTTTCTTTTTTTTTTTTTGGTTGGTACAGAAAACCCTATGTCATTAAGGTAGGATGTTGAAAATAGAAGTAGGCTTTTCAGCGATTTTTGTGACAATGTCAGGATATTCTAGCTTGACCTTCCAGTACATATGGAGATTTAAAGTTGTCTCAACATATTTTTAAGGGCATCATCATTTGTGATTTCAAGCAGTTGATCCTCTTCTAGCACAAAGTCGATTTACCATGCTTATTCACAGATGGGTTGTGGATCCATTCCTTCCCAGTTCAGATGTCTTTTGTGCTTGGGAAGTAATACTCTTTTGAAAGCTGAGATAGGTGATCATGCACCAGCTTGGAGACAAAATGCCCTGACTTAATTTATTTAAAAATCTCTACGTTTGAGACATGTCAAAAATCATGATACTCACTCATTGGCCCTATAATTCCAGTTCAGCTTTGAATGCAAACACTTATCTGCTGACTTGAACACAGTTGCCCTTCTCCCCCGAAGTGGGGAAGATTGAGTTTCTTGAGCAGGTTGAATATGTCACACAAGTAAGTTTTGTGACCCATTCTCTGTTGCTGAAATTTTCTGCCTAGATGACTATTTTTGTAAAACAAATTTTCAGAGTGGCCCTTGTAATTAAAAAACTCTGGCCAGTAATCTACATTTAGAAAGATATCTTATTTCTGTGTATAAGAGAAGACCTGTGTATTCTGAGTCCATATCCTCACAGAGTTGCCCAAACAGATATGAGTTAAGGACATATACTTTAACGTGATTGGTATTTTAAATCACATCCTTCAAAATGTTAAGTTCAGGTGACATTTTCAGCGAGCCAGCATTTCTCTATGAATGATAGAATATAGACTCATATTCAGAAGTGACCTCGACCCAAGTAGTAAAACCAGAAAGTTGTTCAGTCATGGTAGCTGCTACATCTGCATATACTGACTGACAAAAAATGACCTATTCAATTGGGCATGGTAGTGCACTCCAACACTTGGGAGGCTGAGACAGGAGGATCACTGTGAGTTCGAGCCAGCCTGGGCTAAATAGTGAGTTCCAGGTCAATTTCAACTACATAGTGAGACCCTGTTTCAATCCCCCCACAAAAAAGATTATTTAGTTTTCCTGATAGGTAATCATTCAAAGACTCAAATTATTCTGCAGCTATGGTGTTGGTTGGCAATTTAAGTGCCCATAATATCTCCTTATGCATATCCTCCTGAAAAAGATATTAAAAAGGCCACAAGTATTGTTGTCTTCTTATCAACACTGGTAGACACATCAACTTGGATTGCTGATGATAATCTGTATTTGTAGCTACTTCCCAGCACTAGCATCCACATCTTAGCTTCTGAGATTAGCTTCTCATAAGGAGTCTGCAACCTAGATCCCTTTCATATACAGTTCAAAGTAGGACTTGTGCTCCTATGACAGTCTAATGCCACTGCTGATCAGACAGGAGGCAGAGCTCAGGCAATAATGCAAGCAAGGAGGAGTGGCTGTAAATATAGATGAAACTGTGCTTGCTCACTGGCTGTACAGCCTGGTTCAGCACCTGGCCATGGTCCAGGGGTTGGAAACTCCTTCTGTAAGGTATCTGCCTCTCCTGAAGAGTAGAGAGGTAACTTCTATAGACTCAGTGGACTTAGGGTAATTTGAAGTTTCGCTCGTCAGATATGTCTACCCAAATACCTCTATCTCACTGCTTCCCTATGAGGGCCTTGGGTTCAGAAGCAAAGACTTGCTAATGCCAAGAATTTATCTGCTGGAATTTTGATAGTGTTAAAATTAATTCATTACTTCATCTTCAATGTGATCAGCCCTCTGGCTTTAATAGATGAGGGGTTCTTTAATTATAGTGGGAAGATAAAGAAGTTCCTTGGCTTTTGCACTTTGGTGACTGATTAACTTGAGCTTATCATCTCTTTTCTTTTAAAGCAGTAATAGAAGCCACCAATTCTACAGTGCTTACAATTCCATCCCCTCTATGTCTGTCTCACATCTGAATTACTGCACAAGCCAGTGCATCTTCTCAATTTATATTCTTACTGTTAAGGCCTAGATCTAAAGTGTCCACCAAAAGCATCATGTTTTTCATCTTATTTTGGTAGTAATTAATGTATTTTTACTTTGAACAATTTTATATTTAAAGAATAATTAAGCATATAGTACATTGATTTCTGTATACCTATCCATTCCACCCTTGCCCCACCTTAAGCCTATAGTTTTCCCATTGTTTTGAGTGAACATTTGTGACAATTAGTGAACTAATACTGATGAATTATTATTGACTATACCCTATAGTTTAAGGTTAATTTATGGCATACCATTCTATGGGTTTTGGCAGTCTCTTTTTTTCAGATTTACTATCTTAAGCTTTTTCAAGCATACAGTTTAGTAGTGTTTAATATATTTACATAGTTGTAAAACAGATCTCCAGAACTATTTTTTGAGACAGGGTCACACTATGTAGTTCAGACTGGTCTTGAGTTCACTGTGTAGCCCAGGTTGGCCTTGAACTTGGAAGTGACCCTCCTACCTCAGCCTGAGTAGGAGTGCTGGGATTACAGGTGTGCACTATCATGCCTGGCTTGTTTAGTTTCCTTCAGCACTGTTATTTAGTTTTCACTCTACAAGTCTTTTACCTATGTGGTTAAGCTTGTTCCTTATACTTTTATTTTTGTGTTCAGCAGCAAAAAGTAAGAATTGTACTATCTACAGCATTATAAATGGCATTAGAGGACACTGTGTTAACTGATACTATAATAGAACTATTTTTAAATTTTCTTATTATTCATTTAGTATATAAAAGTACAGCTAATTTTTGCATTTTCATTTTATATCCTGCAACTTTTTTGAATTTGGTTATTTTAATTGTGCACATGTATGTGTATGGGTAATCTTTAGTATTTTTCTACATATAAGATCATGCCTTCTGTGACTACAGATACTTGTACCTCTATTTATTTTGAATGCCTTTTATTTCTTCTTCTTGCCTAATTTCTAGGGCTAGGGTTCCAAAGATTTTGAAGAGGAGTGGCAAGAATGGGAATCCTTTCATTGTTTCTGATCTTAGAGGGAAAGGCTTTCAGGATTTCACCACTGAGTATGATATTACTTCTGGTCTTTTCACAGATGGGTTTTATTAAGTTGAAGTAGTTTTATTACATTCTTAGTTCAGTAAGTACTTTTGTTTTTGTTTTTAATCTTCAAAAGGTGATAAATCTTGTCAAGTGATTTTTCTGCATTAGTTAAAATGATCATATGGATTTTTTATTTCATTCTATTAGTGTGATGTATTACATTGATTTTCATGTTGAACTATCCTTGCATTCCATGAATAAATCTTGCTTCATCATGGTGCATAATTCTTTTAATATACTGTTGAATTAAATTTCTAATATTTACCATGTTAGTATTTTTGTCCATATATTTACCTTTACCAGAGAATTTAACATTTTATTTGGCTTCATGTTGCTATCTAGTGCCTTGCATTTCAACTAGGATGCCACATTTAGCTTTTTTTTTTTTTTTGGTACTTGGGATTGAGCTCAGGTCCTTGTGCTTGTGAGGCAGGGACCAGAACACTGAGCCAAATCTCCAGCCATCCTCTGTTTAGCATTTCTTATCGATATGGTCTAGTGATAATGAATTTCAACTTTTACCTGCAAAAGTCCTAATTTCTCCTTTTTTTTTGGTACCGGGGATCGAACTTGAGACCTTGTGCTTGTGAGGCAGGTGCCAGAACCACTGAGCTAAAATCCCCAGCTCTCCATTTTTGAAGAACATTTTTTATCATCTCTCAGAAGGTATTTCAGTTATTGAGATTCTTGATTTATTATTCTGTTTGTAATACAGAATAGTGATATTGATTTTGGAGAACTGGTGCATACATATTACATGTCTTGATCCTTTTCAATCCTTTTAACCTCCTGATCTCTTTCCCCATCTTTGAGAGTCTACCTTCTAGTTTCCTATCCTCTCTACTTTATTCATGTTTTAAGTTTCTCATATAAGAGAAAATGTGAAATTTAGCTTTCTGCATCTGACTTGATTTCATTTCTTTTTCCTGGCTGAAATATATGTATTCATTCTTTATCCATTCATTTGTTGACTGTCAGAGCTTAGCTGTTGTGAATTTGTCTCTGGGATATACCTAGTAAAGATATAGCTGGGTCAAATGGTAGTTCTAGTTTTAGTTTTTTGAGAAATCTTCATGTTGATTTCCATAATGATTGTACTAGTTTGCATTACTTCTAATAATGTAAGAGGATTCTTGTTTCCCCCTAAATTTTTGTCAGTGTGTGTGTGTGTGTGTGTGTGTGTGTGTGTGTATGTGTGAAGTGTACGTGCTCTTAATGACAGCCATTCTGAATAAGGTGAGATGAAATCTTGGAGTGGTTTTGATTGTTTTAGATTATATCTCTAATGGCTAAAGGTGTTGAACATGTTTTCATATACTTATGGGACATTTATATTTTTTTTTAATCAAGAAGTTTTATTGGCAGGTTTTTTTAAAGAATGGGTTTTAGGGCTAGGATTTAGCTCAGTACTGCCGCCACCTGCCTCACAAGTGCAAGGTCCTGAGTTTGATCCCTGGTATCAAATACATACATACATACATGCATACATGGGGCCATAATTCAAACTAATTATAATCATTGTGCCTTGATATAAGCAACTTCATGAAATTCACCCACCTTCTCATAAAGACCATGGAGCCTCTCTGCAAGTTCAATCATTTTATTTAGAGTAATCAATGCTGGTTTTTGTGTGTCAGAATGCACTATCACAGAAAGTACAAAATCCATTCTACAGGGATTTTTAGTTTTCTTCAAAATGTATCTCAAGCATCTTTTAAAATGTGAGTTAGAAACAGGCTGTATCCTTAAAGAAAAAGTTAGCCAACACTGCCCAGAGAGGTTATACATCTAACCAAATGAAACTGGTGGTGCTCAGGTAACGGCTTTTAGCATAGCAACCTCCTCCTCAGTAGCTGAGTTCTTAGTTCCTGTTATACTACCAGATGAACATGTATTCCATTGCTTTGGATACAAGACTTTCATCTTTTTTTGGCGTTTGTCAGAAATAACATGGTAGTCACTAGTAGAAGCTTTGCATGCTGTAGCAAGAGGCCTCCTGGTTGAAATCCTAGGAGTAAGTCCATGGCATTGGTGCACCTAAGGTTTTGATTGGTGGAGTAAAGGCTAGAGATGAAGCTGACAAAGCACCTCTGTCACTGTTTTCCATAACACTTCTGTCTATACATAGTTTTACACCAATCCTGATGAATTCTCCAAATATTCTCCCATCTTCGCTTACTGCTTTCTGGGCCTGCAGTTTAGATTGATAACGAATATGTGTCTAATTTCCTGTGTTAAAACATCACATGTATTAAACTATTTCCATATTGTGCAATCTGTAGTAATATATAGGAAGCAGATGCTTGTGGAAACCCAAACACAGTCACCCAAGTGTCATCGAGGCGATCTTCTGAGGTCAGAGAATCTCCTTGAATATAGTAAGGATCCAACTGGGCAGAAGACAGATCTTTCTTGGTTGACCAATACTTGCTGGACTAAACACACTCTGCCCTGATCCAGGAGTAGTAGTTCTAACTCCTGTAAGAGGACTCTGCATTATTGAAAAGTTTGTCTGTCTTCTTGAAGTTAAAGGTATAGATCTAAGTCCTGGGCTGGAAATGTCATCATATATGCTTTAACTGGTGGAGCTCCACTTTTATCTTTACGAGCTGGTGTGACTGGCTGTGGTGGTGATCTACCAATGAGTAAAGGTGACCTCATTTCCATCATGCCTACTGAAGAGCCAATAACTGAGTGAGGTTGTAGAGTCACTGGAGCTGGCAAATCCCCATCAGGAATCCAGGTAAAAACTGGGCATTCATGCCTGGCTTTATGTAGGTGAACCAAGCATTATGGGTTGAGATAAGTTCATAGAGGCTTCAGTCCATAATCAGCTGGCTCCGAGGTTGGGATGGCAAACAAGCAACACAAAACAGAAATAATGTGGTACACACAGGGCAGCAAAGGTAGCAAGAGCAGGCTATTTGTACTTCTTTTGAGAGGTGTTTACTCAGTTCATTTGCTCATTTCTTGATTTGGTCTCTTGTTTTGGGGGATTTTTTTCAGTTTCTTTATATATTCTAGATATTAGTGCTTTATCAGAAAAATAGGTAACAAAAAAGTTCTCTTGTTGTATAGATCATTTCTTCACTCTACTGTTTCCTTTGTTGTGCAGAAACTTTTTTTTTTTTTTGATACCAGGGATAGAACTTGGGTCCTTGCACTTGCAAGGCAGGCGGCAGAACCACTGAGCTAAATCCCTGGCCCGTGAGAAACTTTTTAATTTGATTTAATTCCATTTATTGATTCTTGATATTATTTCTTGTGCTTTTAGAGTTTTATTCAGGAAGTTTTTGCCTGTGGAGCTTCTCAAATTAGTATAGCCATTTTATATATCAGATTTAGGAAGCTTTTGGTTCTTATTTTTCCAAATAAGTTTTTTGGTTCTCTATTCTTTCTGGCACTCCCAAAATACATAAATTGACAATGTCTCACAGTCTTTTAAGTTCTCTGCACTTTTCTTCAATTTGTCTTTCTGATTCCACTTCAAATGGCCTACTTTTGAGTTTACTAATTCTTTTGCCTAATTATGCTGTTAAATCCCTTGAGTGAATTTTTCTGATTATTCTTTTTTTTTAACTCCAGAATTTTGGTTTGGTTTGTCCTAATCACTCATATCTTTCTGTTGATAGTCTCATCTTATCATTTTCCTGACTTTGTTTAGTTGCCTGGGTTAATTTTTAGCTCACTAAGAATTTTTATGAAAGTTATTTAAAATTCTCTGTCAGGGAGCTCATGAACTTCCCTTTTATTAGGGGTCCATTTCTAAGATTTTATTTTGGTCAATTTGGTTATAATTCTCTATTTCTTTATATATCTTAAAATCTTTTGCTGGGAAGTGGACATTTGAAAAACCTCTGATCCAAGATACTGCATACTAATTTCACACAGGGAAAGACCCTCACTAATTAATCTACCAAAGGTTTTAGTAGGAACTCCTGCTCTCCTTGTGTCTACCTGTGGAACTGTAGTTCTAATGTTCATTTAGTGGTGCTTCGAAATTCTTCTGGTCCGTAAGTTCTCTGAGTTGGGCCAGATAGAAATCGGTTCCTTTAGCAGCCTCCATGCAAGCCAAATTGGTCCATGCTTTTCTGTCCTGAGATAGGAGTCCTGTATAGGAAATTTCTTCCCAGTAGGACATTCTGTATTGTGTAGGGGCACAGATAGGTATGGAAATGCTGTGGATTTTTCTACTGCTTTTGCTGAAAATCTATCTTGGTTTGATAACAGCCTGGGTGTTATAGCTTCTCAGTCTCTAGTGTTTTCATAGAGGTATTCCTGGCCCATATACTGTTAACTTGGTGTCTTTAAGAGGGAAGGAAGGCATGTAGCTTTCTAACCGGCCTTTTTGGTGACATTATTCCCTTTGTGAAAGTTTTTTTTTGGTGCTGGGATTGAACTTGGGTCCTTGTGCTTGCGAGGCAGGCAGCAGCACTACTGAGCTAAATCCCCAGCCCCTACGTGAAAGTTTTAACAATATTAATATAACATTATGCCAGAGATTGTCAATATTCTGATGCCCGTGATGTGGCCCAGCTGAAGGGTACTACGATGTCAGCATTCTATCTCTAGATTTGCTTCCTGGAAATGCTGCTAATTTCAGTTCTCTCAGGTTCGAGACAGGCTTTCAGAGAGATTCTGTTGGTGTGCTTTTCAAGAAAAATATATGTAAAGGAAAAGAAAAGAGAGAAAGAATAATAAAGGATCTGTTTTCATGTCACATTTGTTACTGAACTGATTTAGGAGGAGAGAGAAGCCTGGGTTATAAATCTCATCCTGAATTGTCCTGGTTTGGCACAAAAAGGACAAAGCCTATTTACTTTGTACTAGTTAGTCATTGGCTGATTTGAGGTCAGAAACCTAACTCATATACACTGCAGACAATTTTCTTTTTCTTTTCTTTTTTTTTGTACTGGGGATAGAACTCAGGACCTTGCACTTGCAAGGCAGGTTGCAGAACCACTGAGCTAAATACCTGGCCCAACTGAAGGCAATTTTCTATGGACGAGGCAGCCATGAGCCACAAGTGACCAATACTTACAATATCTAGGGAATGTAGGTTGGACGTCTACAATAACTATTATTTTGGCTACTTGTTAAAACTTAGTATGTCCCTGCCTCACAAAAGAGTTAATCTATCTCTATACAGAAAGGACAGGAGAACTATATTTACCATGTTCCCCAAGCTCTGCAGCTCTCTAACCAAATGAGTGCCTTTATTTGCAGCACAGGAAGTTTGTGATGGAACTTCATAAGTCACAGAGCTGTAGTAGCATATTCAAAAGCCATCAGGATTTCAATGATAATAATTAATGGGTTAAATAAGCTCACTAAAATTTTTCCCTTCGAGAATAAAACAAAATTGTAAGCATAATGAAAACCAACTGACAGCCTCAGTATTGGGAACTCAGTATTGAGTAAGGACTCAGTAAATTAGCTATTCCTTCCATTTTAAGAGTAGCTACCATTTGTTGCTCTGTTTGTTGCTCTGTGTGAATGAGTGCCCAGGCTTTATCCAAGGATTTCTAGATTTGGCTTCTGAATTGAGCTTGATAAATGTAATTTTGGCTTTTCTTGCTCTGTAAGTTCATATATACTGTTACTGACTACAGTAGGATCACATGTCCTGATGGCCACATGAACAGTGTGAGGTATCTTTACAGCAGTTGTCAGACCCTCAGAGAAAGAGTAGAGATAGGTTAGTATATTGGCCTGCATTGTTTTGTTTTGTTGTTAGGACAAAATGCCTGGCCTACACAATTTAAAGGAAGAGATTATTTAGGCTCATGGTTTTAGAGGGTTTAGTCCATGGTTGGTTGGCTCCAAGGCTGGAACATCATGGCAGAAGGGCATAGTGCAGATAAGCTGCTTACTTTATGGCTGTGGAGAAGCCTAGAACAGGGAAAAGTTACAGAGAGAAAGAGGCCAGAATACTGGTCCCCAAGGTCATGCATAGCATTTCCTTTTCCTAGGTCCCATCTCCTAATAGCCCATTCCACTCTGGATTCATATTCATTGATGAGGTTAGCTCCCTTACAATCCAACCACCTTTACAGAAGTCTCTTAATCCAGTAAGATGACTATCAAAATTAACTGGCATAGGTAATAACTGGGCAGCAGGGAGATCAGGAAAATATAAAGGTGAAGGAATACGAGGGAGGATGTCTATAAAAGTCTCATTTCTGAAACTTTATGATTAAGTTTCTGGTTGGAGTATGGCTCAGACAGATCATCTACTGGAACCACAGCTTGGATGTTGGCTGACAAATCAGACTGGGCAAGCTTCTCAGCCTGGTACCTGGCTCCACTTCCCCTCTCTAATGTTATTCCTCTATTCAGTCTGCTAGCCAGTCTGGTCAGTTGCTATGCTTATTGCTGAGCATTCCTTCTTTTGTGTTGTTCTTCTCTCCCTAAACTTCTTTTTCCTCTTTTCCCTACTAGCCTTCTGAAATTGAATTTCTTCTTTAAAGCCAAGCAAATAGACCTCTCTGAGCTCTGTCACTCAGGTATTATAAACTGGGACATTTCTCTCACTCAGGATTGTGAGCTCTGTGGTAAACTGAAATGAGCAGAAGAATTATCTCCCTTTCACATAGCCAGGTTCCAGCTTGCTTCATTCCTAAGCTTGTTTTGTTGTTGCTGTTTTGTTTTGCTCTTATTTTTTTGAGACAGGGTCTCACTATTGTTCATGCTGGCCTTGAACTTGGTGTGTAGCCCAGGCTGGTGTCATACAGCAGTCCTCGTGCCTCAGCCGCCCAAGTGCTGGGATTATAGGCGTGCACCACCACATCAGGTTCCTTACGCTTTCTAAAACACAACTATATTTAATTGGTGATCAGGTATAATTTTAATACAACTATATTTAATTGAATATATAGATATAAGTATGATTATTTAGTTTTTCTTTCTTTTTCCTCATTCACACTTCTACAGGTAATATATGTACATTTTAGTTGTTTCTTTGGATATTTGATTCTCTATTTCTCAGTGGCTTGATTATTCTGTTATTTTTGTTTGATTTTAAGTTTGGAATATTATTGGCTTCAGACTTTGAAAAAGGAGATCCATACCATGCTCCTTCCTTACATCCCATCCTCCCAATAGCTAAGTATTATGCCTTCTAGTTAGCCAATGTTTAATTTTTTTAAGCCAATAAAATGTTATTCGAATTGAGCCATGGAATAGTCTTGTTTTTTCCTTGAGTTAATAGCTACTACTCTCAATTATATATGAATCTTTATAAACACTCCAATAGAAGAATAAATCTTTCAGTATGTCTGAAGATATTTAAATAATTTTTTTCTTGGAAACCATGTTCCTAAAAGCCATTGTCCTTTAGCTCCAGTCAACTGGTCACTCTTCAGGTAGCTACACAATGATCTTCCTTAGATGACTCCATCTTTTCATTTGTTTGTTTTGGTACCAGGGATCGAACTCCAGTCCTTGTGCTTGCAAGGTAGGCAGCGAAACTGCTGAGCTAAATCCCTGGCCCTAGATGACTCTATCTTTCATTATCCTGTGCTTCTCCCTGAACTGGGTTCTACATCATTCTTTTTTGGTTTGCTCCTTTGTTTTGCCTAGAAACTATACTGTAATAGCTTCCTAAGGAAAAAAATAAGGTAGGTCAATATTTTTGAGACCTTGCTTAGCAGATTATTTGCATGGGTCTAGAATTCTAGGCTGGAAATCATTTTTATGCAGAATTTTAAAACATTGTTCAGTTTTGTTTTAACTTCCTATATTGAAATTTCAGGTGTTATTTTAATTTCTAATTGTTATTCTGACCTTTTCCTTACTAACTTTGGAAGGTTTTAAAGATGCCTGTTGTAGAATTTTCCTGGAATTTTACAGTGTGTCTTTTTTCATTTGTTCTGTTGCAATTTGATGTACACTTACAGTCTGGAAAATTTGTTCTTCGTTGAATGTTTTTTCCCCTGTCATCATTTCTCTTCTTCTTTTCTTTTCTGTAACTTTTTTTTTTATTTGGGTGATTGACCTTTGAAACTAATTTTAAGTTTCATTTTTCTCATTTTCTGCCTCATTTAATTTTGTTCTGTTTTCTAAGATATTGTTTCCACTTTGCCTTCCAATCCTACTGTTGGACTTTAAAAATATCTCTTATCATTTTATTTTGTCTCTTCTCTTTCTATGAGTATTCATTTTTTTCAACAGCATCTTGCTTAAGGCATACAAATGTGAAAAATTTTCTGAGGTTGTCTGAGGTTATTAATTACAGTATTTTAGACTTTTTTTCTAGCTTCCTGTGCTGTCTCTTATTTTTCCAAGTCTCTGATTATCTTTCTTTTCTGTTAGAAACTTCTCATAAATATCTGTGATTCTTGGGTTGAATTTTCCTATGAGAGGAAGGTCTTTCAAAAGGTGACTAGAAATTCAGTATAGGCTACTCGCACTGACTGTTAGTATCTTTGGGTATTTTTTAATTTAAAATGGTCTTTTGTTTTTGAGGGAATCCTTTATTGATTTTTAAAACATATGTTAAGATCTAGAGACCTCAGACACAAGGAGAATGTGAAGTGTTGATTTGATACGAAGATTTTCACATAACAGCCCTATTATCAGGATACTACTACTGTGGAGGAAAGCTGCTCATACTAGAGAGTCTGGAAACCAGAAGGGGAAGTGAAGAGTTAAGGAGGGAGATACACTCTTCCAGGTCATGCCCCCAGTGACCCTTTCTTCTTACCAGACCCCATCTCTACAGGACACTCAGTCGCTGCCCCCATGATCTAGTCACCTTTCTAAATAAATCCCTACCTCTGAACACATGAGGCTTCGGGGCGGGGGCTGGGGGCCAGATCTAAACCTTAACAGCGGTCTTGCCTCTCACTAAAATATAGATGTTGTCTTGTATGACTAAATATTAACCTATTTATGCTGAAGATTAAATTTTTTTGAATTTCTGCATGAAATTCATGAAATTACCTAACAAAATTCAAGGAGCATGAATTTGAAGAGAACATATTTCATTATGTTCCATTACTATGGACATTCTAAAAAGAGATCACTAGGCATTGAAGGCTTAATTTATTGGACTGACTTCTCTTTAGATGTTTGAAAAGGCCTTTTATCTCATAGGTAAGCACATTTTTAAAATAATTAAGATTTGAAAAACAGGTGTGGTGGTGCCTAGTGATCTCTTAGTGAGATTCTGTCTCAGATAATAATAATAATAATGATAATAATAATAATAGTGGTGATGATGACAATGATGATAAAAGTCTGAGGATGTAGCTCAGTGTGAAGATCCTGGTATGGATTCAGGATACTGAATCACTAGTATGACAAAGAAAAAAAAATTGTTATAGTTCTGATAGGGTACAGATTGAGCTCATGGCTACCTCAGTTAGCAAATGTGTTATTAGGAAAGCTAGTCTACAAATCAAATACTTTATACTTAAGATCCCTTTACTTTTCAGTAAAGGGACTATCTTTAAATAAAGCAGATAATCAACTTTATATTAAAATTTAGATTTCCAGATACATCTTTGTTAATTAGTAAACACTTAACCTCATACCCTGCTATGCCAGTACTGATTGGATACAAAAAGTAGACAAGTTTTTGAGGGGAGAGAACATGTCTCGCCTAATTGGGGGATTATTTTTTTATTTCTATTGCTGCATAGTCACTTCGAAATGTGGAGGCTTTAAACATCAACATTTATTATTTTCCACTCTTCTGGGATGTTCTGTTGTTTTATCTGAACTAATTCACACAATTACATTCAGGTATTGGGTCAGCTGTGTGCTGGGGTGCCTAGGCTGTGTAGGCCTTTCCCTTTCAAAACCTTGGGCTTCTTCACTGTAGATTGGCCTTGGATTTGCAAGAGGGCAGACTACAGTGCTCAAGCATTTATCTCATCTCTGCTTGCATCATGTTCATTGGTGTCCCATTGGCCAAAGAAAGTTATATGGCCACCAAGGCCAGTTAAGGTAGAGGGGATCAGTAAGGGCACAGGTACTGAGATGTATGATTCAGTGGAGGTCATTATTACAAGAATTGCCCACAGGACACAGAATATATGTATGTATTATAAATACAATTTACATGTCACTAGATCACTATAAATCTCCCAGTTCATATAGGTAGGATAAAAACAGTATTTTACTATGATGGAGAAGACTGAGATATGTCCTTCAAATCTCAACACACTTAGAACAGCTGAACTTAGTACCAAAACATTTACCTCATTTGCAGTTTGGCAGTAATTCCCCTTACCATGAGGCAGTACAGTCTGTACCAGGCTACATATAAAGCAGCTTGGGGAAACTGATGCTTTGGACGCTCACATTTATCTGGCTCCCTGATTGTACTACCTCTCTCACCAGCTTACACAGCATTGTATAGAGCGACACCAGGGGAAGGGGCATGACTGGAAGAATCCAGACAAGGGCCTTTTAGTGCTAGCCTATAGCTAGAGCTCTTGGACCAAAGGCAGTCCTGGAATAGGTGAGGTTTAGCTGCTATTTTACACCTTCACCAGCAGCTTATAATCAAAGCAATTTTTCTAATCAAATTTTCTCACATGATCACTATTTAATGACTTCAGTAAGCTCTATGAAAGGTGATATTTTAATTATTTTGACCAGTATTGTGACCAGTGTTAGTGCCTAAAATAATGCATGAGATATTATTCCAATACCAGATTAGGTAAGTCTGTGGCAGATAGCTATTTGGGGGCCTAGTATAATTTTGATATGTGGAACTAGGTACATTTGAGCTGCTCCAAAGCTACACGTGGCTAGTGACTACTACATTTAACAGCACACTTCCAGATTCTTAATCCCTACTCATATAAGAGTTAGGAATGTCTGTAAATATTCTTTCATTGCACAAGTGATATCCTCAAAATATATGCATATGCAAATATTCCAAACTCCAGAAACTCTGAAAAACATCTAGTCCTAAGCATTTTATTTATTTATTTTTGGTACTGGGGATTGAACTCAGGCCCTTGCTCTTGCAAGGCAGGTGGCAGCGCCACTGAGCCAAATTCCCAGCCCCCTAAGCATGTTATTTATTTATTTATTTATTTTGGTTTTTTGAGACAGGGTCTCACTATGTAGTTGAGACTGACCTGGAACTCACTACGTAGCTCAGGCTCGTCTCAAACTCACAGTGATCCTCAGCCACCGGAGTGCTGGGATTACAGGTGTGTGCCACCACGCCTGGCCCCTAAGCATTTTAAATAAAGGATATTCAACCTGTATTTAATAGAACCCAATTTGAATATCTATTGATTTAGTTAGCAAAGTGTTTTACTGTTGATGAGAAAGAGATAATTAAAGACCTTATAATAACTGTATCTAGAAGAGTGACTTTTTGATGAAATGTTTAGCTGACAGAAAAGTGAGGTGAATCCTTGACCAATAACTGCCCAAACAACTGCTTCTTTTGTGATACAAAGTGAAACACATATTGTTTATGGTGATGTACACAATTTAAAAAGAAACTTGATATTAACATTACTTTGGGAAGTAGTTCTAAAGAGCTCTTAGAATAGGGAGATTTAAAAATTTGTATATATAACATTGTTCCAAAACCATGTGTATATGTGCCCATATGCAAAGGGTGAATATTATGAGCCAAACTGTCATGAGCATCTTGTTAAAGTTCTTTCTCATTATTCTTAAATTTTTAGAAATTTGATAGCACCAGGGAGCCAGAAGCAGCAGGGCCTGTGTTGGCAAGGCACAGTCAACTTTTGAGATACTCACTTGAATTGTGTTTGTTGAATGTCTCTCTCCTGAATTCTAATTAGGCAACTAAACCCCTAGTATTTTCTGCCTGAGGGATTTTTGCAAGACCAAAAAGCAGAAGCTGCTTGAAGTCACTGCCTTTTAAAAAAAATATAACATGCCAAACTTCTTGAAAAGATGATGTGAGGGACCCCAGAGGTGAGGGGAGAACAGAGAGTACTGAGAAGTGGGGTGCCTCTGAGGCTGGGAGGTAGTAGGAAGTTGGTGTTGTGGTACTGCCCCCAGGGAACCTCTAAGGGCCCAGGCTGATAGCTTAGGGAGTTGGACCTCCAGCATGAGGATTTCAAACCTCATCAAAGATGCTTGGTGAAATCCAATGTGGATGGATAACTAGAGAGACATTTGGAGAGCTTTGGTGGTATATGAATTGCCTAAAAATGTGACCCAAATGTGGGGTGGCAATCGGGCAAGGAAGCCCTAATAATTATTAAGACTGAATGACAGTTCTGCTAGTGGAACACTGCTTCTTTCTTCACATTAGTTTGGACTGAGTCATCCCATTACAATGGCTTTGTAGACACACAAAGAGATCGAGCCTTGAAAACTGGAGTGTCCTGTAATATTGTCATCTAGTAGATGAGAAAGGAATAAAAACCCAGTTTCTAAGTACTAAAATGAACTTAGTGCTGAATGAAACACAAGGAGCTTGATCTATAGTCCATGGTTCTACTTTGGGCAAGTCATCACTTTTCTGGGCCTTGGTTGCTGCCCATCTTTGGTTGTGAGATGTGTTTACTTACCAGTAGCAATGCTCTGTGAAATATGATGGTAGAGGAGTCATTCCTGAAGTCCATGGATAGTACTTATGACAGAAGCATTCTGTGCAGAGAAGGAAAATTCATATCTGGAGTAAGTGTATATTCCTGTAGGGATAAAGTGCTGCCCTTTCCATCATGCTGCAGGCTGATCACCCCAGGGAATGGTACTATATCAGGAACTCAGTGATGGTCTCTGCAGCTGGCAGATTGAACATTCAGAAGCAGGTACAGTCAGGCCAGCCTTGGTGAGTGAAAGGCCATGTTGCAGAGCCCATCTATCCCTGCCATATTTTGTTCATGACAAAGTGGGCAATGGCAGGGCACTGAGGAAAGATGTTGACTGCTATCCATAGAATGGGTCATCTACCTACTTGATAAAGTTCTCTTCTGCTGAGGTCAGCTTTGGTGAGCATTTACTGGAACACAGATATCTTCACATCATTCACCCATGTGGAAACGTCTATCTAATACTTTTCCCCAAAATGTGTTTGTCACCAATTTTCTTCTTTCTTTCTTTCTTACTTTTTTTTTTTTTTTCCGGTACTGGGGATTGAACTCGGGTCCTTCAGTTTGCGAGTCAGGAGGCAAAACCTCCGAGCTAAATCCCCAGCCCATTTGTCACCAATGTTGTCATGCTCCTTTCAACTCCTTGACTACCCAGGCAATTATTGCTTGTAGCCCACGAATCACATATCTTATCACTTTTTTTCTCCCATGTGAAATGTACCATCAGGCGCACTGCCTGAAGTTTCACCCACTATGAAGACTTCTCCTCACTGCCATACTTCACAGATGTCATGGAAAGAAGGTATAGAGCTACAGCTTTCCACTTTTAGGTGCTACCTGCATAATGTGCAGAAACATCTGTATACCAGTTCCTAGTCTTCTCTTGCTCTGTGCACTGATCTTATTGTAGACCCCAGAAGACCAAAGGTTTGTGCTTGGGATAGAAAGGAGTATAGCAGCAGTAAGAGCCATAGACATTTGGGGCACTTTTTCATTTAACTTACTTGTACCTTCAGGAATTGCTTTGGGCCTATTGTACATAGAAGTTCTATTTGGTGATGGACTGTGGCCATCCACAGTATCTCAAAGAGAGAGTAGCTGTCTGAAGGTGATGGTAGAGGCTCACTCCAAAATCCTCAGGGTCTCTGCTTCACCTACAGGAACCTGGCAGAGAATCAAAACATATCTTTATCTGAGGCCAGGGATTTAGCTCAGTGGTTCTGCACCTGCCTCTCAAGTGCAAGGTCCTGAGTTCAATCCCTGGTACTGCCCCCCCAAATCTTATCTGCCACTTACAACTCAAGTACCATTGAATGCATTGTATTATGGCTTAAGTATTGTAATAATCTGCACAGCAGCCTGAACCTGTTGCAGAGCCTTCTCTTCTCCAGTACACTCAGCGCTTAGCACCTCTCTTATTCACTTGATAAAGGGCCAGAGTAACAAACCTAGGTGAGGAATGTGTTGCTTCCAAAATCCAAAAATGCCCACTAGGCCTTGTGTCTCTTTCCTGGTTGTAAAACGGGCCAGTTGCAACAATATTAATCACTTTAGGAGGATCTCTGTCTATGCCCCACACCACTGGACTTCTAGAAACTGCACTGTAGAGGATCCTTGAATTGTGGCTAGATTTATCTCCCATCTGCTGATATGGAAATGCTTTACTAACAAATACACAGTTGTTGCTAAATTTTGTCCACTTGGTCCAATCAGCATGATGTCATCAATATAATGAACTAGTATTACACCTTATGGAAAAGAAAGATTACCAAGACACTTGTCAAGTACATTGTGGCACAGAGATAGAGAGTTCATATAGTTCTAAAGTATAACAGTAAAGGTGTATTGCTGGCCTTGCCCAGCTGAAAGCCACTTACTTTTGGTGGGCCTTATGAATAGGTATGGAGAAAAAGGCATTGCCAAATCAATAGTTGTATACCAGGTACCAGGAGACATGTTAATCTGCTTAAGCAAGGAAACCACATCTGGTACAGTAGCTGCAATTGGATTCATCATTTTGATTATGCTTACCATAATCTACTCTCACTCTCCAGGATCTACCTGTCTTCTACACAAGTCAAGTAAGAAAGTTAAATAGGGGTGTAGTGCGAACCACCACCTCTGTGTCTTTCAAATCCTTGATAATGGCACTAATCTCTATAATCATTCTAGGGATAGGATACTTTTTTTGATTTATAATTTTTGAAGGTAGAGGCAACTCTAACGGCTTCCATTTGGCCTTTCTCACCATAGTAACCCTTGTACCATGAGTCACCAATAGGGCAATTCTACCATATACTAAGGATTTCTATTCCAATTATGCAACTGGAGAAATAACCACAGGATGGATTTAGGAACATACTGGACCCACTATGAGTCAGATTTGGCTAAAATTATGTTGATTACCTGACCTCCTCAGGCCTCTACTTTTACTGGATGGCCGCAATGATGTTTTGAATCTTAGGTAATCAGTGTTAGCTCAGAACCAGTGTCTAGTATCTCCTGAAATATCTGATCATTTCCTTTTCCTCAAGGTATAGTCTGTTTTGTTTTGAGACAGGGTCTCAACTATGTAGTTGAGACTGACCTGGAACTCACTATGTAGCCCAGGCTGGTCTTGAACTCACAGTGATCCTCCTGCCTCAGCCTCCGAGTGCTGGGATTATAGGCGTGCGCCAGCCACTACGTCAGGCTCTCAAGGTATAGTCTGGTAAAAGGGCATGGGTTCCTTTGGGGAAGGATGGGAGAAACACTGAAAGTATAACCTTTTGGGTCCTTCCTCAATGGGACCAGGCCTCATCTTCATTTGAGAAGTTCTGGATCTGTAAATTGGCTCAAGTCTGGGAATTAGTTGAGGGACTATGATTCTCTTTTGCTACATTTCAGGTAGCTTTTTGTTTGTTTCCCCTACAATTTTTCTGCTTCTATAAATTCAGTAAAAATTTGATGGGCTTATCTATTTCACTTCTGGGAATACCACAATTATTAGCCAACATGATAGGCCTGTACATGTCAGACAATTCTGATCACTGCTTTACTTCTGCTCTGCATTATGGTAAATACATCCACTTTGCCTTTGACAGTTGAGAATGCCACTTGGCCTCTGATACTCTGCAAACCAGTAATACCCATTGCATTTAATTGTCTGAATTGAGTGTCTACAATTCTGACTGTGAGGTTTGGCATAGAGAGAAGAGAAACTCTTATAAGATGCTCCCCTCACAAATCTGGGGTTTTTTGTTGGCTTGGTTGGTTGGTTTTTCTGTTTTTTAAGACAGAGTCTCACTATGTAGTTCAGGGTGGCCTTGAATTCACTATGTTGCCCGAGCTGGCCTCAAACTCATGACAATCCTTCTGCCTTGGCCTCTCTAGTGCTGGGACTACAGGCATGCACCACCACACCCGCCTTCAAATCTGTTTCTTAAAGTATGAGGGAAGGGTATGTTTTCTGGATCCTACTAGTATGGAGTAGGTTTCACCTGGCAAATCCATACTGGTGTTCTCATTTCCCTGAGCTTTTGAACACCCTTACCAATAGTAAACTAAGGCATCTTCAGTTCATTCACAGTGGGTGATGTTTTGATCCATATTTCAGCCAACCAAGCAAGTAAACTACTAATACCTTTTCTTTGTTGTTTTGTTTTTTGTTTTTTGAGACAGGGTCTCAATATGTAGTTGAGACTGACCTGGAATTCACTATGTAGCCCAGGCTGGTCTCGAACTCACAGCAATCCTCCTGTCTTAGCATCCCGAGTGCTGGGATTACAGGGGTGCGCCACCATGCCCGGCACTAATACCTTTTTAAATGAGCCACAACATTAAATCCAGAATCTCTGCTTAATGGGCGCATGTCCTGAAATTTAGCCTGATCAGGTTTATGTTTCTTTCACCATTATCCCATCCCACACTCTTAAAATCCTTTCCCATACTTAATCCCCAGAATTTTGCTTATAAGAATTAAAAAACTCAAATTCTTTGAGAGTGTAACATACTTCCTCATGCTTCGTGTTTTCTTATTTATTTATTTTTCTGATACCAGGGATCAAACTCGGGACCTTACGCTTGCTTGTAAGGCAGGTGCAGTGTCACTGTGCTAGATCCCCGGCCCCGTCATGCTTCATACTGTATGACTCACCTTTAGGAATCTCTTGAGATTTGAGGCTAGATATAGGCTTACAGTCAAAAGTAGGTGATTAGGGTGGTCCTGAGGAGCATCCACAGTGTCTTCCTTGGTAACTTCATCAGGGAAGCTGTTTCTACAAGCAACACAGCATTAGTTTCCTCAGAACAAGTGGAGAGGGCAACACACAGGGTCTTGGGTTCAGACACGCTTGCCACTGAGGGTGGGGCAATCACTTCCTCTGGAAAAATAATCTTGTGTGAATTTAGCAGTTCAGTGTCCCCAGCCTCCTCAAGTTCCTCCCAAACATCTCTATCCCAATTTATATGATCGCATGTTTTTCTAAGCAGTACGTTCACTTTCATTGCAGACACCCTTCATGGCTGAGTTAAACTTTCACTGTAATTCAGCAGACTGCAATATGAGGGCTTTTCATTGGTTTTCAGCAACTTCAGCCCTGTAGCTAAAGGAGGGAAGATTCTTCTTCAGAACACACTTAGAAGCCTTTATTTATTTATTGGTACTGGGGATTGAACTCAGGTCTTTGCCCTTGTAAGGCAGGCAGTGGAAGCACTTAAATTCCCAGCCCTAGAGCCTTTAGATTTTCATTCATGTTTGGAGCTGACTGTTTTCCTTTAATAGTTTTTCTAGAGATGCTGAGTGCTGCAATCCAGCATTTTATTTCCTACTTTTCCAAAAATATTTAAAGTATACCTAAATTCCTTGAACGTCACAAGTGGTAATTTGGGAAATTAAATGGATCTATGTAGTATATTTAGATAGTTCACACCACAAACTACCAGTACTCTGTATATACCAGAAGAACCCATGGCAACTATAAGCCTCACCAAATTACAGAGCCAACTCTAGGTAAGAACTTCTATACTGATTAGAGAAACTCATTCTTACAATTAGTTATGATTCTCTAGAGGAACAGGATCAATGGGAAATATATGTATAATTATTTATGGGGATTTCTTGGGCTTACAGAATCTGAGGCAGGAGAGTCCAGAGCTGTCTATGGGATCAGAGGCCATCTGCACACTGGAGATGACCTAGTACAGCGATGGTAAACCTTTTTTTTCTTTCTTTTCTTTTCTCCTCCCCGCTTTTCTTTGTCAGGGGCTTGTGAGGCAGGCACAGTGCCACTGAGCTCCCCAGCCCATTTTTTGGGGCTTTCAATAAGAAACATCCCACTGCAGCAAGAATGCCATATGTTTATCATCACTAACCTAAGAGATCAAGACCAAAAAGATACAAACTACAGAATAAGGATGATCAAGGAGGTAGCACTAGTCCAAGGTGAAAGGGCTGGAAGCTCACAGTAGAGTTACTGTGAAAGTCTGCATTAGAAGGCTGAAGAAACTGAAGACCAACATCCAAAGCCAATGGCAACAACTGGAGCTCTTCTAAAAAGTGGACACATCTTTCTTTTCCTATTTATCTCAGGCCATAAGCCTATTTGTCTGTTTCACCCCCATCTGGGATGAGTCTTACTCGCTTGGTGTGCTGGCCTACATGCCAGTCATTTACAGACACAAATGGAAATGTGCTTCACTAATCTGCTAGGTTTTCCTTCATTCAAGTTGACATGCCATAACTGTCACACCCTGTGTGACACTCCCGGTCTCCAATTCTCCATACTCCTGTCTGCCTACTACTTTTTGGAACCAAGGGGATTTAGCTCAGTGGTTGTACTGCCTGCCTTGCAAGTGCAAGGACCCAAGTTCAATCCCCAGTACCAAAAAAAAAAAAAAAAAAAAAGAATTCCTCTCGAGCCTGGGGATTTAGCTCAGTGGTTCCAGTGCCTGCTTTGTAAGCACAGGGACGCAAGTTCGATCCCTGGTACCAAAAAAAACCCCCCAAAAAAAAAAAAAAAAAAAAAACAAAAAAACAAACTAAAACAAAACAAAAGCAACCAAGATCCTAACTCAAGCTATCTGTTTTGGTTCTTCCAACTGCCCCCCCCCATCCCCAGTTCCTTATCATTTGTCCCTCTCGCAGAAGCGCAACATTCTCCAGAGCCAAAGGATCAAGTATTCAGTGGCTCAGGTGACAAATCTGCTGTCAGGTTACAGATATTGTTTCCTGAAAGACCACACTACAGTGTCAGTGGAGCTGCAAGCTGCCTTCAGTGCCCTGTCTTCACCTGGCTGTCCCACAGGAGACGAGAATAACTAGAATCCACTTCTAGTACCAGTGCTGCCCTGGAAACATGGCTCTGAGCCCCTGGCCCCTTCTGCTGCTGCTGCTGCTGTCCTGCACAGGTGAGAGGAACAGTGAGCAGGGCTGGGGTTGAAGGGGAGGGCTGCTGGAAAAGAGGCTTAGGAATGTGGAGGTTAAACAGTTAGATAAATGCTAAAGGACAGGAAGAGAGGCAGAGACTGATGTTACAAGTGACAGTGAGGATTAAGAAAGCAGGCCATGACTTACTGCAGGCCAATGAAAAGGGCTCACCCTTCCCTCCCCGTTAGATCTAGGGATGGAATTGTGCTCAAGAGTAAGTCTGTCTTTGGGCTCTAGGTTCTTACCCTTCAGTGATCTCTGTGTTTCTCTCCTTACAGTGACTCTGGCTGCTACTGGGCCTCAGTTCCTGGACCCTGATCTCTCCCTCCTGAAGTCATTCCTTTCCACTCTGGACCAGGCTCCCCAGGATTCCTTCAGCCACTCACAGTTTTCTGCATTTCTGGCCAACATTTCTTCTTCTTTTGAGCATGGAAGAATGGGGGAGGGACCAGTGGGAGAGCCTCCACCTCTCCAGCCCCCTGCCCTTCGTCTCCATGATTTCTTAGTGACACTGAGAGGTAGTCCGGATTGGGAGCCAATGCTCGGGCTACTGGGGGATGTGCTGGCCCTGCTGGGACAGGAGCAGACTCCCCGGGACTTCCTGGTACACCAGGCAGGTGTTCTGGGAGGACTTGTGGAGGTGCTGCTGGGAGCCTTAGTTCCCGGGGAGCCCCCTTCCCCCACGAGGCCGCCATGTACCCGTGATGGGCCTTCTGACTGTGTCCTGGCTGCTGACTGGTTGCCTTCTCTGCTGCTGCTATTAGAGGGTACCCGCTGGCAGGCCCTGGTGCAGGTGCAGCCCAGCATGGACCTCACCAATGCCACAGGTTTTGAGGGGAGGGAGCCAGCTCCTCACGTCCTGCAGGGCCTGTTGGGCTTGCTTACCCCACCAGGGGAGCTGGGCTCTGAGGATGCTCTTTGGGGAGGCCTGCTACGCACAGTGGGGGCCCCCCTCTATACTGCCTTCCAGGAGGGGCTGCTCCGTGTTACACACTCCCTGCGGGATGAGGTCTTTTCCATTATGGGCCAGCCAGAGCCTGATGCTAGTGGGCAGTGCCATGGAGGTGAGTGATTCTGGGGCTGGGGCTGAGAAGTGGTGGGGCAAGAAGGGTAAGACTGGGGTAGTTCTCTTCCTTGCTCTTTCCCTCCTAGGTGACCTTCAACAGTTGCTCTTATGGTAAGTAAAAGACCATTTCCAAAAATTTGGGCTGAGAAATCTGGAGATGGGGAGCTAAAGGCATTAGCTTCCAGAGCTGAGGAGAAAACTGATGAGAGGAGTGTGGTTTAGGGGTTTTGGAGTATGACTGGTTGGTTTCCTGGCTCCTTTCCTAGCCGTGTGGCCTTAGACATGCTCCATATTCTATGTCCCAGTTTCCTCGTTTGTGAAATAAGGATGATAATTATATTAACTACTGCAGAGTTATAAGGGATTAAATGAATTGATATTATAGGAATAAACTCCTTAGAACAGAGCCTGCCATATAGTGCTTAACAAATGTTGGCTAAAAAAGATGGGGGTATGAAAAAAAAACCAGGATTGGATTCTTCCACACTCTTACTAATTCAGTACAACAATGCTGGAGTACAGACATATTCAGTCGCCAGGTAGATTTCCTGATATGAGGCCAAATAAGGGCTGTTTTTAAGCTATCTAAAAACCAGACAGGAAAACTAAGAGAGAAATGAGGCAGCCAGGTGGACAGACAGGGGCAGCCAGGTCTCCAACCAGGGCTGCTTCTAAGCAGTTTTGAGCCGTGGCAGTACAGATCTCTCTCCTTTTTATCCCATCTGAGCATTTATACCAGTAACACCTGCACTCTCAGGAGCTTCATGTGGAAAAGCCTATGCTTGCCACATGCCCTTCAGGGCTCTTAGCCAGGGTCAGAATCTTCAGCTGGAGAAAGCATGAACTGACCAGATCCCACTTGTTCTTCCCTCTGCACCTAGGGGCATCCGGCACAACCTTTCCTGGGATGTGCAGGCACTGGGCTTTCTGTCTGGATCGCCACCCCCACCTCCTGCTCTCCTCCACTGCCTGAGCACTGGTGTGCCTCTGCCCAGGATCTCCCAGCCCTCGGCCCACGTCAGACCTCGCCACCCGCGGGCTATCTCTGTGGAGGCCCTCTGCGCAAACCACTCAGGCCCAGCACCACCCTACAGCATCTCTAACTTCTCCATCCATTTGCTCTGCCAGCATGCCAGGCCTGCCACCCCACAACCCCCTCCTAGTACTGCTGCCATCTGCCAGACCGCTGTGTGGTATGCAGTCTCATGGGCCCCAGGTACCCAACGCTGGCTGCAGGCTTGCCATGACCAGTTTCCCGATCAGTTTTTGGATGTAGTCTGCAGCAACCTCTCCTTTTCAGCCCTGTCTGGCCCTAATCGTCGCCTGGTAAAGCGGCTCTGTGCTGGCCTTCTCCCACCCCCTACCAGCTGCCCTGATGGCCTGGCCCCTGTGCCCCTCACCCCAGAGATCTTTTGGGGATGCTTCCTGGAGAATGAGACTCTGTGGGCTGAGCGGCTGTGTGTAGAGGCGAGTCTGCAGGCTGTGCCCCCTAGCAGCCAGGCATGGGTTCAGCATGTGTGCCAGGGACCCACTCCGGATGCCACTGCCTTCCCACCCTGCCACATTGGACCCTGTGGGGAACACTGCCCAGATGGGGGCAGCTTCCTGCTGATGGTCTGTGCCAACGACACCATGTATGAGGCCCTGGTTCCCTTCTGGCCTTGGTTAGCAGGCCAGTGCAGGATAAGTCGCGGGGGCAATGACACTTGCTTTCTAGAAGGGCTTCTGGCCCCCCTTCTGCCTTCTCTGCCACCTCTTGGGCCATCTCCACTCTGCCTGGCCCCTGCCCCCTTCCTGTTGGGTATGTTGTCCCAGTTGCCACGCTGCCAGTCCTTGGTGCCAGCTCTTGCCCACACCACACGCCTGCACTATTTCCTGCGCCTACTGACCTTCCTTCTGGGTCCAGGTGCTGGAGGGCCTGAGGCCCAGAGGGTGCTGGGTCAGGCCCTGCTGCTCTCCAGTCTTCCTGACAACTGCTCCTTCTGGGATGCCTTCCGCCCAGAGGGCCGGCGCAGTGTGCTGCGGACAGTCGGGGAGTTCCTGGAGCAAGAAGAGCCGACCCCAGCAGGCTTTGAACCCACTGTGAGCCTCAGCTCTGGTATAAGCAAGATGGAGCTCCTGTCCTGCTTCAGCGTGAGTGATCTGTCTGGGAAAAGCCTGTGGAACAGGGGAGGCACTTGCAGAGGCATTCTTTCAACACCAAGAGGCAGGAGTAGGGCCTGGGATTTAGCTCAGTGACACTGCATCTACTTTATAAGTGCAAGCTTCTGAGTTCAATCCCCAGTGCCACCAAAAAAGAAACAGAAGAGAGAGAGGCAGGAGAATGGTTTTTATAGTGATGTAAGCACACAGCTCTAGGGTCTGACAAACTTGGGTTCACATCTTAGCTCTGTGACCAGTCTTATACAAGTTATTTAGCCTCTATGGGCAGAATATATATTTTTCTTCTTAGCTATAAACTGGGGGTAATAATAGTACCAATTTGTAAGGTGGTTGTTAAGAATTCCATGAGATAACATATACTGGGTCCAGGGGCTGGAGGGCCTGAGGCCCAGAGGGTGCTGGGTCAGGCCCTGCTGCTCTCCAATCTTCCCGACAACTGCTCCTTCTGGGATGCCTTCCGCCC
Organism: Fukomys damarensis; assembly: GCF_012274545.1. NCBI lineage: Eukaryota > Metazoa > Chordata > Mammalia > Rodentia > Bathyergidae > Fukomys > Fukomys damarensis. The sequence continues at coordinate 56,678,873 of NW_022900929.1, read as the reverse complement.
AGAGGGCTGGCGCAGTGTGCTGTGGACAGTTGGGGAGTTCCATGGCATGATAAACATGAAATAAATGATCTTATTATTCTTTTGCACTCTTAGATTGACCCCCTTTCTGCTTCAGAAAGGAAAGGGATCAAGTTAGAGGGTTCAGATTCTCTCCCTAGAGGGCTGGCAGAATATCAGAAGGTAAAGTAGAAATGAGAAGGAAAATGATTCGGGGGGACTACACATCAGAAGACCTTGGTCAAGTTCAACTACGGCATACATTAGTGTAAACTCAGGCAAGTCGTTTTTTCTGGACTTTTCTTCTCTGTAGAGTGAAAGAGTATAAAATATTTTGAACACCATAACTCATTTGCTGAGTGTCAAGACATTTTCTAGGTTCTGCAGGGTATATACAGATTCCTTGTTAGGATCCTCTTTTTGTAGCCTGTGGTTCACCAAAATGGAATTAGACAGACTCACATTAATTTGGCGCAGGTCTACAAGTATTTGTTGAGCCAGCTGTGGTGCTGGCATAGCAGAGGATACAGGAGTAGGTAGAGACGTGGTTCCTGACCTACAGGGCCTTCAGATCTGCAGAGACACACACTCTAGCTTCAGGGAGGGATGCATCCCCACGAGTTGAGTCGCAGTGCCTGGGAAGCTGCGGGAAGACAGGGGAAATAGCTCTCTTGGCCTCTTGTCTTTCTCGCCCACCAGCCTGTGCTATGGGATCTACTCCAGAAGGAGAAGAGCGTTTGGGCCTTGAAGATTCTAGTACAGGTAACAGATGGAGGCTCACACGGGGGGGCTGGGTGACAGCCATGGCCTGAAGTCTCTGCCTAGTGACATCATGCCCACCACGACCTCCTGTCCCAGGCATACCTGCACATGCCCCCAGAAAACCTGCAGCAGCTAGTGCTTTCAGCAGAGACAGAAGCTGCACAGGGCTTCCTGACCCTCATGCATCGTTCCTGGGCCCAGCTGCAGGTGGGCAAAGAGGGAGAGAGAAGCAAGGGAGGAGGGGAATCTTGAGATCAAGGGCACCTGGAACCTCCCCTTACTAGGAGGAGGAACTCCAGGGAGGAGGTGGCAAGGATACCGAGTATCTCCAGAGCTCACAACCATTCCCGTGCCCCCACAGGTACCACCATCTGAGGAGCAGGCCATGGGCCGCTTAACGGCCCTGCTCCTCCAGCGCTACCCACGCCTCACCTCCCAGCTCTTCATCGATCTGTCACCACTCATCCCCTTCTTGGCTGTCTCTGACCTGATGCGCTTCCCACCATCCCTGTTGGCCAATGACAGTGTGTAAGCACCACTCTTCTGGTTTCTGTCAGAGTCAGGACAACTATCAGCAGCCCCTTCCAGAGTTCCTCTCTATTAAATAAGGAAGAGTCTCCTTCCTGGCCATGACAGCAGAGGGTCAGGGAAGAGCAGCTGGGATAAGGCAAATGGTTAAGACCCATTACTCCCTGCAGCCTGGCTGCTATCCGAGATCACAGCTCAGGAATGAAGCCTGAGCAGAAGGAGGCCCTGGCAAAGCGACTGTTGGCTCCTGAGTTATTTGGGGAAGTGCCTGCCTGGCCCCAGGAGCTGTTGTGGGCAGTGTTTCCCCTGCTCCCCCACCTCCCTCTGGAGAACTTCCTGCAGCTCAGCCCGCACCAGGTATGAGAATCACCTGCTTCACCTGTCTGCTAGTGGCGTGACTCCTAATGGGCCCCTCCCTACGAGTGTCCCAGACTGCAGCTCAAGGTGAACTCCCATCTCAGATACAGGCCCTGGAGGATAGCTGGCCAGCGGCAGGTCTTGGGCCAGGGCATGCCCGGCATGTGCTTCGAAGCCTGGTAAACCAGAGTGTCGAGGATGGTGAGGAGCAGGTCCGCAGGTGAGTGGTAATGGGGTCCATGATCAAAGCCAGAGTGGGAAAGATAAGAGACACGGGGATTGGTGTCCTAAGCAAGGGACGAGAAGGAGGCAGTGCCCCAGGTGGTGAAGAACTTCAGGAGAGACACCCATAGTGCTTCCATCTTGTAGTTTAGGTATCGGAATCCCTACTCCAGGTACCCACATAATTCCTATCTTAACACTTGCCTCAGTGGCCATGTGAAGGCCAGCTTCATGCCCTCCTCAGGCTTGGGTCTCTTGCTTGTTTCCTGAGCCCTGAGGAGCTACAAAGCCTGGTGCCCTTGAGTGATCCAATGGGGCCAGTAGAACGGGGGCTGTTGGAATGTGCGGCCAACGGGACCCTCAGCCCAGAAGGACGGGTGAGCCCCTTGGCCTAGGCCTGCAAGATTTCAGAGGACAGTGTGAGTGGCCCAACTATGTCAACCAGGCTCACAGTGGTGCCAGCCCCAGATCTACCTCTGCCACCTCCATTACTAACTCTATGGCCATTCTCACCTGTTACCGTCCCTTTCTGGCCCTATCCTCTGGTGTATACCCTTTGCCATCTTGAACCTCACCTGTTTCCATCCCTGGTTTCAAGTCTTTGCCCAGTCCCTGGGAGATCCAGATGTGGGATTAGATATGGGATTAGAGAGAAGGTCTAAGGTTCAGTTGTCTTTTTTCCCAGTCCCAAGCCTTCTTTGCTTACAGGTGGCATATGAACTTTTGGGGGTTTTGCGCTCATCAGGAGGATCTGTACTAAGCCCCCCAGAGCTGCGGGTCTGGGCGCCTCTCTTTCCCCAATTGGGCCTCCGCTTCTTACAAGAGCTGTCAGAGCCTCAGCTTAGAGCTATGCTTCCTGCTCTTCCGGGAACCACTGTCACACCTGCTCAGGTGAGCCTGTCTTACTCCTTGGAGCCCTACTTCCTGGAGCCCCTTGTCAAGACAATCACATTTAAGGATACCATCAGCCCCCCTGCTTCTGCTGGATGAGGGTGAGAGGATGAACCCTGTACCGCTGAGGTCTGCCTTGTTCCCCTTCCTCAGATCAAGCAGGACTCTGAGTCAGGGTGATCACTGGGGGTGTTGGAGAGGGAGCTGGAAGTTTTGGAAGGTGGGCCGTAGAAACTTGTTTGGGACTTGGCTGCTGGGCACTGGGAGCTATTGTTCCCTTTCCCATCCCAGGCTGCCCTGCTGCTTGGACGGCTCCTCCCTAGGCACGATGTGAGTAGCAGCAACTTTCCAACATCCCCCTGGGGGCCTCTGACCCTTGTTCTCCTGGCTCTTGCACCTTCCCTGTCCAGGCTCGGTTCCCCTTGTACCGTTGCTCTGTTGCATTGTGATTGTTACCTTCCCCACCACTTTGTCCCTCTTCTTCACACCTTTTGTCTCTCCTGCTCCTCAGCTGTCCTTGGAGGAACTCTGCTCCTTGCACCCTCTGCTGCCTGGCCTCAGCCCCCGGACACTCCAGGCCATCCCTAGGCGAGTTCTGGTTGGGGCCTGCTCCTGCCTGGTCCCTGAACTGTCGCGTCTCTCAGCCTGCCAGACTGCAGCGCTACTGCAGACCTTTTGGGTATGAAGGGAACAGGGAGGGTGAGACCATCAGGGATATGGGCACTGGGTGGGAGGACAGCTTCTTCCTTGTGGCCAGGGAAGCCCTCCCCGTTGCCTTACACACACCCAAACACACACGCACACCACTGATTCTCATGCAGGTGAAAGATGGTGTTAAAAGTACGAGTACAACAGGTGTTGGTGCAGCCGCGTGTGTCCCTGGTCAGGTAATGTGTGAGATCCCGACCGATCCCGACCGAGCTGATCTCCATGATGTAGGACAGGTTCATCTGGCTAATGCTGCCTCATACACTCCCCTGCAGGGGCCCTGAAAATTCAGATTAGCTCTGGGCCCACCTAGATGCTAGCAGCTCCCCTCAGTTCTAGATGCAGGACACTGTGACCTACACTATCCTACAATGTCAGTGACAGAAAGGCCTGAGAAATCTTCTCCACTGTCCAGTGAAGAGACCAAGGCTCAGAGAAGCCAAGAAATACGAGTTCATCGGGTGTCTAACTAGCACCAACTTGGCCAGTGTGAGAGGACTTAGGTGTCCACTGTTACAGCAGCAAATGCCATCCCACCCTAACCTAGATTTGGCCCCATGTCTCCCCTTCCCCGAGGACTGAGTGCAGTCCCTCTCACCTGTCACTGTACTGTCACACCTGTCACTGCCAGAAGCCCATGCCCACCACTTGGCCAGACTGCCTGCTTCCCCTGCTCCCATTAAAGCTGCTGCAACTGGACACTGCAGCTCTTCTGGCAAACCGGAGGCGCTACCGGGAGCTGCCCTGGTCTGAGCAGCAGGTAACTGCCCACTTCATCTCTCAGAGCTCCTCTCGGTCTCTTCCACTTCCTCTACCCATCCCTTGCCCAATCCGGTGCCTTCTCGCTAACACTCATGATTCTCTCTCCCTCTCAATCTCAGCATCAGCATTGGGAAAGTGACCTCTGAGGGGCCACATTACAGAGAGGCAGGACTGAGTCCAAGGCATCTTAGGTCCTTGGGGTAATGTCTCCACTGGGAAGCGGCTCTTCTCTTTCTATTATAGGCACAGTTTCTCTGGAAGAAGATGCAGGTGCCCGCCAACCTGACCCTCAGGAATCTGCAGTGAGTATCTTGTGTTGAGCAGTCAGTTTTATTTGACTTTTTTTTTTTTTTTTTTTTTGATGGTGCTGGGGATTGAACTCAGGGCCTCATGAATTTAGGGCAAGGGATCTACCACTGAGCTACACTCTTAGCCCCAAGTAACATGTTTTGAGTGCTTACCATATGTCATGTACCAAGTACTATGTAATATGCCACAGGGGATACAGGGGTGATGCATAGGGTTAGTTTCATCATGATTCCCCTGGCTCCCCTTCCCCTTGCCCTCCTGCCTTTCCACAGTGCCAGGCCTTCACTGACTAGTGCTTAGATTCAAGTCCCACCTCTGTTGCCTGCTTGTGCTTTTGGGCAAACTGTTTAACCTAAGCTTCAGTTTTCTTTTCTGTACAATGAGAACAGGGTACTTAGCTCACAGGTAATTATTGTGAAAATTAAATGAGATAAGACATGTAAGATATTTAGCACAAACTGGGTCTGGTGACACATACCTGTAATCTTAGGTACTCAGGAGGCTGAGGCAGGAGAATCATAAGTTTGAGTCCAACATAGGCAACTTAGTAAGACCATATTTCAAAATAAAAGGTAAAATAGGCTTGGGATATATCTCCTTAGTACATTACTTGCCAACTATTCTCAAGGGCCTGGGTTTAATCTCCAGCACACACACATAAAACCCAAATATTTAACATAGTGCTTACCCAGTGTAAACTCCAAGTAGATATTTGCTGTTATTAGTTTAATTCAAGGTAACTTCAGAGCCACTGGCCAAGCAAGAATAAAACTTAAGTATCACCTTACATGACCTATTGTAAATGAACCAGGGGCTTCAGGATCTGAAGACATGGCTCTAGTCTCAGTTCACCACACTTCTCGTAGGTTGAAATTGCAACATCACTTTCTTCTCTGATAAACAGCAATAATGTTTTGGGAAGCCAAAGAGATTGTCTATGGAGAAATATTCCTCAAACTGTAAATGACCATAATGAGCATCTGTCCTTGTGCTGGGAGTGCTGATATCAAGGAGCTATCAGGCTGCAGCCATCTACCCACTCACACACCAACAGGGCTCTAGGCAACCTGGCAGCAGGCATGTCCTGTGAGTTTCTGCAGCAGATCAGCTCAATGGCAGACTTCCTGGAAGTGGTACACATGCTTTACCGACTGCCCACTGGGGTTCGAGGGAGCCTGGTGAGAGGGGGGTACTTGGGCATGAGTGGGAGCAGGGAGGCCGGGACCCTGTGTACAGAACCCTACCCGCCTGCTCAGCTCTGTTCTGACCCTGCTTTCCTACCCTGTCCTACAGAGGGCCTGTATCTGGGCAGAACTACAGCGGAGGATGGCAATGCCAGAGCCAGAACTGACCATCTTGGGGCCAGAACTGACTGGGCTCGACACCAAACTACTCCTGGATTTACCGTAAATGCTATAGCTGGAGATACTGGATCCTCACTAAGCTCAATTTAGAGTAGAACTGCCCTTAGGAAATTCCCTAGCAGAGGCAATTCCCTGTCTGGTGATTCCTGGACATCATTTATAGCCTAACGTGGGAGCTTCTGTAAATGACCTTAGCACAGGACAGCAGAGGGTGGCGACACTGCTGTGGCCTGCCAAGTAATCTTAATATAACCCGGGCCACATTCGTAGAGATACAGTATGAGATAAGGGAGGAAGTAAGTGGTCCAGTTCTGTCCTAGAAGACTGTAGTCTGCTTAGAGTGCCGTGTTCTGTGTGTGTTCAGAGCAGTGGAAGAAGAGAAAATGATGAAAAATGTGATAAATGCATTCAAATCCCCAAGGGCCTATCAAATACAGTACTGGTTCCATGGGGCAAGACTAGGATTGAGTTAGAATCAACATTTTGTACAATATAGGAAAAATGGAGATAGTGAGTTCCTAATCACTGGAACTATCCAAGCCTAAGGTAGATAGACCCACTGAGGGAAAGTTGTAGAGCAGATTCAACCATGGGTTGGAGAAAGAAGAAATTTAATGCTTCTTCATTCCAGAGAATCCAGAAGTTTACGGGTGTCTCACTCATGTGCATCATTGCTTACTTTTACCTCTACCCACCCTATTCCATTTGAGCTGTCAAAGTAGGACAAGACTGAGGTTGTAGTCTTCTGGGGGATTTGGAGATGGTAAATGCAATTCCGTCCATCCCTACAGTTTTATAGGCCTTTATCCATATTTTGGCTTTTGTATGGCCCAGTTCCAAAACTGACAACCCTGTATAGATTGCCTGATGTCTATATGAAGGGCTTTGTTTTTTATTTTTATTTTTTTTTTGTAACAGAAATCGAACTTGGGTCCCTGCACTTACAAAGCAGGCGCCGGAACCACTGAGTTAAATTGCCAGCCCAGGCTTTGTTTTTATTTTGTTTTGTTTTCGTTGTTGTTGTTTTTTGTTTGTTTTTTTGAGACAGGGTCTCACTATGTAGTTCAGACTGCCCTGGAACTCACTATGTAGCCCAGGCTGGTGTTGAACTCACAGCGATCCTCCTGCCTCAGCCTCCCAAGTCTGGGATTATAGGCGTGTGCCACCATGCCTGGCCAGGGCTTTGTTTTTAAAATGAGATTCAAAGCAATTTAAAGATCTTGGGTCTGAGATAATTTAATTAAGAGAAATCCAGCAGCCTAGATGAAGGAAAAGATCCTGGACCATAAGTCAGAGAGAAAGAAGGATAAGAAAAATTTTAATGGTACTTGGTATCTGAGGTTTTTCAGTCCATTAGATCAGATAGGATTCTTTGTTATTTCTTTTCCAAACACTAGAAATATGTCACTGTCTTTGTTCTCTCCCTTCCAGTGAGTAGTGATAAGTAGCTCAAGGTTGTTTAATATGAGTTCCAGTCCAGGGTCACAGAGTTTGGGTCTTCTGTTATATCTTGTGTGAAAATGTGAGGTTCTAAGGTCCCTTCTTAACTTGGCTGAATTGTGATGGAGTGTCCCTACTGTCCAATTACTACAACAGGATCCCATTGATAGACATACTGTCCAATGAATCCATTATGTTGGTGGTAGAGCTGGTACAAGAAGCTCCAGAGCAGCTGCTGGCACTGACCCCACTCCATCAAGCAGCCCTGGCAGAGAGGGTACTACAAAACTTCGTAAGAGTCCACCCTACCAGACTGAGATTTGCTGCCCTTAGCAGCGTGTGTCCCTCAAATAGCGATCTCTACCTGTCTTCCAGGTCCAACCTCCTTCTTGCTGCCAAACAGGTTTCTATCTATAAGCGTCTCTAGCCTCTAGATCTGCCTCTGGATTCTGTTCCTTAATAACGTGTTTTATGATTCTTGCCCATCCCTTTGGGGCCTGAGAAATCCACTAGATTCTACCTCAGTCTTTCTGCCTTGCTTCTATCTGAGTTCATTTACTGTTTAAGAAAGTGAACAAAGGTAGTGAACATCCTAGGTTGTTAAACTGGGGGCAAGAGGGAAGGAAGGTCAAGGGACTTGGTGTCATGATCAAAAAGCTTGATACCCTGAGTCAGAGATGCATTGTCCAAGACCTGATACCCTTCTCCAGGCTCCAGAGGAGACCCCAATCTCAGAGGAAGTATTGCAGACACTGGGCCCTTTGGTTGGATTCCTGGGTGCAGACAGCACACGACGGATCCCTCTACCGATCCTGCTGACCCATCTCATTCAGCTGCAGGGCTTCTGCCTAGGAAATACATTTGACACAGAGCTGGGATGGCTGCTGGTGCAGGAGCATGCTCTTGGGTATGGACCTTTGGGAACTTCAGATTCTAACTTTTCCTCTACCCAGCCCAACTACCATCATTAGTGGCAGCCCCTTCCATATGCTCAATGACCCTTGGAGCCTGACTCCCCGTTCCTATTATGTCTTCTTTTCCTCGAAGTTCCATCAGCTCCGAGCATATAATCATCTTCCTGTCCTTTAGGAAACCAGAGTTGTGGAGCCAGGACGAAGTAGAGCAAGCTGGTCGCCTAGTATTTACTCTGTCTACTGAGGCTATTTCCTTGATTCCCAGGGTAAGGTGAAGGGAGTAAATGTACAGGGGGGCAAGAGAACTGCCTATGGCAATTTCAGGCCAGGAAGACGAAGTACAACCTGGATGTGGGGAAGACTGCTAAACACAGGCAGGTCTTGGAATTATAGCTACAGCAGCTGGCCCCGACCCTGTTCGGGTCTTACACCCTCCTACTTTATTATGCAGGAGGCCTTGGGCCCAGAGACCCTGGAGCGGCTTCTAGAAAAGCAGCACAGCTGGGAACAGAGCAGAGCTGGACAGCTGTGTGGGAGATCACAGCTTACTCCCAAGAAAGCAGCCCTGGTAGCTGGGGTTGTACAGCCGGCTGCTGAGGATCTTCCAGGTGAGGCTACCTAAATATTGATATGTCCAGCAGAATGTACAGCACAGAATATCAGAAATTTGGGCTGTCAGAAGTTTGGGCAATAGGTCTGGAGTATAGCTCAATGGTCAAGCGCTTATTTAGCATGTACAAGGCCCTTGCTTCAACCCCAGCACTGGAGGGGAGGAAAACCTAGGCTCTGTAAGTATCTTTGCCCTTTGACCAAATTTACAAACCTTCTATTCTCTGGGCTTCTGGAATGATTGCCAAGATATCTTAATACCAAGGTACCACAGGTTTTTAGCCCAAGACTCCATTTTTCTGTTCTCTTATTAGCAGACTCAGCTCTATTTTGGCTAAGCATGGACCTCTCTGCTGGGGAGATCCTTAGGAGGAAGATACTATGAGGCTAGAAACGTGGATTATAGCTCAGCTCTGGCACAAAATATGTGGGCAACCTCCTCAGTCTTCCACTTATGAAATGAGGGCCTTTGCCTCCATAACTGCTTCTTGTTCTAATACCTTCTAAGACAGTGATGGCAAACCTTTAGAGACCAAGTGCCCAAAATGCAGTCAAAAACCTACTTATTCATCACAAAGTGCCATTACTGCAATTAAACCTGAATACTCAGGTTTTAGTTTAGGAAAACAGAACAAAACAAAACAAAACTCATACATTAACATTTTTTGTCTAAAAACAAGCAAACAAACATCATGTGTGCCACTGCTCTAAACCCTATAAATCTTACGCTATAACCATCTCTACTTATACTGCCCCATCTTCCAAAGGTTGGGAGGGTCATTCCATCTACAGATATCTCTCTAGGCATATTTTAATCCTACACTGACTCCCAGACCTGCTTTTCCCCTTCAGAGCCTGTACCAACTTGTGCAGACATCCGAGGGACCTTCCCAGCAGCCTGGTCTGCAACACAGATTGCAGAGATGGAGCTCTCAGACTTTGAGGACTGCCTGGCACTATTTGCAGGAGATCCAGGGCTTGGGCCTGAGGAGCTACAGGCAGCCATGGGAAAGGCAAAAAAGGTTAGGGATGGAGAGGCCATTAGCAATTGTGAGGGGGTGTGTGCAATGTGAAACACAAGGGAAGGGAGGGTTGGGTGAGAAGTGCAGAAACAGGAGATATAAAGAAGATTTGAAGGCCAGGGATTTAGCTCAGTGGTTCCGCTGCCTACCTCACAAGTGCAAGGACCCGAGTTCAGTCCCTGGTACAAAAAAAAAGAAAAGAGGATTTGGATCTCAAAAAGGTCAGAGGGAATCAATACTGAGAAAATGGAGCTAGTACATGAACCTAGGGACTAAAGCAGTGGTTATCAAATTTTAGCGTCAAAATCATCTAGGGAGCAGGTTTTTAAATACTGTTGCTGGGGTACCATGCCAGTCCAAGAATCTCAGGTTGGGGTATTAGCATCTACATTTTAACAGGCACCTCAGTTGAATATGCTGCACATAAAAATCTAGAACTCATGGAGTAGTTTGCTGTTCTGATACTCTAGGATCTTTCAATAACCCCTTAGTCACAGGAACTATTTTCTAATACTCTCATTTTTCAGTTCAGGAAAACTAAAGAAAAGGCAAGTGATTTGCCCACAATTCCACAGCTAGGTCAGAAGCAAGGCTAAGACTCAGCTTTCTGACTCCTCATCCAGTGCTTTTCCCATTCACAACTGTTCCTCTCTTCCTCTCAGTTGTGGGGTCCCCCCCGAGGATTTCGTCCTGAGCAGACTCTGCAACTGGGCCGGCTCTTAATAGGGCTAGGAGAGCGAGAGCTACAGGAGCTGATCCTGGTGGACTGGGGGGTGCTGAGCATCCTGGGGCAGATAGATGGCTGGAGCTCTGTCCAGGTAACATCTCCTCTCTTCCCTCTTTGCTACTCCCTAAAATTCCATCCCACAGACCTGTCCTGTGGTTTATCCAAGGCCCAAGGAATTTTTTCTCTTAATAACCCATACCAGTGACCTTAGAGATTCTGTGATTTATTTATTCTGAGACCCTGAATAAAAAATATTCTCTCCTGCCTCCTTTTTGGTTAGGATTTTTCTCTCCTTTTGTATTTTTGGGAAAGAAGTGGGGGTAGTCTTCGACTTCCATGGCTATTATATCTTCTGATCCTAATAATAAAAGAATATAATTCAGTCCCACCATGATTCCCCTAGTTACTTCCTCATCCAATAATTTCCCATGACTTTTCTCTCTATCCTATGCCCTCACCCCCCACCTCCACTGTAGCTACGGGTTGTGGTCTCCAGTTTCCTACGGCAGAGTGGTCGGCATGTCAGCCACCTGGATTTCATTCACCTGACAGCACTGGGCTACACACTCTGTGGTCTCCGGCCAGAGGAGCTACAGCATATCAGCAGTTGGGAGTTTAGGTCACGTGTGTGTGTGGGGGTTGTGGGGGTGCCAAAGGAAGGCTCACTGGAGAGGGTAGAATGGAGTCATTCCATGGAAGGAAGTGCACCTGAAGCCATCTCCTACCTTGTCACATAAGTACAACCTCAATCCCCAAAGCTCAGTTCTCCTTTCCTTCCCACTCTTCCACAGCCAAGCAGCTCTTTTCCTGGGCAATCTGCATCTCCAGTGCTCTGAGGAACAGCTGGAGGTTCTGGCCCACCTACTTGTGCTGCCTGGTGGCTTTGGCCCAGTCAGTGACTGGGGGCCTGAGATCTTCACTGAAGTTGGCACAATAGCAGGTAGGGCGGCTGGGACACTCCTGGAACCAGTTGCCATGGTTTGCTTTCCAAACCATGGGTGGACTTATGGGGAAAGACCGCCCTGGACTTCTGAAAGAACAAATCTGAGGAAGTGTTTAGGTAAGGGGCTTGTTGCACATTAGGGAATATCTATCATTGGACACTTTGGGAGCAGTTGGAGACCTACAGGGTTGAAGTGAGAGTAAAAGTCCACTCTATGACATGCATCTTCTTTTCTTCAACAGCTGGGATCCCAGACCTGGCTCTTTCAGCTCTTCTTCAGGAACAGATCCAGGGCCTGACCCCTCTAGCCATTTCTGTCATCCCTGCTCCTAAATTTGCTGTAAGACTTGATAGAGACTGGGTCTGAGGTGACTATAGAAAGCTAGGGGGCTATGTGGATGCACTGATTCTTTTTTTTTTTTTTTTTTTTTTTTGCCTTTTTAAGAGAATTTTGAGTGGTTCTTACAAATGTGTTGCAACATGAAAGTCATTTGTTTGATAGAAATATCAAGGTGTCTTGTCAAACACACTGAAGTAACCCAAAAATATATTTCAGAGCTTAATAAGAGCAAAGATTATATACAACCAGAGAAAACCTATTTCTGTATTTGCTATCCTTCCTCAGACTACTTATCTTACCAGGCTGTTATTAAACATTTTCAGGAAATGCAGAGATCATTTTGTTTGGAATCTTAAGACACATGAGAACACATAATATTTACAAAGAAATGCTTACAGATACATTAGTTGAAAAGTTACCATCAAGCAATACAATTTTGAATCTCTCTTTCTTGCCAAATGATCAGAATGGAAGATGAGATGCTAGCCAAACAGCCCGTTAGCTGACTTGAATTTCCATATACTAAATGCGTATTTTAGAAACCTGCTAAAGGATGAGCCAAACATCAACTTAGTGAAATGTAACTGCTATGTAAAAAGTAAGGCTTCTGAAGCACTGATTCTTGTCTCTACCCCCAGGTGGTGTTCAGCCCCACCCAGCTATCTAGTCTTACCAGTGTTCAGGCTGCCTCTGTCACTCCTGAGCAAATGGCCCTTCTGAGTCCTGAGCAGCGACGAGCAGTTGCATGGGCCCAACATGAGGGGAAAGAGAGTCCTGAAAGGCAGAGTGAGTTCCCAACAGCTTGACCCTCCCATCTCCTGACTCAAAATCTAAGCCCCAATTTCATGCTCAATTTCGTGCTCTCTGGCCTTTAGAACTGCCTCCTTCACTCTGCAAGGAGAGCCCTGGAGTGAAGGGATCTACAGGCAGATAACTAGTTTTGAAGTTTCAGTGGCTTCTAGGGAGCAACATTGTGATGTTTCTTCTATTCCTTGTGTCCTTATAGGTCGAAGCTCAGCTTGGGGTTCTCAGTACTGGTCACAATCCTCCTGGGCCCTGGCACTGATCAGCTTTCTTGGCTACCTGCTGTGCACCTGTCTTTGCAGTTGAGGGAGATTTCTGTAGCGGGAAACCTTACATCGTAATGAATAAAGTACAAATGGAAACACATCTTAATTGTCTCAGAAGCTGATGAGGAATGTGGGTAAATGTTAATGCTTTCCACCCACCTAAGAGCCAGCTTTCCTGGCATGATATACCTAAAGTCTCCTTCCATCATAAATAGCCCCACTGCTTCTTTTCCTTTCCTGGAGGCTGCTCCCTCTTCATCCCACCAATAGAAATAACAGAGACAGATGGCATAGCAAGGAGTCTCTACTAGAAGAGGCAGGAATAAGGGGAAGGCCCAAGACAAGTAGAATTGACCACCATGAGATGCTTAGAATGTCTGGGGATTTTGAGTCATCTGCCTGAGGTAGGAAGTTAATGTTTGTTGTGGATAAGAGTTGAAGGGATATGGATATTCTGGCCTCTTTCCTGATACCATTCACAGTCAATAAAATAGTTAATCTCTAATCCTTGATCTCTGCTTCCCCAAATCTGAGTTCTTTTAGCACTGACAGATTTTCCAGCTCTGGAAATTCATATCCAGTCACTTCCCAACCAACTTCGATTTCATTTCAAATTCTGTTACATTCCCGAGGTTCTCTCACTGTCACACCTCACCCTTCCTACATCTACACTCTTCACTCTGACCCCTTAGCATGCTCACCTGACTTCCCCAGTTGATCCAAATTAGAGAGTCAAAGTATTAAGTTTTTCAGTGTCTTTGGAAGTGGCTATCCTAAAGAGAGACTGGGTTTGGAGGGAGAGATGTTCTCCCTGCTCAGAGCTCTTTCCTTTGACTTTAGTCAAGTGTCTGGCTGCTTTCAAAGGGCCCACTCCTTCTCCCTCCCCACCCACACTCTCCTTCTTTATTTATATGACTCTATAACCCCAGAGACTTTTACTTTGTTTAGTAGGGGCAGTCTGATGTGCACTCCTCCCCAAAGTCCAGGGTCCAGGTGACGATGTATGTTAAATGCTCATTCCACATGGACTCCCAGCTATGCTCCAGTATCAGCTGCTCCACCAGATTCCACAAAGATACTCTCCACAAAGTGAAAACTTGGGATATGTGGACCCGTCTTTAGCTAGATCACAGGAATGCTAATGTGTCTAGAATGAGAAGCCTGGATGTGGATGAATACTGTTTTGGTTTTTTTTTTTTTTTTTTTTTGTGAAAATAGTTTGTTATTATCATCATGCATGTAATGAAACTTGAGGGACTAATGCATTAAGAATGATCAAGGGAGGGCTGGGGACTTAGCTCAGTGGTGCTTGCCGCCTGCCTCACAAGTGCAAGGTCCTGAGTTTGATCTTCAGTACTAAAAAAAAAAAAAAAAAAAAAAAAAAAAAAATCTAGGGAAATGAATAGAGGTAGAAAACTGAACTGAGAAAAAATTATCCAATGTGTTCTTCATGCATTGTCTCTGATTTACTAATGGCCAGAGGGTCCTTGAGACAGAAAGTGAGGGTATAGTGAGGGTATAAATTTTGCCACAGGAAGAGGCAAGAGAATCTTCCGCTAGCTATAGAAGGAGCATATGGTAGAAAGCAGAGAAATGTGAAAAGACAGCAGAAAAGACAGTTTCACAGGTATCTGTATGGGAGGGCATGAAGGGGCATATAGAGGGCATTCTTGTTTCACTTAATCATCCTAACCATGCAGGTGACTATTAGAGTTGAAGAGAGAGGATCTGCCAGAGCAGTGGACATGAAGACTGCTACCCAACATGAGTAAAGGGGACCCTGTTTACCTTTCAGAAAGCAAGATGGGAGATTCTTACGTGCTGAGCATAGGGAAACCCTTCCATCAAAAATAATGACACTGCAAACACTTAGATTTTCTGTGGGCCAATTACTTTACTTGCATTATTTCATTTATTCCCCCATGATAACCTAAAACATGGGTATCTTATATCTCAATTTTATAGATGAAGAAACTAAGACATATAATTTAAATAGTACTTCCCTACTCATGGTAAAAATGTTATCTATTAGTTTCCAAAAATCGTATGTTATTAACTAGAACCTAAAACCTCTCTTTTTTGCAAGTCCAAAACAGAACTATATATATGAGAATGCACAGTTAAGAACTGGGTTTATATGGAGACTCAATCTTCTTAGAACTGTGGATTCAACTGACTCACTCTTAGAATAGTTCAGAAAGTATGACTATCTTCTACTTCCCTAGTCTTTCACTTTCAGTTTATATCTTTGACTTGATGCTTCAGCAGAAATGACAGGCTTACCTTGACTCAGACCTGGGGGATGCCGGGCATGGTGGTGCACACCTGTAATCTCAGCACTTGGGGCGAGGACTGAGGCAAGAGGGTCTTGGCCAGTCTGGACTACATAGTGAGCTCAAGGCCAGCCTGAGCTACATAGCAAGATCTAGCCTCAATTCCCCCAGAAGGAATTTAGGGATTACTTCAGAAACATCAACATGAAAGACACCAAAATAGGCTCAAATGTTTTCCTATCTGCACCCCACTGTCCCATACCACATACCTCTGGTACTGGTTTGCTGCCTCTGTTATTTTTTCTTTGCATTATCTAACTACTGTATTATTTAAATCCTTAGGTTTCTGACATTCTTTCTCTCCCTTTTAGGGTGACCACATGTTTTAGTTTTCCCAGAATGGTCCTAGTTTATACCCATTTCCTGGATTAACAGTGACCCTTTTTACTATCAGAAATATTCTGGATTGATTGATAAATGATAGTCAATCCATCTAAGCTGCCCTTGAGGATAGATCTTAGGGACCAGAAGCCTCTTTGTGATTTCCTCCTACAAGCACTAGAAGGAGGGGCCCATTGGACAAGCACTCTAATTGAACAGAACATTGAGGACTCTTCCCCGAACTTCCTATCTTGGGGAAACGGTCATTTTTATCCATCTTATCTTCTCCATCTCTGCCATTTTTAAAAATCTGATTCTTTCCCTCTATCAACATCAACAGTATAATGACCATGAGTCAAGAAACAATCAAAGGGTAGGGACTGGAGCAACAGAATGCTGTAGACAGCAACACAGATCAGAAGTAGAATATTCAGCCCACCTTGTGGTATCCACATCAGTGGTGTGTTTCAACATCTGGGGGTCAAGTCCATTGTGTTGTTCCTGGATCACAGGGTCATCAGGTCAGCAAATATCTGAGGGTGAGTTAAGAGAGGTGGTTACAGAAAGGAAATCCTTCCCTAATCTTCAATTATGGGTCAGTTTTTTGGGGGTCAGGAAACTTCAGAGTCCTGAGGGAAAGTGAAAGATTTTTAGGGGGAACAAACTGGTATTACAGTACTGGGAAGATGACTTGAGTTAGCAGGGAGACTCTGGGGGCCCCCAACCTCACTGGTCTCATCTCTAGCCACCATGCCCACAGTCTTGATGAAGGAGTGACCAAGGTTTTTCATGTTGGTATAGATGCATTGATCCAGTGTCCAACCAGTGGATGTGGTCTTGTCCCACAACGATGCATAGAATCCTGGGGTCAGGTGACTGGCTATAAAGTTGTCTTTTCAGAGGTCTGGATATTCATTGTTGCATGTGTGAGGTAACCATAGAGGCAGGGCACAGGGGCCTAGACCTCCTGCTGTCATCTGGTAACTGTCAATTAGCCATGTCTGACTTTGCTCATGGGAGGAGGAGAGGAATTAGAGGTAAGCTTAGCCTTGATCATTTCTTCAGGGACTTTCTGGGTCTAACCTTTCTTAATAGTTCTAGCTGCATGTGACAGGCTAGCTTTATTCTCTGAGACCTACACAATTCTTTCCTCTTATGAACACAGCATTAGGAATGGTGAGAGCAAAAATTGAGGAGGAGAATTCAGGAAATGCGTGAGACCAGCAGGAAAAGGAGATGGAGAGTGCAAAGAATAGTTCCCTGGTCTTCAGATTAAGGATATGAGCAAGTGGGTGCAACTAGAATTCCTTTTTGGTAGAAGCTGTGATAGCAGGTTGCAGGTCCCTATAAATGCTCTTGCTTTAGGGGTTTGGGCCCATTCCCTACCCCGCTGAAGTCTCCAAATTGTACAGACCCTGAGCTCCAGGGCCTTCACAATTACACCCCTTGTCTGTTGCAGAGGTGTTTCTCTTTACCCCAACCTTCAATCCCATCACACCAGCCCCTCGACATCCCCCTCACAAGCCTCAGACACTGACACCTTGGAGGATATAGACTTCATCATTCACTAGTAGCTCGCACAGGTTCCACAGGTTCTGGGCAAAGCAGAAACCCAGAAGCTAAAGACATATGAAAAAATGTTCAACAACTCTGGTCATTAGGAAAATGCAGATTAAAACAACACTGAGATTCCAGCTTACTCCAGAAAGAATAGAAATCATTTTATTTTTTAATGCTGGAAAAAAAATGCTGGAGAGGCTTTGTCGGGGAGGGGGACTAGACTACTTTCTCACCAGAACCACCTGTTCCTCTGCCCAGAAGACCTACTGGCCCCGCCAGTGCACAGTCCCTGCAGTGGCTGTGACGAATTCTTCCTTAGGAGTGCACAGCCAGCACCAGCTGTAATCCTCTCTTTAGAAGTCAATGGTTTGCAGAGGGAGCCCTATGAGAAGGTTGAGAAGTTCTTCACACAGCAAAAATCCAAAAGAAACAGAAGAAACTTGAGTTGATTAACATATTTCATAGCCAAGAGTCTCAGTTTATAAATGATGGGTAGGTAAGTTGAAAATATTTCACTTGTTTAACTACTTACCAATCCAGTTATTTAAATTATGACCAAAAATTGCATATCTTTTCATTAATTTTTATAAGATAATATTTAATCGATACAAGGATTGACTGGTTGAAATGAAAACCACCTGAGAAACACTGAGGATAGTAAAAAAGTGCTGCACTGCCTGAGTGAAGCTGGGGGTAAAGTGTCAAGTGGTTAAGACACAGGACTTGTTTAAAACAAAGGATTTAAAAGCTCCTCAGAAGTCCTCTTCAAAAATCATTATCAGAGCCGGGTGTGGTGGTGCACGCCTGTAATCCCAGCACTCAGGAGACTGAGGCAGGAGGATCGCTGTGAGTTTGAGACCAGCCTGGGCTACATAGTGAGTTCCAGGTCAGTCTCAACTACATAATGAGACCTTATCTCAAAAAAACAAACAAACAAACAAAATCATTATCAGAGAGTTTAAATAAAGGGACAGTGGTAGAAAAAAAATGACTGTAATACTACATTGTGAAGGGTCACATAAATATTTATTAAAAAGATAAAAGGACCAAACACAGTTAATAGTTATACTTCAGGTATTTTGAAACATATGAAGAGAAAAAAAAATCACAGCCAGGTGTGATTGTGCTAGCCTGTAATTACAGTACTCTCAGAGTAGAAGGAATGAAAGTTCAAGCCCAGGCTGGGCAATTTAGACCCTGTTTCAATACATAAAGTAGGCTGGGGAGGTAGCTTACTGTTCAGTTGGGATTCAATTTGGGTTCAATCCTTAGTATCACAAAGGTGTGGGGGAGAGCACATAAAATAGTTATTAGGTCAAACCAGTGGTTGTCAACCCTACTTACATATCAAAAATATTCATGGAGCATTGAAACAAAAAAGTATATATAGCTCAAAATAAGAATCCCCATGAATTCAGAAATTTTGTATAAGCTGCTGACCTAAGTATTTCCTTCTGATATTACCATGGGCACAAAGGTGAGGATGGGGGAGATGGCACTCTTCAATTCCACTAGGAATGGAAGTCACGTGGAAGTTAGGGAAAATCCAGGCTAGTTACATGAATCCATCAAGATTAGTCATTATAGGGGTTGGGGATTTAGCTCAATGTTTCCGCCGCCTGCCTCACAAGTGCAAGGACCCAAGTTTGATCCATGGCACAAAAAAAACAAAACAAAACAAAACAAAAAAAACCCAAAACAAAAAACATTAACCATTACCTCTTTCACCCACTCCTAGACATTATGAAAGCACAAAGCTTGGTGTGAAGTATGCCTGTAATCCCAGCTACATGGGCAGACGGGAGGATCACAGGTTTGAGGCTAGTGTGGGCCATTTAGCAAGACCCAGTCTCAAACAAAAAAGAAAGAATCCATTTATACTCAGGGATGTCACCTAATTCAATGCCTATTCAGCCAACAATCATTACTTCATGCCTGCTATGTGCCAGATGCTATTATTTTAGCTTCTGAATGAAAAACACCAGTCTGGTAGAAGGATCAGTCAGTAGTCCAGGGAAGGAAAAAATAACTTGTAAACTAAAATTCAGTGTTGAAGATTAGGGGTGCAGGTAGGGCTGGGGAGGAGAACCCAAGTAAAGGAATAAGAGCACATATGTAAACAGATATTAAATAATCTTCCATATAGTCCTTTTTCTATATTTTAGAGACACTATGTCTCTACTATCATTATTTATTACTATTGTTCTACAGGATAGCAGAATGGGCCAGTGATGTGGCTCAATTGTACACTGTTTGCCTGGCATATTGGGCAAGGTCTTGGGTTCAATCCCCAGTACTGCAAAAGGGAAAAATCATTAGAGGGTAGCACAGAAATCTACAACAAAAGTGGATGTTAAGGACTTAAAATTAACACCAGTGAATACATTTTCAGAAATTATCACACTTAAGTAGTAGTATTTGTTTCTCCCAAAGAAATTCAGATATTCCTAACAAATATATAGATGAATATATATATATATAAATATATAGATTAATATATAATAGAAACAATTGTCTAAAAATATCAATTGTAACAGGGAGGTAGACTATGAAGATGGGGAGGGGATCTGAACAAAGGGGAGGGGAAGTAAAAATGATCAAGATGCCATGTGTATATGTAACAGTTCACCAGAATGAATGTAATTATTATGTATTGCAAACATATACAACAATAAAAAATTTCACTTGTAATATGAAAGTGGAAAAACACCTAAAATGTGAAAAAGAACTTGTTCAAAATAGGCCCATTTTTGTCTTGTAGTGGCTTATGCCCATAATCCCAGCACTCTGGGAGGTTGAGGCAGGAGGAGCATAAACTCCTGATCTGCCTGGGCAATTTAACTAGTCTGACTCAAAAATTTTAAAAATTAAAAAAGGGTTGGGGATGTAGCTCAGTGCAAAGGCCCTAGGTTCAAATCCTTCTAACAAGGAAAAAAAAAAAAAAGGCTTAGATCACTCAATAAAGACTGTTTAAATGTTCCTAACAGGAGACAGCACTCCTGACCTGTGCAAAGAAAAACAGTAGTCAAAACATTTCCAGCTAACAAAAATAGGTGATTGTTAAAAGATAAGGACATTACCAACAGGAGATTTCCTTGACTCCAATTTGCTCATTCAGAAACCGCTTCCTTGCTGGCATATCAGATGATCTTATCTTCTAACCCAATTAAAAATGGCCAGGCCTGGTGATGCACACCTGTAATCCCAGCACTGGAGAGGCTGAGGCAGGAGAATCACTTTGAGTTCAAGACCAGCCCGGGCTACATAGTGAGTTCCAGGGCAGTCTGAACTGCATAGTGAGACCCTGTCTCAAAAAGCCAACAAATAAATAAATAAATAAACCAAGTAAAAATGGACAACACAGGAGGAAGTCACCCAGTTCTTGCTTTAGTGCATAACACGATATGTAATTTAAAGGGAAGCATGTGCAACAATTTAAAGTAGAAAAGAATGCTTTTAATTGAAATTTTTAAAATTTCTGCTTTAAACTAATAGTCTAATGGCCTCAAATTCTCCAGCAATCACAAAACTGTATGTAGTATGACCATTATAGTCAAACATGCACCACCCTATGACACGCCCTCGATGTTAACAGCCTGGTTATATAAATTGGGAAGGGCTGTTTCAAAGAGATAATATGAGTTCTAGAGATGTATAAAGACTATCTATAATGGGTAATCAGGACTGCCAGTTAGCCACAGGAATGTCTTGGCCACAAAATCTTGTCACAAGTGGAAAACAATTTGTTGCCTCTAGCACATCCTTGTGATTCAGCTGATCTTGACAGGACTTTTGAGCATGACCCTCAACAGGTCAATTGAGCTTGAAGGATGAAGACCTGAGTCAGAAGAAAGTGAAAGCTTTACACTGCTTGTTTTACTGACACTTTTGGATGTTTTAAAAGTAAGGGTCATTGTGCCAGGAGGGGAATAATTAAGTACTGTAATTTTCATGAATCTATTTAATTATCCCAAGCATTAAAATAATTATTGTTGGTTGAAGTAATGATTTGGAAGTCAATACTACTAGCACCACCCCTACTCAGGTGGACAGGGCTAGAAATCCTATTTCTCCCTTCCTTCCAAGGCAGAGTTGAATCAGTTCCACTCTAAGGAATTTACACACTGGATTAAGCCACCCTGAGGTGACTGTACTGTATACTTCAATAGCGGTTAATTTCTCAGTGGGGATCAATTTTTACAGAAATCTTAATTAAAATGGACAATTTGGTCAAGAGTCTGATGGAAGTATCTGTGTTCTCTTACTCTTTATGACAGAGGCCTCCGCCGGTGCTGAGAAACAAACGTTTAGATTAATATAGAAACTGTGCACCAGATGATGGAGAAAATAATTGCCTCCCTCAAGAAAATCACGTACGACCATTTTGCAATCTCTGGACCACCTTGGCTAGAAATCAATGCCGGGCTGGGGTGTGAAGAAAGGAAAATCTCTGGAACCCAGGACCGGTGCATTTGGGGAAACGTTCGCTTCACCGCAGGGTTCTGGGCTGCCTTGAGAGCATTTACACCCACTCACCTACAGACACCGTGGAGCGGGGGCAGGTGGCTGAGAACCCCCGCAAGCAAGCGCCAAGAGCTCGAGCGATTTCCCAGCTCTCAGCACCGCGCCTCCCGGCCCCCGGACACGGCACAGGCAGCCCGCACTGCGCAGGCCCAG
>NW_022900929.1:56651988-56656796 GCF_012274545.1 Fukomys damarensis | reverse complement strand
CTGTGAGGTGAGGCCAGGCGGCGACCGTCTGGCCAGGCGCACCCGTGGTCAGAGGTCTTGCCCCCCTTAAGCGGTACCGCCGAGTGGCCAGGTGCAGCGAGGGGGCACCTGGCCCTGTGCTAGTTTCTACATGGAGACGTGTGAACTTGGTGAGGGGTATAGCGTGCTAGGCTGAGGTGAGGCCCGAACGGGAATTGAGGAAAGAAGCAGCCGGCCCCGACGGAGCGTCGGAGTGGACACACTTGAACAAGGCACGTCTTCAAAACGTCAGGCTGTTGCATTTTATACAGTACCTCCGGAGTTGATTTTTCTTGGAGGGTAGCCACCTGTCTCATTGCCTGATTGCTTCAGGTCCAGATGGAGCCTGACCTTCTTGTACAGCCTTAGGGGTCCTGAACTAGTGGCAGCTGCATTTTTATTGATTTTTTAAAAATGACTTTTTAATTAAAAATGCTGTCGAAACTTGAAGGTGCCAGGACAGGGTGACTGCATACTCTTTTTTTTTTTTAATGATACTGGAGATTGAGCCCAGGGCCTTCCCACTGTGCTTAATCCCCAGACCTTTTAAATTTTTTATATTAAGATAGGGTCTTGTAAGTCCTTAAATTGACCAGGCTGAGCTTACACTTGGGATCATCTTCAGTCTCCCAGAGTGCTGGCATCACAGGTGTGAATGCACCACCAGACCAAGCCTTCTATGGGGGATGGAACTCAGGTCCTTGCATTTCAGCACAGCACCACTGAGCTAAACCCCCACTCTGTGACTGTTACATTAGCTTCTTTTATTTCAACAAACTGAGTCTTAGTGTTTTCCTTAACTGCTCATTCCTAGATATGAAGCTGCTTCAAGATCTCTTAAAAGCAGAGAGGATGAGGATGGACAACAAACAATCAAAAAGCAACTACAAAAACCCTGTACTCCTGGTGCAATTCTAAGAATGAAGTGACCTTTGTCCCTCTGTTATTCTACGTATTCTCTTAATAGAGGTGGCTAGAAGTCACCTTGCAGGGCACCTGCAACTGCCCAGAGCTTATGCCATTAGTTATCAATTGATACTTTCTCATCCAGTGTTTGCAAGGCTTGCACTGACCTCTTACTCTACCCAGGAGGTATTTCGTCAGCAGCTTGTTTCTTCACCATACTACATTTAAGACTCCTGTTCATGTCCTCCAAAGAACAGGAAGAAGCAGAGAGATAAATTTAAGGACAGAAATTCAGGGAAGATTGGCTTGGTTGCTGGTTTGGAAGTTACACCAAACTTAATAAAATAGGATTTTGTAAGTGAAACTTTTTTTCATTACTGAGGGTTAAACCCAGGGCCTTAGTGAGCTATACCCCAAACCCCTTTTTAAAATTTTGAGGCTGGGTCTCATTAAATTGCCCAGTCTGGGTTCAAATTTTAATCTTCCTGCCTCAGCTTCCCAGAGTGCTGGGATTACTGGCATGGGCCACCATACCTGGTTTTATAAGTAAAACTCTTTGAATCCAAGAAATAGAGCACATGTCTCTCCTTTTTAGAGTACTGTTTTGGCTAACTTAGACAAGGTTCTACCAAAGATACTTGAAACTCATGGGCATGGTCAGTGTTGGTCATAAGCAATACATTAACTTTCACTCTACACCAACAAGATTGTTAGTTGCTGTGAGAAGGAGCAATGCAGGGCAAGCGCTCGCCCTAAGGGACTTTTTCATGGATGTCCTTGCCCCTAGCTCTATTTGTTTTTCAGGGCCCCCAAAGACTTTTTTGTTATATATGTCCTCTATCCTCCTCTATTTTTCCCTCAGACAGTCTCACGTGTTGCCCATGATGGTCTTGTACTCTTGTGCTCAAGCAGGCCTCCTGCCTCAGCCTCCTGAATAGCTGGGGCTACAGGCATCCACTATCTTTTAAAGATTTTTTAATTCTAGATCTTTTCTGTCAGAAGAACTTAGGTTGGGAGAGCACCACCAGCAAGTGTGCTTTTCCATAAAGCCTTGAGGTATATGGTAGATTTCCAGTGAGCTTGGTAGGCTTCATATTTGCTGCAGTCAGTGGCCACCTCTTTTCTTGTGGGCTGAATGGTATATCTATTTTGGATAGCTCCTTTGAGAAATGGCTTGCAAAAGAAGCCTTATTCAGTTTGGGGTACTTGCCTCTTGGTTTCGAGGTTTTTGTTGTTTTGTTTTGTTTGTTTGCTTGTTTGTTTGTTTTTGAGACAAGGTCTCACTATGTAGTTGAGACTGACCTGAAACTCACTATGTAGCCCAGGCTGGTCTCGAACTCACAGCGATCTTCCTTCCTCAGTCTCCCGAGTGCTGGGATTACAGGCATGCGCCACCACGCCTGGCTTGAGGTTCTTGTCTTGAACAAAGAACAAGATAAACAAAAAAACTGCCAGAGTTTATTTGTAAAAGTGGAGGTGGATGGTAAGTGAGAAACTAGCTCTGCAGAATGAACTTGGGCTGAATAAAAGAGAGGAAAAATTAAAAAGCATGATACAGTGGTATCTTGGTTCATGAACCTAATTCTTCCCAAGATTCTGGTTGCAAACCAAATTGGATCAGAACTGAATCAAATTTCCTCATTAGGTCAGTGTTGCACCTAATCATTGAATTTGATTCAGTTCTCATCCAATTCGGTTTGTGACCAGAATTGTGGAAAGAATTAAGTTCATGAACCAAGGTACTACTGCAGAAATATATCCTGGAAGACATGGGGTGGGATACTGTGAGGAAAACCCACTACAGTAAGCTCTTCGTAGAATTTGTGTCCTTATGTTCTGTCCCATACCTTGCAGGAACACATGAGAAGTCTATATATGGAGACTTGGAGCATGTATCCTGAAATGTGTTCACATTTACTCCCCCTACAGCTTGACTGTGTCCTTCCTTCCTGTCTCATATACTTTCACATCACTCATTTTTTTCTGTGGATCTTCATCATCTGCCTAATGACCGATTTTTCTCCTCCTAAAGTCCCATTTTCTTCACATTCTCACAGCTTATGTTCTACAGTATTCTTTTAATTTCCCTTCCTTTTTCTTTTTTATATTTGTGTGTGTGTGTGTGTGTGTGTGTGTGTGTGATGCTGGGGGTAGAACCCAGAGCCTTCCTCTTCTTGCCCTAATTATTTCAGCTGTGCAAATCAGAAAGAACTCCACTCTTTATGCTTCCTTAAAGAAAACAGATCCTCTCTTCAAAAATTCATCATTAAGGCTGGGGATTTGGCTCAGTGGTTTTGCCGCCTGCCTCACAAGTGCAAGGGCCCAAAGGGCTCAAGTTCGATTTCCAGTACCAAAAAAAAAAAAATTCATCATCTTCTTCATCTTTTTTAGTATGATCATCCTGATGGTTGAAGTAGAAGAAAACTGACATGAATGAAAATGGGCATAAGTGGGAGGTATTTTTTTTTCTAAATTGATCATTTTACCTTTTTTATATCATTTGAATTGTGATAATTATAGGATAATTGTGTTAAGCCTTCTGGAGTAGGATTTGTGCAAATGCTAAGATCTAGGAGCATTTGGGAGGGTTCTCAAGGGTACCGTATAGTATATACAGGGTAGTCTAGACACTTAGAAGTAGGGTATAATATATAGCAAGGTAACAAACCCACAGTTGGAAATGGGAAGATCAGTTATATTTCTTTGTCTAATAACTGAGCCTCCCACCGCACTGGGAAAGAAACCCAGGAGCTTGAACATGTCAGGCAAGTGATCTTACCACTGAGCTACCTCCCAGCCCTGAACTTTTTCTGCTAAAGATACTTGCACCTATCCATGAATGATTCAACATTAACATTTTTACATTTAGAAAGATTATTTAAGTATAAATTTTAAAAGCTCACAAAGTATGTGTTATGGGTTATATAGTATCTAGATGTCCCACCAAAGCCTCTTGTGGTCATAGGTGGGGTCTGGGAAGGTGATTGGATTATGGGGTGGATTAGTCTATGATAAGCTTATAACTAAATGTGATTTGGAGATGGAACCTGTTCAGAGGTGAGTCACTGGGGGCATGCCTTGGAAGGGTAAATCTCCTGCCCTCCTCCATGGATCACTCTACTTTCTGCCTGTTGTGCCACAAGCTGTTTTTCCTCTGCCATGTCATCCTGCCTTGGAGCCAGCTGACTATGGACTGAAACCTCTACAAACTGTGAGCCAAAATCCTTAGAATTGTGGGTATCAGGTATTATGTTTCAGTGATGAAAAAGTAATTAAGATATTATGTTAAATTAGAGACAACTGAGATAGCAGGTGAACCAAAAAATTACTTAGAGAGTAAATGATTCTAAAGCAATAATCAATTATATTAAATATATTAAAAACA
Organism: Fukomys damarensis; assembly: GCF_012274545.1. Classification (NCBI taxonomy): domain Eukaryota; kingdom Metazoa; phylum Chordata; class Mammalia; order Rodentia; family Bathyergidae; genus Fukomys; species Fukomys damarensis. The sequence continues at coordinate 56,652,487 of NW_022900929.1, read as the reverse complement.
GAAGAATGTCCAGAGAATTAATGAGTACCTTTGATTATCATCTCAAACAAACTCTTCAGAAAGAATGAAAGAATAGTAGAAGTACTCACTTGTTTCAGCCTCGCTATTTTGGACAAGTTTCCCAATTGAAAGTCATCCTTTTAATACGGACAGGTCAAAGGTATTTAAATATGCAACAGTAATTGGTGTCACTGACTACTGCAGTAAATGCTACATCCCAGTGATGGCAAACCTTTTTAGAGCCTGAGTGCCCAAATTTCAACCCAAATCCACTTATTTATTGAAAAATGCCAACACTGCAATTAAACCTGAATACTGAGGTTTTTAGTTTAGGAAAAACAACCCATATGTTCATATCCTTTGTCTTAAAAGAAAAACATAACATGCATGCCATAGGTTTGCAACCACTGCTATATACCTTGTGTTGTTTTTTATTTTCTATCTGTAGTGGCATAGATTTTTTTTTTTTTTTTTTTTTTTTTTTTTTTTTTTTTTTTTT
>NW_022900929.1:56593326-56648797 GCF_012274545.1 Fukomys damarensis | reverse complement strand
GTGTTGTTCAGTTTCCATGTGCTTGTGAAGTTTCTATAGTTTCTTGTGCTATTGATGTCTAGTTTGATTGCACTATGATCTGATAATAAACAGGGGATGACTTCAATTTTTTTGCATTTATTTAGACCTGTTTTGTGAGCCAATATGTGGTCTATTTTGGAGAATGATCCATGTGCAGCCGAAAAGAATGTATATTCTGGTTTTTGGGGGTGGAATACTCTATAAACATCTATTAAGTCCATGTGTTCCAAAGCTTGGTTCAGTTCTATTATTTCATTGTTGATTTTCTGCCTAGTAGATCTGTCAATTTGTGATAGTGGGGTATTTAAATCCCCCTGTAGTGGCATAGATTTTGAAGTAAGTCACTCACAATTCCCTGTTTCTAGTATGATTGCTGACATGTATTTGCCTTGTGGGGTAAGGGACATTGTTTCAAGCATTGGAGTGGTGTAAACAGCAGTTATAGTAGTTCACACCTCTCCCCTGCTGCTCAAGGGGATATATTTCCAGCCCCACAGTGGATGACTGAAACTGAAAATGGTACCAAAACCTATCTATACTATGTTTTTTTCCTATACATATACATACCTGTATAAAGTTTAATTTATAGGTTAGGCAAAGATTAACAATAAGTAATAATAGAATAATTTTAATAGCAAACTGGGGATATAGCTCAGATATACAGTACTTACCTAGCAAGTACCTTGGTTTGATTTCCAGCACCATATTAAAAAAGAGTAATTAGTATAGCAATATGCTGTAATAAAACTGCCAGCAGTGGTACTCCCGCGTGTGAGGCCGTGATTAAGTAAAGTCACACCTTTTTTTTTTTTTTTTTTTTTTTTTTTGGTACCAGGGATAGAACTAAGGAACTTGCGCTTGCGAGGCAGGCAGCAGCATCACTGAGCTAAATCCCTGGCCCCGTGATTAAGTAAAATAAGGGTCACTCATCACAAGCATTTCAGTGCCTCCATAGTACGTGTGACAACCAAGCCAACTACTGACTGATGGGTGGGTGGTGCATGCAGTGTAGACAACCTGGACAAAGGAGTGAGCCCAGCCTGTGGGGGACAAAGTGGATCCTGAGATCTCACTATGTTACTCATAATAGCAACAATTTAAAACTATGAATTGTTTATTTCTAGAATTCTCCATTTAATTTTGGATCATCGTTTTTGGATTATGGTTGACAGTGGGCAGCTGAAATTGAAGAGAGCAGAACCATGAATAAAGAGAGACAACTGTAAGTGTACAGAATAAATCAGAATGGAACAGGACATACCATTACTACGCAGGAAGGTAGGTGGATTGTCCTGAGACCGGAAAGCTCATGAAAATATTTTTTTTGTTTTCCTTCTGTTTCTTTCTTCCTTTCTCCCTTCCTATTTTGAAGATTGAGCCCAGTACCTTGCATATACTAGGCATGTGCTGTACTGAGCTAAACCCACAGCCCAAAATTTTATCTAAACCACTACATGTGAGTGATTGGCTTGTCACTGCCCTAGTCCCAGTAGTCTGGATGAGATAAAAGGAGCAGAAAGACACTGTTAAGGTCCCTTGTGTAAACCATGCTGTTTCTCCTCTGCAATGCCTGTCTGCCATCCACCCTGCCTTGAAGCCAGTTGATTTTGGATTGAAACATCTACAAACTGAGCTAACATCCCTAAACCCATACCAACAACCCATCAAGAAAGAAATCAGGAAAACAATCCTATTCACAATAGCTTCAACAAAGTTAAATATTTAGGATTTACCTTTCATGGAAGTGAAAGACCTCTTTGAAAACTACAGTATTCTAGGAAAAAAAAGATCAAACAGGACATTAGAAAATGGAAAGACATCGCCCCATTACAGGACAGGAAGAACCAATATTAAAATGGCCACATTACCAAAACGGACATATAGATTTAATGCAATCCTAATCAAAATGCCAACAAAATTCTTCACAGAACTAGGGGAAAAAAATCCTAAAATTTATATGGAACAACAAGAGACCCAGAATAGAAAAGCAATCTTGGACAATAAGAGTAAAGCATGAGGCATTGTAATCCTGGATTTCAAGTTACATTACAAAGCTACTGTGATTAAAAACAGCACAAAAACAGACATGTAGATCAGTGGAACAGAACAGGGGATTCAGAAATAATCCCAGACACATTTGACCATCTGATTTTTGACAAAGGGGCCAGAAACATGGTGAAAGAAAGCTATATTATTTTTTTCCAGGAAAACTGGTTATCTACATGCAGAAGAATAAATCCAGAACCTAATTCTCATTCTGCGCTAAAATCAAATCATAACAGATCAAAGACCTACACAGTAAAACAGATACAATCTGCTGAAAGATAAAAGAGGCAAAACTGTTGAAGATGTAGGCACAGGCAAAGACTTTGTGAACAGAATTTCAATTGCACAAGAAATAACAGCAATAATCAACAAGTGGGATTATATAAAATTAAATGATATCAAATTTATTTGCACAGCAAAGAAAACAAACAACAGAGTGAAGAGCTAACCTGCAGAATGGGAAAAAGCTTTTGCTAGCTACTCAGATAGTGGACTAATATTTGGAGCATATAAAGAACTCAGAAAAAGTGGGCAATGAAAATGAATCGACACTTCTCAAAAGAAGTACAAATGGCTAATAAGTACATGAAAAGTGCTCAGCATCTTTGTCCATCAGAGAAATGCAAATCAAAGCAACACTGAGATTCCATCTTACTACAGAAAGAATGGCTATCAGCAAGAATTTAAAAAAATACTGGTGGTGAGACAGAAAAAGCAACCCTTCAACATTGTTAATGGGAATGTAAACTAGTACAACTACTATGAAAATTAGTATGGTGTTCCCTCCAAAAATTAGAAATTCCATTTCACCCAGTTATTCAACTTCTGGATAGCTTCCCCAAAGAGTTAAAGACATCAAATTATAGTAATACATGTATATCCATGTTAATAGCAGTACAACTTAAAATGACTAAATCTTGGAATTGACCTAAATGCTATGTCCATCAACAGATGAATGGATATAGAAAATGTGGTATACACAGTGTAATATACACAATGAAGTACTACTCAGCCATTAGAAGCATAAACAAGAGTCATTTGTAGGAAAATGGATGCACCTTAAGACTATAATGCTTAATGAAATAATTCAGACACAGGTTAAATATCACATGGTTTCTTTTATATGAGAAACCCATAGTTTAAAGAGCAAAATAAAAGATAGATGATAGGAAATGGGGAGATAGACCTTTTGCAGTTAGGAAGGAGATATAGGGATGGAAAGGGAGGGGAGAAAGGGAGGGTGAGAAGTATAAAGGGTTAAAATGTGATTATGTATATGACCAATTCACCATGATGAATATATTCATTAAATATTACAAATGTGTACTAAACTTAAAAAAACACAGAAAAACCAACAAATTGCAAAAATGAATGCTCTTTCTATGAAGTGTGGCTTAAAAAGTATGTTGTAATTTGGACTGAAAAGAGAGGCTTAGTATCCGCAAAGTAACGAGGTATAATCCCTGTATACTTTCTAGAGAAAAAGTACTATTGTGGTAGTTGAAAAACATAACTAGGTAATCACAAATTTAGGAAAAGTGATAGTAACCATGTAATGAAGGTATTAATGAATTTAGGCTCTCTAGGTAAATTAATTTATCAGCATTGGTGATCAAACCCTAAGCCTTCACACTGAGCTGCATCCCCAGCATTTTTTATCTTTTATTTTGAGATAGGGTCTTGGTAAACTGCCCAGACTGGGGTTCAATTTGTGATGCTCTTGCCTCAGCTTCCTAGAGTGCTGCGGTTATAGGCATGCACCACCCACTTGGCTATTTACATATATTTTAACAATTTGAAGTGTCATTATGGAAGGTATTCTGTTCCTTCCACACAGTCATTAGGATCTGATGGTTCTATTGTTAAAAGTCAATATGTCATTTGTTTGTGTTCTTAGCATTTTACCAGTCTTATTTTCATATCATGTGGATAACTTAGCCAAATCAATATTTAGTTGTAGTCCTACTTGCAGAAATTAAATGCTGTTTCTCACAATGGAATTGTGACTACTACTTGTGACTTTCCAACACTAGCTATTGTCTTTAGTGTAACATATATACAAATTGCAGTGTGCTACTCAATGTTGGATTTCCCTTGAAACCAATATGAATTTATTTTATAGGCTATGAGTGACTGATGTTATAGAATAGGGAGTAGCAAAAGAAGATTGTTTAAACTCTACTTTGTTGAATAGAATTACTACATTTGCCTGACCTGTTTGGTCAAACTGCTATCTTCTCTCACCCCAAGAGAAGACTGTTGTATAGATCTTTATCATTAATTCAGTACACTGGCGAAGAGGTCCAGGTGGACTGCACTAAGCTCCTTGGCTCTACTACTATTAAAACTCTTTTACCTTAAGAAAAAAAAATGAGAAAATGAAAAAAATGGAAATAAAGTATTTGTAAATAGGGAAAGGAGGAGGGGATGAAGGGAGGGCAGGGAGAAGGGGAAAAAATGAGAACCAAGACCTGTCATGTAAAAGTACAAGATCCCAATAATGAATGTAACTGTACTGTATCCCTAAAATGTACCAATAAACTCAATGAGAAAAAAAAAAAAGGAAACCTCTTACCTTGCTAAGGAAGACTGAAAAAAATTTAGAGTTATATTTTTATCTCTAAAGACTACATGTTTTCATTAGTTGATGCAGAATAGAGGCAATTACTTTTGCACATTCTGTCTTGCTTAGGCAATTTTTGCTGTTCTATGAATTTCCTTGGGTTCATTTAATTTCTAAAAACCACTTTTTTTTGACAGGGTCTTGCTCTGTAATACAGGCTAGGCTTGAACTCACTATGCACCCTAGCCTGGCTTCAAACTTCTGGTAATCCTCCTGCCTCAGCCTCCCAAGTGCTGGGATAATAGGTATTTGCCACTATGTCTGGGCGCCATCTCTATTTTTGCAAAGAGTAAAAAAGCTGCTGCTTCTTTAATCTAGACTTCCATAGTTGAACCATCAGATTTCTCTTTTGAAGACTTTTACTTTTAAAATTTATTTATTTATTTTTGTGGTACTAGGGATTGAGACTTTACATTGAGCCACATCCCTAGCCCCCTTTTTATTTTTTATTTTGAGACAGGGTATTGCTATGGTGCTGAATTGCCCATCCTGAGCCAAAACTTTTGATCATCCTGTCTCAGCCTCCTGGAATTCTGGAAATGATTATAGGTATGCACCACCACATCTGGTTTAAAACCATAACTAAACTACTTCATTGCACTCTGTTGGTCCTGTTTTGTGAAGGCAAACAAACTGAATAAAAGTTACAGCATTCTGTTTCCCAGCTACAATTATGGTTCTCAGTTTCTCTAATACAGTATTATAAATCCTGTGTTTCTGAGAACCAGAATTTATTGTTATTGATAAAATTTTGTATTTTATTGAATGTAGGCTATCATCAATAGTAAAATTCACTATTTACTATTAAGAAATAAAGTAGGTCACCAGCCTATGTGTCTGCATCGCAGGGTGACTTCTCCATCTTCTCCATGACCCTTTTACTGCAACTGGTGCAAGCTGGTGGCAATTTCTGCAATGCGCTCCCAGAAGGGCACCGTGGCTCATTCAAGGCCACAGAAGCACCAGAATGTGTTTAATGAGAATAAGAATAAGCTCAAAAATGACAAATTTGATGAGTGTTCAGATCAAGAAAGTTAATGCAAAACATGTTGGAGTATGTCAGCGTTGTAAAGAAGCTCTTGAACGGTGGGTAAAATACAGCAAATATAAACCATTATCAAAAATCTAAAAATATGTGTTAAATGTTTACAGAAGACTGAAGGATTCCTACCACATAATGTGTAGACCATGTGCCTATGAACTTGAAGTTTGTGCAAAATGTGTAAAGAAAGAAGACATTGTTGTTCTGTTTAATAAAGAACCAGAAAATTCTGAAAATACTGAAAGTAATCAAAGATCCAATCATAGAAGAATCTACAAAAGGAATGAAGAAAGTGATGACTTAGATTTTGATAAGGATTTAGATGAAATGGGTGATAAGTGGATTAATGTACATTAAAAGTCAGTCTAGGAATGTGAAATTCTGATCACTTTTTGCCTTTGACAGTGTCTCTCACACACAAAAATACTATTAAATCCTAATGAAATCAGAAAAAGCTATAGAAAACAAAAGTCACAAATGAACAATATAATTAGGCATCATATTTACATAATCGTACAACTTTTATCTGGAGTTGTGTTAAGACAAAATTTAATTTGTATATACTAGGATACCTACCAAAAAGCAGATAAAATCAGGGTGTCATGCTGCAGTTCATGGGAATTACTCAGAATAATGTATTACATAATATCAAATTTAAGAAGATTTAGAATTTGTGCCTGTAAAAGAACTATCTAGGCCAGGTGTAGTGGCACATGCCTATAATCCCAGCACTTGGGAAGCTGAGACAGGAGGATTGCTGTGAGTTCAACTCTAGCCTAGGCTACATAGTAAGTTCAAGGCCAGCCTGAACTACACAGCAAGACCCTGTCTCAACAAAAAAAAAACTATGTAATGTAAAACTAAGAGATGATTTTAATTAGCCTTAAAAAATTAATCCATGTAAAGTACCTTTTAATGATTGATCCTCAAGTACAAAAGGATCCACTTGGCTAAAGCCCCTTTACTTAATGTTTACTTGTTACAAAGAAAAAGTTTATTCTTTAAAAATAATGTTTATCAAATGAATAGCAATTTTTCTTTTTTTAATTTTTCCTGTTGTTAAATATATATCTGAAAATGCATAAACTTTATATGTGTAGTTTAATAAGTAATTATAGAGCCCCAGCAAGGAAGTCTGCCCTGAGATCTCTCCTGCCTCCTGCTCAGGCCCATTCAGTGGATCCGAGCCATCCCCTGACTGCTCTGCCACCAGCCCCAGTGAGGAAGGTAGCCGCGTGGGCGCCCTTGAAACACCCCCACAACACCCACCCCCGCTCTCAGACCTCCTAATTGGGCCAGTCCTTGGACCCACTTTGCAGAGGCATAGGTGGTCATAAAGGGTAGTTTTCTGAGCTCCTAACTTTGAACATCTTTAAAGAAAGGGCAGGGGAAACATGTAATAGAACTGTGTGGAGTTCAACACTGCTGGTTGGGGAACTCAATTTAGGCCTTGTGGCCTGAGTTCAGTCTAAGTCGTGGGGATCTGCCATTGGCTAGCTGAGATTAGGGGGTCTTGGTTCTGCACATGGCTGTGCACATTGTATATTATGACAGCAGAGACATAGTCTGAAAGAGGCCCTTCAAACTCTTTTTTTTTCTTTCTTTTCCTCATTCCACCCTGTAATTTCTTTCTTTTTTCTGTCCTCTTTCTCAAACTCAGTCTCTTGCTCCACCATATTATCCCTCATCTCCCTTTCTATTCCTGTTCCTACCCTAACTCAGACTTCTTCTTTTATCATTTTTTTCTTTTTTCTTTATGCTCTTTTCTTCTGTCATTTTACCTCACTCATGGGTCAGTAGTTTCAAGGGAAAGCGAGCCCCTGTTACTGTTAAGGGCATACATTCTTGTCCTTACTCTTGCACTCTGTCTAACCCTTTTGAAGTCAATAGTTTTGTAAAGATTGTATGGTCATTCTATGTCCTCTGGCTTCACTTGAAACCTCCTCCAATACTTTCACTTATCTACTCTTCTTGTCCTAACTCTGTCTAAGCCCCCATCCTAAATGGTAAAGATACTATATTGAAAAGCATATCCACTGCAAACATATTTTGGGCTGCTTCTTGATTGTAATTTAATTCACATGGTTTAAAGGTGATAGATTAATGACTACCACAAGTGGTCAAATTGCAAGTTGTACTTCATCCTATTGTGGTGCTGAATGTATCAATTGGGATAAAGGATTGTGATTGATTTAATGAGTTGTTTTCTCTGATATTATGAAAATGAGAATGTCTATAAGGCATTAGAGACTCAAAAGCTAAAGCACAACTATATCAGAAAGATTTAAATAATAACCCAGAAATTAAACCAAGGACAACCCAACAACAAAAATAAAAATGAGAAAACACTTAAGCAAAACACAAAGACAGACTTCCAGTTCACCAATGGCAAAGAGTAGGGCAAATGAAGATAAAAAGTTCTGATAGTGAACCAGCAGGACACCCCAAACCCATAGTAGAGGAGGTAACAAAACAGATCAAGCAGGCTCTAGAAAAATTCGCAATAGAAATAATTTCCCAGATAACCATAGAGATGGTGAGCAAAATGAAAGTCATGATTCAAGACTCTAGAACAGAAACTCAGAAAAAAATATATGAGCTCAGGACCATGATAGAAGCCATGAAAGCCCAGAAGAAGAAAGAAATGGAAACAATGAATGCCCAACATAGGAAAGAAATAGAATCCATAAAACAGATTCAAACAGATATCCAGGAGATTAAAAACTCTATTGAAAGTGTACGCAACAGAATAAAAGATTGCAAAGATAGAATTTCAGATAATAGAAGATAGGATTGCAGTCAGTGACCATGAAAAGAGAGGTCTCTTAAAAACAGTAAGGGATCATGAGAAATCAATTCAACAACTCCTAGATGATGCAAAGAAGAATAACATAAGACTAATAGAAATCCATGAAGTAGCAGGAGAAAATACAAATGACTTAAAAAAGCTGTTCACAGAATTAATGACTGAAAACTTCCCAAACAGAAGGGAAGAATTAGACATACAGATAAGTGAGGCATATAGAACTCCAACTAGCCACAATTAAGAAAAATCTACACCTAGACATATAATAATCAAGATCCCAGAAATCCGATAGAAGAACAAAATACTAAAAGCAGTAAGAGAAAAGAAACAAATCACATACAAAGGAAAGCCCATCAGAATCACAGCAGACTTTTCAACACAAACCCCTCAGGTCAAGGAGAGCCTGGAGTGAGGTATTTCAAGTCCTAAAAGAAAACAACCTCCAACCTAGACTGATATATCCTGCAAAACTCTCTTTCAAAATGGATGGGGAAATAAGATACTTCCATGACAAAGAGCACCTGAGAAACTTCATGAACACCAAACCAGCACTACAAGGAATTCTAAACATTATCCTAGAAGGTCACAACACCACGAAGCCCAACAGACCAAATCAAATAGGCAAGGCAAGAAACTAAAAGAGGAGGGGGGGGAGTAAAAAGAGTCAACAAAAGGACAATAACATGACAATAATAAGTCAGAACATATCAGTTATAACCATCAATGTCGGTGGCCTCAACTCACCAATCAAGAGAAACAGACTGGCAAAATGGATTAAGAAGCAAAATCCATCAATATGTTATATACAAGAAACACACCTAGTGCAAAAAGAAGTCCATAGACTGAAAGTGAAAGGGTGGAAAACAATTCTCCATGCGATGGGAGCCCAGAATAAAGCAGGGATAGCATTCTTATTCGCAGACAAAGTAAATTTCAAGCCAGAACTCATTAAGAGAGACAAAGAAGGCCACTACATCCTTGTAAAGGGAACATTTCAAGAGGAAGAGATGGCAATCATAAACATATATGCACCAAATATTAATGCCCCCAACTATATAAAACAAATATTAAGTAACATGAAAAACCAAATAAGCACTAATACAATTGTAGTGGGGGATTTAAATACCCCATTAACACAAATAGATGGATCATCTAGGCAGAGAATCAACAATGAAATACTAGAACTGAGCCAAGTTTTGGAACACATAGACTTAATAGATGTCTATAGAGTATTCCACCCCACAAAATCAGAATATACATTCTTTTTGGCTGCACATGGGTCATTCTCCAAGATAGACCACATACTAGCTCATAGAACAGATCTGAATAAATGCAAAAGAATCTAAGTTATCCCCTGTATATTATCAGATCATAGTGCAATCAAGCTGGAGATCAATAGCACAAGAAACCTTAGGAATTTCACAAACACATGGAAGTTAAACAACACTCTCCTGAACAATCAATGGATCACAGAGGAAGTTAAAGAAGAAATCAGACAGTTTTTACAAATAAATGAAAATGCCAATACAACATACAGGAATTTATGGGGCACAATGAAAGCAGTTCTACGTGGAAAATTCATAGCACTGAATGCCCACACTAGGAAAACAGAGTGAGTTCAAATAAACAACCTAATGATGACTCTTAGACTCCTAGAAAAAAAAGAGCAAGAAAAACCCAAAGCTCAAACAAGAGAGGAAATTATAAAGATTAGAGCAGAAATCAATGCAATGGAAACTAAGAAAACAATAAAAAAATGAAACAAAGTTGTTTTTTTAAAAGAATAAAAAAGAATCAATAAACCCTTAGCTAATCTTATCAAAAAAAGGAAAGAAAAGGCTCAGATCCATGCAATCAGGAATGAAAAAGGTGAAGTCACAACAGATCCAACAGAAATCCAGAGGATCATTAATACCTACTTTGAGAATCTATACTCTAATAAATTGGAAAACAGAAGAAATGGACAGATTTTTAGATACTTATGAATTACCAAAGCTGAACAAAGAAGATTAAAAACATTCTAAACACCCCAATTATAGTCAGTGAAATTGAAAATGTAATTAAAAATTTACCAACAAAGAAAAGTCCAGGTCCTGATGGATTCACTGCTGAATTTTATGAGACATTTAGAGAAGAATTACTGCCTTTACTCTCCAAACTTTTCAATGGAATTGAAAGGGAAGAAATACTTCCAAATTTATTCCTGGAAGCAAGTATCACTTTGATTCCCAAACCAGGGAAAGACACAACTAAAAAAGAGAACTGCAGGCCAATCTCCTTAATGAATATAGATGCAAAAATCCTTAATAAGATACTAGCAAACAGAATACAGAGGATCATCAAGAAGATCATACATCCTGACCAAGTTGGATTTATTCCAGGGATGCAAGGATGGTTCAACATACGTAAGTCAATAAATGTAATACTCTATATTAACAGAGTCAAGGACAAAAACCACATGATCCTCTTGATAGATGCAGAAAAAGCATTTGACAAGATTCAACACCGATTCATGATAAAAACCCTGCAAAAAATTGGAATAGATGGTCTCTATCTCAACTTAATCAAGGCTATCTATGAAAAACCAACAGCTGACATATTAAATGGCCAAAAACTAAAAAGTTTCATGTTAAAATCAGGAACAAGACAAGGATGCCCACTATCACCACTCTTCTTCAATATAGTTCTGGAAACATTAGCCACAGCAATTAGACAAGAGAAAGAAATTAAAGCAATAAAGATAGGAAAGGAAGAAATTAATCTGTCATTATTTGCTGACGATATGATACTCTACATTGAAGACCCAAAAAATTCTACCGAAAGACTTCTAGACTTAACTGACAGATTCAGTAGAGTAGCTGGATACAAGGTGAACACCCAAAAATAAATAGCCTTGTTGTACACAAGTAATAGACTCACTGAGAGAGAAATAAGGGAAAAAAATTCCCTTCACAATAGCATCCAAAAAAATGAAGTATCTAGGAATCAATCTAACAAAAGAATCAAAAGATCTCTACACTGAAAACTATAGCACTCTGAAAAAAGAGATCAGAGAGGATATAAAAAAATGGAAAGATATCCCCTGCTCCTGGGTAGGAAGAATCAACATAGTGAAAATGGCCATTCTACCAAAGCTGCTATACAGATTCAATGCTATGCCAATTAAAATTCCAACACTATATTTCACAGAGCTAGAAAAAAATCCAAAAATTCATTTGGAACCATAAGAGACCCAGAATAGCAAAAGCCATCCTAGGCAACAGACACATGGCAGTGGGTATAACACTCCCAATTTGAAACTATACTACAAAGCCACTGTGATAAAAACAGCAAGGTACTGGCAAAGAAACAGACCTGAGGATCAGTGGAACAGATTGGAAGACACAAAAACAATTCCAGATGTACTCAGCTACCTCATTTTTGACAAAGGAGCTGACCATCCTCAGTGGAGGAAAGATAGCCACTTCAATAAATGGTGTTGGAAAAACTGGATTTCAACCTGCCAAAGATTAAAATTGGACCCTTATCTTTCACCATCACTAAATTAAAATCCAAGTGGATGAAAGATCTAAATACTAAAACAGAAACACTAAACTTACTGGAAGATAAGTTAGGCAGAACTCTAGAAGACATTGGCACAGGAAAAGATTTTATGAACAAATCCTCAGTAGCACGGGAACTAGGAGAAAGAATCAACAACTAGGATCTCATCTTATTAAAAAGCTTCTGCACTGCAAAAGAAACCATCAACAGAACTAAGAGACAACCTACAACGTGGGAAATAATTTTTACCAGCTGTTCCTCAGACAAAGGACTATTATCTAGAATATATAAAGAACACAAAACAATCAGCCCCCCAAATATAAAGACCCAATTCAAAAATGGGAATCTGAAATGAACATACTTCTCAGACAAAGAAATAAAAGCAGCAAGTAAATACATAAAAAAATGTTCCACATCACTGGTCATTCGAGAGATGCAGATGAAAACAGCACTGATATTCCACCTCACGCCACAAAGAGTGGCTGCTATCAAGAAATCACACAATAACAAATGTTGGCGGGGATGTGGGGAAAAAGGAACCCTTCTCCATTGTTGGTGGGAGTGCAGACTGGTGCAACCACTATGGAAATCAATATGAAGATACCTCCCAGAGCTGGGACTAGAGGTTCCATTTAACCCAGCCATCCCTCTGCTGGGTATCTTTCCAAAAGAACTAAAAGCATCATATCACAGTGATGTATGTGCACCCATGTTTATAGCAGCACAGTTTGTAATAGCTAAAACTTGGAAACAGCCCATTTGCCCATCTGTTGGAAACTGGATAAAGAAGATGTGGTTTTTCTATAAAATGGAATATTATTCAGCCATAAAGAATGAGAAATTAGATTCATAGGAAAATGAACACTTATTGAGGATATACTCCTAAGTGAAATAAAGAAGTCACACACGTGTAAATACCGAATAGTTTCTCTGGTATGAATAAGCTGTAATAGTACATAAGATCCTAATGAGATAACTGACTTTGTGAAATGGGAAGAAAAGGTCTAAAGGTGTAGGGAAGGTGGGATGGGTAGGGGAAGGGTAATAAGGGAAAAGAAAAAAATGTGAGAACATGAAAAGATGGAAATAAAGTGGTTGTAAATGGGGAGGGGAGGAACCGAATAGTTTCTCTGGTATGAATAAGCTGTAATAGTACATAAGATCCTAATGAGATAACTGACTTTGTGAAATGGGAAGAAAAGGTCTAAAGGTGTAGGGAAGGTGGGATGGGTAGGGGAAGGGTAATAAGGGAAAAGAAAAAAATGTGAGAACATGAAAAGATGGAAATAAAGTGGTTGTAAATGGGGAGGGGAGGAGGGGGGAAGTGAGGGTGGTAATAAGGGAAAAGAAAAAAATGTGAGAACATGAAAAGATGGAAATAAAGTGGTTGTAAATGGGGAGGGGAGGAGGGGGGTGAAGTGAGGGCAGGGACAAGGGGAAAAAATGAGAACCAAGACCTGTCATGTAAAGGTACAAGATCCTAACAATGAATGTAATTGTACTATATCCCTAAAATATACCAATAAACTCAATTAAAAAGAAAAGAAATAAATAATTATAAAGGAAATGCATAACATTTACATGTGGAAGAAGAAACTGCCAGCACCAGAAGCTCCCCACGAACCTCTCTGTCATCACCAGTTCATTCTTCTCGTCTGCCCTGTGCCAAATTTTGATGATTATTTTCTTCATCATTTAGTACCCAAGTGACTCCAAAATTGTTTACATTAGCTTTAGTTGATTTTTAACCCTTTCCTATTCTTTTATTTTAAAAAATCTCAAACCTTATGGAAAGTAGCAAAGAAGTAAAATCAACCTTTTCATGTTATTCACCTCAATTTGCAGTTGTTAGCATTGTGTCAATTTTTTTTTTTTAAACTGGTGATTGAACTCATAGCCTTGTGCTTATAAGGCAGGTGTGGCGCCATTGAGCTCAGTCCTCAGCCCTCTCATGTTTTCTTTATGGCCCTATACATGGGTATTTTTGTTGTTTTGCTTTTTGAGACATGGTCTCACTATGTAGTTGAGAGTGAACTGGAACTCACGATGTAGCCCAGGCTGGTCTTGAACTCACAGCGATCCTCCTGTTGCAGCCTCTGGAGTGCTGCTTTACAGGCGTGCACCACCACACTTGGCTTAGATGGGTATTTTATATGCTGAACTGTTTAAAGCATTGGTTTTAAAATTTATATGAACAGACTTATACTATGTATATTATTTTGTCTCTTCATTTTATAAAGTTTAGGAGATTGATCCATTTTGTTATAAAAGCTGTATTTATTAAAATAAAAATTATCCTGGGATACATGATTTATTATAAGATGCATCCTAATTTCAAGATGTATCCTGTTAAAAGTGAAAAAGTATCCATCTTAGAATTAGATATTTATGTAAAAGAAAAACTTGCTAAAGAAACACATAGCCTAAAAAAGCATGGGACTCTCTTGCTACAGGGATTATATACCTTTAATCCTGCTACTCTGGAGGCTGAGGTGGGAAGGTCACATATCTGAGCCCAGACTGCCAATTTAGTGAGACCCTGTCTCAAAATAAAAAAGTGCTGGGGATGTAGGTTAATATGAAGGTTCTGGGTTCAATCCCAATTATTAAATCAAAAAATAAAAACATTTTTAAAAATTGAAATAAAAAGGGGCTGGGGATGTATCTCAGGCCCTATGTTCAATTCCAAGTACAGAGAAAAAAAAAAGTATAGGAATAAATATAGTATGACTTCATTGGTTTTAGGAAAGGCCACTACATTCTGAGGAATTAAATGTATGATGCTGTTATTTTTATCTTGGTACAATCCAGGATCAGGATATCTATAAGGCCAAGCTCCACAATACTGATTCTTCTTAGTTCTATTTTGTCTCCAGTCTTTCCCTGAGCAGTGGCTGCAGCAGGCTCTTTGTGTCATTGAAAGCTCTAAAAGGTTTGTCATCACTGCGCTAGGGCATGGCATACATCCATTAAATATGTGATAGTAGCTAGGTATTGTGGTACATGCCTATAATCCCAGTAAGGTAGGAGATTATAGTATAGTAATATCTGTTGAGCAAGTGACTGTGACCTATTGATCATGGAGATCCAGTTCTTTTGGTACTAAGGATCGAACTCTGGTCCCTGTGCTTGCGAGGCAGGCCGCAGCACCACTGAGCTAAACCCCTAGCCCTCAAACTGGTGTTTTGTTGGACAGCCTAGATGTGACGTCAGCCTGAAGAGTGGGAGATATAAAACTACATTGTGTCTCTCTTTCACAATGGTCTGTTCTCACTCTGTAGAATGTATTTCTTTTTTTACCTTTACTACATGTAAACCTTCTACTTTTTTTTGTTTGTCTTAATGAATTCATTGTTTGGGACAGTGAGGACCTAGAAAGAATCTCTAGAAGGAGTCCCCAGCCCCCTAAAATCCCAGTAACATCAGCACTCCTGAGGCAGGAGGATCCCAATTTTGAGCCCAGCCTGAACAATTTAAGGACTTAATGAGATCCTATCTCAAAATGAAAAAATAAAGTGCTGGGTCAGTGAAAAGGCTCTGAGTTCAATCCCCAGTAGTGGAAAAAAATGTGAAAATGATAAAGATGGTTGAAAGCTAAAGGCAATAAGTTAAGAAATAGCTAATAATTAGAAAATAGTAGCAGGGTTCTAGATAATTCAATTTGTTTTGAAAAACACTTTTTTTTTTTTTTTGGTCAGAGGAGAAAGTTAAGAAAGAGCTGATTTCCTATTACAACCTTGAGTCCCCCATGAATCTGGCTTTGTAACATATTATGACCCTGTCTTTTCATTTTTTATCAAATCTATTGCTTTCTTGTAAACTTTGGGATTACCATTATAGCAGGTGGGGTGGTAAGAAGGGAAATCCAGGGTGAGTAGGGAGGGACTTGCAGCTGTGAGAAGCCAGTATCAATAGGAGATGAGATGTGGCTAGGTTTTCACAGTTAATTCTGTCCTCCTCTATATTTCGTAGATTGAAGCCAGAGGGAGGGAGGAAGGCGGGGGAGCAGAGAGGAGAAAAGGCAAGGAATTGGAATGGGAATAAAGTGGTTTATAAGTGAACATACTCCATCATTCAGCTTCTCACTCCCTTAGGTTTTATTCTTCCTTTGCTCTGCATTCACAGAATTGCTGGACTCTATAATCTGTGACCATCATTGCTGACTTTGGAGGTGGTAACTTGGCTTATCTTGGAGAGCCTTGTTAAGTGGTTGTCCAGCTTTTCCCTCTCGCTTCTAGAAGAATGCTTGGAATGTCTGATTTTATTGTTAACATGGTAAGTACAGAAACCTTTAGAATTAGTTCCTGAGATGAGAAATGTAGCTAGGTGAACTAAAATAACAAAAATTATCTAACTTTTTTCTTTGATTTTTTTTTTTTTTTTGTGTGTGTGTGTAAAAGTTAGGGATTGCAGGAATTGTTGGTAGTAGGAGCAAGGTAGAATCTAACAGAATCAATTCCAACCAGGTTAAGAGTAGGAAGAATTTATTGAGAGAAATTTAGCTTCTGTCTAAGAGACAGAAGGGGGAGCCTGGAAAGTGGGTTGCCCACTGACCCTGCTTGTCAAGAGTGTTTTATTAAGCAAAACTATGAGGTAAAGCAGGTTCAAGGTGAGACAAAACTATCATCAACTAACATGATTAAAAGTATAGTTGTTTAGGTAATATTGATCCAACGGGAAATCACAAGGTGGGATATGAGGTGGGACAAAATTATGGTCACCCAATAGGATTACAACAAGTATAGTCACTTTGGTAATACTGGTTAAGTGGGGGTCAAGTGGGGATGCAAGTTTTGTTGTAAGTGTATATGGACTGAACAAGGATTTTCTAGGAAGAAATGGGCTAAGGAGGTTTTGGCCCCCACCCAAGGTGATTGTTACCCATTTAAATTATCAATCACTGCTGTTTATCCCTATAGGAAGTACGTAGGTATAGTCATTCCTATTTTTCTTGAAGCCTGGCCTTCGGAGAATATGTGCCTCTGGCCACAACTCTCCTGTGCTGAGGACCCAGCCCTCTCTGGCTGCCTGTAATGTGTGTGTGTGTGTGTGTATATATATATATATATATATATGTATATATATAAAACTAATTAGCTCTATAGTACTAGTAGGGATAAAGCGACAGTAAGCAATGCACATATAAATAATATGTTAAAATGTGATAAACATTGTGGAAAAAATAGAATATGTGAAAGAGGGTGGGGACTGTACATGAGTTATTGCATATGGGCTATAGTTTTAACCCAGGTAATCAGGGTGGTCTAACTGGAAAAGGTAATGTTTGAGCAAAGACTTGAAGGAAGTAAGGGGACTTCTGTGGGGTCTATCTACAGGGAGTGTCAGAGGCAGAGAGATGTCATACCTGGCCTAAGTGAGACCCTAAAAAGCAGATAAAGCAAACAGCTACTCTCAGCAAATAACAGCTATTTCTCAGTAAACAGGACAGATGGCCACAAGACCATCTCCCTAGCACCAAGAAGTCCCATGATTGTCTGCACACTTGTACTGTCATTGGACACTCATTCATAAACATTCCTTTTTTTTTTTGGAACATGATGGAATCCCAGCATAGGAAACAAATGGAATCCATAAAGCAGATGCAAACAGATATCCAAAAGATTAAAAACTCCATTGAAAGTTTACACAGCAGAATGAGCCAGTGTGAGGACAGAATGTCAAATATAGACAACAGGATTGCATTTGGTGAATAGGAAAAGACAGATTTCTTAAAAACAGTAAGAGACCATGAGAAATCAATCCAGCAAGCTGCTAGATGATGCAAGGAAGAATAACATAAGACTGATTGGAGTCAATGAAGAAACCGGAGAGAGTGCCATCGACATAAAAACCAAAACAAAACTGTTCATGGAAGTGAAACTTCCCAAGCAGGGAAAAAGAATTTGACATATACCTAAGTGAAGCATATAGGATTCCAACTAGCCATGGTTAAAAAAGTCTACACTTAGCATATAAGAAGAACAAAATATTACAAACAGAAGAAAAAAATACTACAAGCAGTTAAAGAAATAAATCACATATGAAGGAAAGCCCATGAGAATCACAGCAGACTTCTCAACACAAACCCTCACGGCAAGAAGAGCTCAGAGTGAAATATTTCAATCCCTAAAAGAAAACAACCTCCAACCCAGACTTATGTACTCTGAACAACTATCTTTCAGGATTGATGGAGAATTAAGTTACTTTCATGAGAAAGAACACCTGAGGAACTTCATGGACAACAAATCAGCACTCCAAAAAAATTTTAAACAATATTGTAGGAGAAGACAATGAGGGTCACAACCCCATGAAATCCAGCAAAATGAATCAATCAGACAAGACAAGAAATTAAATACAAAGATGGAGAATCCAACAACAGAAAAATATCATGACAAAAATAAGCCATTACATATCAATTATAACTATCAATATTAATGGTCTCAATTCACCAATCAAAAGAAATAGACTGCCAGATGGGGTCAAGAAGCAAGATCCCCCCCAAAAAAAGAAGCAAGATCCAACAATATGCTACATATGGGAAATACAATTCAAAAAGAAACCTATAGACTGAAAGTTAAAGGGTGGAAAACAGTACTCCATGCGACAGGGACCTGAAAAAAAGCAGAAATAGCTGTCCTATTTGCAGACGAAATGGATTTCAAACCAACACTAATTAAGAGAGGCAAACAAGGCCACTACATCTTGTAAAGCTAATAATCCAAGAGGAAGAGATGACAATCATAAATATACATGCACAAAACACTAGAGCCCCCAACTATATGAAATAAAAATGGATATTAAAAAATCAATCACTGCCGGGTGTGGTGACTCATGCCTGTAATCCCAGCATGTGGGAGGCTGAGGCAGGAGGATCGCTGTGAGTTCAAGACCAGCCAGGGGTTACATAGTGAGTTCCAGGTCAGTCTCAATTACATAGTGAGACCCTGTCTCAACAAAACAAAACAAAACAAAACACAAAATAAAAATCAATCACTAATATATAGTGGGTGACCTCAATACCCCACTGTCACAAATAGATCAACTAGACAAAAAAAAAAAATCAACAATGAAATGCTAGACCTCAACCAAATTCTTGAACAAATGGACTTAACAGATATTCCACTCCACAAAATCAGAATATACATTATTTTCAGCTGCACACATGTTGTTCTTCAAAATAGACCACATGTTCATAGAACATGTTCATAGAACATGTTTATGCAAAGGAATTGAAGTTATCTTGTGTATATTATCAGATGATAGTGTGCTGAAATTGGAGTTCCATAGCAAAAGAAACCACAATAATTTCATAAACACATGAAAATTGAACAACACACTTCTGAACTACCAATAAATGTAAAAAAGGAAATTCACAGAGGAAATTAAAAAAGAAATCAAACAGTTTCTACAATTAAATGACAATGCCTGTACAACATTTTGGAATTTATGGTACACAGTAAAAGCAGTCTTATGAAGGAAATTCATAGCAGTGAATACTCATTTTAGGAAAACAGAGCAAGCTCAAAGAAACAACCTAATGCTGAATCTCAACCATCCAGAAAAAGAAGAGCAGAACAAACCCAAAGCTCATACAACAGAAGAAATTATAAAGACAGAGAAGAATGCAATGGAGACTAAGAGAATGATTAAAAAAAAATCAACGAAGCAAAGAGTTGGTTCTTCAAAAGAATAAAATTGACAAACCCTTAGCCAACCTTATCAAAAAAGGAAACAAAAAGCCCAAATTTATGCAATTAGGAATGAAAAGGGTGAAATTACAATAGACCCAGCAGAAATCCAGAGGATCATCAATACCTATTTTGAGAACCTATATGACAATAAGATGCAAAACACGGAAGAAATGGGCAGATTTCTAGATATATGTGAATTACCAAAGTTGAATGAAGACCTAAAAATTCTAAACAACCCAGTATTGATAAACAAAATTGAAAATGTAATTAAAAACTTATCATCAAAGAAAAGCCCAGGTCCTCATGGCTTCACTGCTGAATTATTCAATATGTTTAGAGAAGAATGATTGCCACTACTGTTTAAACTCTTTAATAAAATTGAAAGGGAAGCAATACTTCTGAATTCATTCCTGGAAGCAAGCATCACCTTCATCCCAAAAGCAGAGAAAGAGACTCAACCAAAAAAGAAAACTATAGGCCAATCTCCCTAATGAACATAGACCCCAAAATTCTCAATAAGATATGGGCAAACAGAAATGCAGAAGATCATTAAGAACATCATACATCCTGGTCAAGTGGAATTCATCCCAGGGATGCAGGGATGTTTCAACATATGCAAATCCGTAAATGTAATACACTATAGTAATAGAGCCAAGGACAAAACCACATGATCATCTGAATGCACTTGATCTTAGCCAAGAGGCTGAGAAGTGATATGATCTTCTGAATAGATGCAGAAAAAGCATTTGACAAAATCCAACACCCATTCATGATAAAAGAAAAACCCTACAGAAAATTGGAAAAGTCAATTTCTGTCTCAACCTGATAAAAGCCGTCTATGAAAAGCCAACAGCCAACATCATACTAAATGGTTAAAAACTGAAATCCTTCACATTAAAATCAGGAATATAACAAGGATGTCCACTATCACCACTCCTGTTCCATGTAGTTCTGGAATCATTAGCCACAGCAATTAGACCTGAGAAAGAAATGAAAGGAATGAAGATAGGAAACAAAAAAGTTAAATTGTTATTTGCAGATGATATGATATTTTATATAGAAGACCCCAAGAACTCCACCAAAAGTCTTCTAGACTTAATAACCAAATTCAGTAGATACAAGGATACAAGGTCAACACTTAAAAATCAATAACCTTCCTGTGCAGGAATAACAGACTCACTGAGAAAGGAACTGGAGAAACAATTCCTTGCCCAACAGCATCCAAAAAAAAAAAAAAAAAAAGACCTAGAAATCAACCTAACAAAAGAATTCAAAGACCTCTACTTTGAAAACTACAGAGCTCTGAAAAAAAGGATATCCAAAAGGCTATCAGAAAATGGAAAGACATCCCTTGTACCTGAGTAGGAAGAACCAATATAGTGAAAATGGCCATACTTCCAAAACTGCTATACAGATTCAGTGCAACCCTGATTGAAATTCCAATAGCATACTTCACAGTACTTGAGAAAACAATCTAAATCATTTGGAACAAGAAGAGACCTAGAATTTCTTTTGCTATTTGCAACAAAGACAAGGTAGCAGGTATCACAATCCCCAACTTGAAACTACACTACAAAGCTAATGTGATAAAAACAGCATGGTACTGGCAAAGAAACAGATGAGTGGAATTAATTAGAGGATGCAGAAACAACTTCAGACATACTCAGCCACCTCATCTTTGACAAAGGAGCCAGCAACCCTCAGTGGAGCAAAGATAGCCTCTGTAATAAATGGTGCTGGAAAACTTGGGTTTCAACCAGACAAAGATTAAAACTAGACCTGTGTCTCTCACCATGCACTAAACTAAAATTGAAATAGATCAAAGATCTAAATATTAAAACAGAAACAATAAACCAGCTGGAAGAGAGGTTAGGTAGAACTCTTGAATGCATTGGAATAGAAAAAGATTTCATGAACAAAACCTCAGTCACATGTGAGCTAGCACAAAGAAACAACTGGGATCTCAGTCAAAATTTCTGCACAGCAAGAGAAACCACCAACAGAGTGAAGAGACAATCCACAACATGGAAAAAAAATTTTTACCAGCTGTTCCTCAAAGGGCTACTATTTAGAATACACAAGTAATTTTAAAAAATTAGGACTCCCAAATTTAAAGACCTAACTCAAAAATGGGCATCTGAAATGAAGAGACATTTCTCAGACAAATAGCAGCAAATAAACATACGAAACAATGTTCAATGTTACTGATCATTTGAGAGACACAAATAAAAACAATGCTGAGATTCCACCTCACCCCAGAAAGAATGGCTGCTTTTAGGAAATCAACTAACAAATGCTGGCGGGGCTATGGGTAAAAAGGAACCCTTCTTTGCTGTTGTTGGGAGTGTAGACTGATGCAACCACTGTAGAAATCAGTAGGGAGATACCTGGGAAAAACTGGGATTAGAGATCCCATTTGACCCAGCTATTGTCCTGTCGGGTATCTTCCCAAAATAATTAAAAGAATCATACAAAACACACACACACACACACACACACACACACACACACACAAAACCAAGATAGATAATGGGTCGAGGAACTGATTCTGCAGCATTGTAGGAGGTCACTGTAAGTAATGTAGGGAGAGAAGATGTAACTCCCAAATCAGTTAGATATCTGAAATGCAAGTCATGTCCTCTAAAAATCAAAGAATGAATTCTGAGAACAATGGAGGTCAAAAGTAGGAAAATTTTATTGAGAGAAAGAAAGCTTCTGTCTAAGACAGAAGGGGACTGAAAAGCCCACCCACCCCACTTCTCCAAGATGTTTTATACAGCAAAGCCATGTGATGAGGTGGGTACAAAGTGGGACAAAACTATAAGACCCAGTGAAAAATTACAAGGTGGGCATGAGGTGGGGCAAAACCATGAACAACCAATAAGATTAAAAGTACAGTCACCCAGGTAATACTGATTAAATGGGGGTCAAATGGGGGAGCAAATCACATAGCAAGTGTAGGGATTTTCAGTAAAAGTGGGGGTCAGGGATATTTCCTGGAAAGACTGGTTTAAGACCTTGGCCCTCCCACCCAGGTGATTGATACCTATTTAGAATATAATCACTGCTATTTATTCCCAGGGGATACACAGGGGTGTAGTAGGTTCTCTCCTTTTACAATTCTTGCCTTCAGTGAATGTGTCTGGATTGTCCTCCATGTTGGCTCCTCCTGGGCTGGCCCTGTCTAACTTCTACAGGATATCTAATTAGGTTACCTAACTGCAATCTAAGGACTTAAGCTTTTACTCTGAGGAAAATGGAAGCAAAGCAGGAGTGACATGAAGTGACTTACATGTAAAAGAATTACTGTGAGCCATTTATAGTAGTGCACATCTGAAAGCCCAGCACTGTGGGAGACTGAGACAGGAGGACTGCAATTTCCAGCACAGGCTAGGTGACTTAGTTAGACCCCGTTTCCAAATAAAAATTTTATAAAAAGGCTGGCAAGGGATGTAGCTCTTGTTGTTGTTTGTTTGAGTTTAATATGTTAGTGCTGTCTGAGTTTGCCTCCTCAAACTGATATAAGGCATGTGATGTAGGAATGATATATAGACCTCCAAATAATATCAAGAAAATATTATAACTCTCAACCCATTACTTGTCTGAAATGCTGAGTTTGTGTTCTCCGAAATCAAAGAATGAATTCTAGGAACAACAGAGGTTAAGAACGGGAAGAATTTATTGAGAGAAAGTTAGGTTCTTTCTAAGAGAGACAGAAGGCAGCCTGGAAATCCTGCTTCTTAAGGGAGTTTTGTAGAGCAAAACCATGAGGTAAGGCAAGTGGGACAAAACTATGGTCAACCAATAAGGTTACAAGTATAGTCACTTAGGTAATATTAATCAAATGGGGATCAAATGGGGAAGCAAGGCATATAGCAAGCACACATGGAACGAATAAGGATTTTCTGGGAAGCAATGGGCTAGGGAGGTTTTGGTTCCCCTACTCAGGTGATTGGTGTCTATTTAGAATATCAATTACTGCTTATTATCCTTTGGGGAAGTATGTGGGTGTAGTCAGTTTTCTTTGTTTTGAAGCCTGGCCGTCAGTGAATGTACCTCCAGCCACAGTTGCCTTCTGCGTTGACTTTGAGGGCCCAGCCCTGTCTGACTGCCTATAATATTTTTAACTAATTTAGCTGTCTACAATAAGAACTTGTTGGAATCAACCCAATGTGAAAATAAGAAGTTAGGAAGGAGGATTATGTGTGTGTGTGTGTGTGTGTGTGTGTGCGCGTGTGCATGCGCGTGTACATGTGCTTTTGTTTCATGGGCAGAGGAGGGCAATAAATAAATAACATTGGAACATGGAATTTGGGGTAGTATAGCAAAGATAGGCTTCACGCATGTATTGGTTAACGTTCACTAGAGAAACACATTTAATATAATTAATAATAACACATGATATATAAAGGATTTACAGGCAGGCTTACAGCAGCACCCTGCTGTAAGGGGTGGAAGAGTGCAAAAGGGCCATTTGCATGCTGGAGAGCAGAGGATCCAGTCAAAAATCAAAGGCCTGGAGCTCACTACGGAGTTCCCTGTGAGTCCATATTCCAAAGCCAAAGAGCCTGCATTGGAAGGCTAAAGATTCTGTGCTTGAAGTTGAGATTGACATCCAAAGGTGACAGCGAAGACCTGATCTCTGAAGAAGCAAAAGTGAGATTTCTTTCTTCTTTACTGTTTTATTCCATCCGGGCTACAAGCCCACACCCAGGGTGGGTCTTCCCTCTTCATTAAGTCAATCATCCAGACACACACAGAACTGAATTAAACTGATTTACTGTGCCTTTATTATTGAAGTTGACATCCCAGCTAATTGTCACAGCCCACATAAAAAAGTTGCCTGAAGTTAATCTTGCTCTTTGCAGTCCTTCTTAGTCCTGACTTCTCCCTTGTTCTCTAGGGAGGACAGGTTAGAAAAGAAGAGAAGGTAAAAGGTGGCTTCTTGAATTTGATTTGTCTATGCCAAAGAGAGCACAAACTCACAGGGCTTAAATTAGAATAAAGATTAGTTAAGATTTATTTGTGAACCTAGAATCCAAAAGGGAAAAGTCTTTACCAAACATGTATATGTTCCAAATTCTCAGCTCCCCAACCTCATAGTCTATTTCTTTACAGAGCAAGACGGATGAACTTGCAACGCAAGTAAAATCCACAGTAGATGGCTTCAAGATCTTTAGGTCTAGCAAAAGATAATAAAGAGTTTACTTGGAAATAAAGAAATCAAATGTCAATGTCTAATAACTTTTTCTGTTGAGTAAGTCAACTTACTGTTTCTGATGTTTCTGAGACAGGTGATATCAAAAGGTATTAGGTCAGGCAAAAAGTTTAGATGTCAGTGGGGCCTGAGCCCCTTGGCTTTCCATTGTCTCTGTAACAAACAGCAGAGGGATGAGACTACCTGAGCAAGCTAGTGAAGGCAAAGAGGTAAAGACTTTATTAATCTGAGCAAAAGGCCGCCAGCCCTGAACAAAGAAAAGGCAGAAAGCTTTACAGGGCATTGGAAGAGAGGGCTGGCATGTCTATCATGTATAGGGGTCATAGCAAATATTTGTGGTTGGAGTCCATGTAGCAATCAAGGCAGGTGTGTGGATATTTTCAGGTGACTTGGCATTGAAAGGATGCTGTACTTTGTAATTGTTATATCTATGTGCGGAATATCCCATCCTGTGCTCTGTGTCCCAGATAGAACCACTTTTGTCAGGTGGAGACAGTACCTGAATAGACTGCCTGTTTTTTGTGTCTTGTCAAACTGTAGTTTGGTATTAAGAGCATATTCATTTACTGTTTCACCACCAGGTTAAGCCTGACAGTCTCCATAGCTCCTTAAAAATAAAATTATTGTTTTAACTCATCCTTCTTGCAACCTCTACATTGTAACAAGAGGTCTAATTTCACTTTTCCCCCTCCCTGACAGTGTCTGTACAGACCTTTCTGTGGGAGTAAGGAGATCCTCAGAGGTGGTAGTGTAACTAATTGAGAAGTATTGTTTCCATTGCCTAATCTGCTAATGTTGCTTCTCTTGTGCACCATTAACTTGAATGAGACACAAAATATACTGGTTTCTGATGCCAACAGATAGTTCCTTTCTTTATCCCACTTCTTTGCCTTAGGTCAGGGTAGTGTTCAAATCGGAACACTGTGTGTGTGTGTGTGTGTGTGTGCGTTTTGTTAGAGATTGAACCCAAGGCCTCATGGGTATGAAGCAAACTCTGTACCACTGAGGTACAACCCCAGGAAGAATACATTTTAAAACATCACTGAAAAGAAAATTAGCTAGCTGATGGTTAACTACTTCATAACACTTCCCTGGCTCTTGGACAGTCAGTGACACTTCTTCTTGATGTCCGCACAGTGGTTCTCTCCTTAAAGACTCAGATGGATATGGTATGGAAAAAATTACAATTGTTACAAACAAAGGTTTTAGTAGATGTCATGCCAACTTCCCAGATATTTGTGTTACTCTATATCCTTGTAAAAATTATGATGCTTACAAAAATTAGTCAAATTATATCTAGAAAACTTGGGACCCCTCATTTCATAAACATTTGTTGAACTTGACTCATATCATTGTACAAATTAATAATACCAATGCATTAGATGTGGTTACTCTTGATAATGGACACAGTTAAGTTCTTGGGTGACAGGTCTCATTCTTTCCTCACCCTATGTGTTAACTAAGCATTTTGGGAATCATTTTGTTAATTGTTCATCTTAAAAATTAGGCGCCTGGTTCAAAACAGATATAGACAAACTCATAAAGATGTGGTCCTTTTGGCCGAGGCTCTGGAGTCAAAGACAAAAGGGGGAATTGTGGGAGAAGTTCAAGCCTGGCTGGGCCAGGTGTGCCACACTCCTGTCTTCTGAGCAAACATGAAGACCTCTCTGAGGCTGAGCTAACTCACCTAAGTGCATAGAGGCTGGATCTAACAGACTGTACCTCCATCCCTAGTCCATGACTCCTTCGCCTTGCCCAAGAAAAATCACCCCACCATATGTCTAGCCAATAAGATATTGCCCAATGTTCTCTACTACTGCATAACCTATAAGAAAGTGCCATGTAATTAAATGCTCTTCCCATGCTCCTCCCCTGTGGTTGTCCACACATAAGCTATACAAGCCTGCGCATTTCCTAAATAATGTAGAAGCGTTCTAGATATCTCTCCAGAGTCTGGCTGGCGATTCCATGCCTTACCCTCCCAGTCCGAGCTCCTGGACCAAATCCTGCAAACCGAACGCTGCAGACCAAGCAGCAGTCAACAACACTTCTTTCCTTTCACTACCCCTCCCACTTCCCCTTCCTCATTGTCCCTTTCCTATTTCACATTATCTATTATACCTTTTAGTCCAAAAAGTTAGGTAAATTACTTTGCCCAAGGGCACATGCCAAGTAAGAGACAGAGATGAGATTCTAACCGAGGTAAAAAATTATGAGTTGAGAAAAATTAAATATAAGCCACGTATACAATAAAATAACTTACTCTATTGGTTCTTTAATATAAAAGTCACCGTTATCAGAGTTGTGGTTTGTTTCTCTATAGTGTGTATTCATTGACCTTGGCAATTAACATAACAAGACAGGGTGAGGAAATCTTAATCTTTCATACTATAGCCACAAAGTAGATGGTTTGTATTTTTGCTCAAAGTGTGGTTGGAGGACCAGGAGAACTGGTTTTATTTGGTAACTTATTAGAAATACAGAATCTCAGGTTCTGCCCCCATAGGCCTATTGCGTCAGGTGATCTGTCCAAAATAAGATTAAGAAACTCTGGGTTGGGGGTATGACTCAGTGGTAGAGCACTTGCTTTACATGATGAGGCTATAGGTTTAATCCTTAGCACCAGAGGAAGGAGAAAAGTTTTGAATTTGTTAGTACTTTTTAGGTATTTGGTTGTCCCTCTGCACAGTGTATAGCTGACCTTGAATATTCTGTGCAAGCTGCCTCTTATTCTTTAACATTTTCCTTGATGAAAATAATATGGCTTTAATTCTATCATATTGGAAATTTACTCAACAAATATTTGTTGAGCTCCTATGTTCCAGGTACTGTTCTGGCCTCTTTGGATACATTAGTGAATGAACAGGCTGGGGATTTAGCTCAGTGGTGCTGTCACCTGCCTCATAAGCAGAAGGACTAGAATTCGATCCTTGGTATAAAAAAACAAAACAAAACAAAACAAAAAAAAACCCGAAACAAAAAAACATTAGTGAATAAACAAGACAGAAATTCTTGCCCATCCTAACTAGTTCTTTTTAAGATCAACAAATATTAAATTGAAACTTCGATGAAGATTGCGATTTTATGCCCTCCCATGTTTATGCCTTTCAGTGTTCTTCTCCAGCATTTTGGAAGTGAAGTTAGGATTTAGATATTGCTATGATATAATTAATGTTATAGTTTTTTAACATGGTTGTGTTAAGATTTTATTTTGGAAGATAGTTTTCCCCTTTGATTTTTAATTATTCTTATATTTTCAAATGCCATAATGGAACATAAACAATGTGTTCACACTTGATAGAAAAATCAATAGTTGTTTTATTGTAGTATAAAGTCTACAAAAATAACACAAGGAGGAAAAATTTTATAGTAACAGTCAATTTCTACCTATTCTATTACTGTTCAACTTTTTATTTTTTATGTTCATTTTTTCATTTTTTATGTTTTTACTGTTTATGAATCTGTTTTGCCTTTTTCTGATATTATTTTATCATTCTGTTCTTAAGTTTAATATATAAGTTTAAAAGCATTTATCAGACACTTAAAGGTTTAAAATTTTATATAATTCCTAGGTCTTATTTTTTATCAGCCAGGCCTTAAATATCCAAAAAAGGATCCAGTTCTCTTTTTTTTTCTTTTTATTGAGTTTATTGGTACAATCTAGGTCTACAATACAGTTACATTCATTACTGGGATCCTGTACCTTCGCATGACAGGATCCAGTTTTCTTTTTAACAAAAGTTGTTTTGTTTATCTTTTTAAACAAAACTTTTAATTTCCTTCATATTCCACCCATAATGTTCAGTTTTGAAGATAGAAAAACCATTCAGTGCATGAATATGACTTTTTTAATGCCACTTTTGAGATATTTCTAATTTTTACATTTTTGTAAAGTATTCATATGAGAGACAAGCATAGATCTTCATGATGTTTACATTTGTATTTTCCCTATTTGTTACTTGGAGTGGAATAGGTATCTTTAATTTTTTATTTAAAGTTAAATAAAAACTTGATGGTACACACCTGTAATCCCAGGTACTCAGGAAGCTGAGTATCATGAGTTTAAGGCCAGCCAGGGCCACTTACCAAGAGTTTGTCTCAAGGAAAAAGTGCTAGGAATGTAGCACAGTGGTACTTGGGGTTCAATCTCTGGTACTGCAAGAAAACAGAACTAAACAGTAACATTTTACTCAGAAATAATTTTTTTAAAAGAAAAATTTTATTATTTTCCACAACACAGGGTCATGGACCCCTGTTAGAAATGATTTTTGACTTACAGAAGAGTTGGAGAGGTAGCTTCATAATACCTGACATCCAATTTTCTCTAATATCTTACATAAACAAGATATAAGAATAAACTCATAAGTTAACCCTTTAAAGTACCACTAACAAAACTATAGACTTTATTAGAATTTTACCTCTTTTTTTTCATGTGTCCTTTTTTGTTGCTTTTGGATCCAGTCTAAGACATTGTATTTAGTTGGTATGTCTTTCCTCAGGTCCTTAATTTGTAATATATCCCATACTGGACTTATTACCATTCATTCAAACCTGTTCTTCCTCTTCTATTACCAGTGAGAACTGCCAAGCAGTTTTCCTGGGATGGTGGAGTCTTCATTGATCCATTTCCTGCTTAATTCTGGATGACTTTCATGCAAGACATCATTTCTTGCACCAGTTTTTGCATTAAAATTCTTTGAGTTGCAAAAGAAAAAATCATATTGGGGCAGAGGATATAGCTCACTAGTAGAGTGCTTGCCTAGCATGCATATGACTCTGGGTTTGAGTCCTGCCACCATCTACACACACACGCACACACACACACACACACACACACAGAGGAATTCATCTTGAGCTACTCTAATCATAGCAGTGATAACTTTTAGAGGATCTAGACTAGTGCATGACATGTCATAGCCACTTTATAATAAAAAAGAATAAGCAAAATTGGGTGGATGGGTTGGTAGTATCCGTGGTTATGGTTGTCATTGGACTAGTAAGTAATAGGATCAGGACATATATTTCAGACATATAGTGCAAACATAATAACAGAATGAAAGCATAATTTCAGAGTATCTTAATCAGGAGAGTGAAAGGATATACTGCAAGAATAAATTAATCCCTAAATTTCAGGGACAAAGAACAAGAAAAGCTTATTTTCATTCATGAAGATTCTGGTATTCTTTGGGCAAATGTTAAAGGCAGCTATAGTCAGTTTGCTATAAACTGAATTAATGAACACTGAACTGTTAGTCCTATAGGAAATAACAGGGTTTGGTTCTTGTGAGGCTCTGGTTACCTTTTTATCAAATGATTACATATAAGGGCCAGGGATTTAGCTCAGTGGTTCCGCTGCCTGCCTTGCAATCTCAAGGACCAGAGTTTGATCCCCAGTACCAAAAAACAAACAAGCAAACAAACAAACCCAGATAGTATGTAACTTTGTTTTTCATGCATTTCTGTTTAAAGATACCTTATTGAATATATGTTGTTATTTTATTGACATCGAACTCATGACCATCAGTCCTATAATTCATGCCTGAATGAAGCTTAACACATTTTCTTTTTTAGACACATCGAAAGCCTATTGGTTGGTGCCATTCATATCTAGGAGGGGTCTTCCCTCATCAGTTTGCTGGCTACATGTCTGTTATCCACAGACATACCCAGAACAATGTTCTACTAATCTGTTAGGTGTTTTTTGATGCATTCAAATTGACATACTATGATTAACATTCACAGTGTGTATTAACATTATGTATTGTATGATGATGATATTATTTGAAAGAAAATAGCTGTTAAAAGTTATTAAGAGTTTTCCAGGTTGTATCTGGTGTTTTTTTGTTTGTGGTACCAGGGATCAAACTCGGGACCTTGTGCTTGTGAGGCATGTGGTAGCACCACTGGCTAAATCCCTGACCCCCAGTATCTGGTGTTATATTAAATATAATGCTTGACTCAGAGCACTTTATTTAATCCTCATGATATCAGACAATTCCTTACCACACTCAATTGATAGGTAAACAGGAGGGAGAACCTAAGTATTTTTACACATGATTACACAGCTCTAGTCATAGAGCTGGGATTAAGTCAGTGGCACTGACTTGGAATTTATTCTCTTCTCTATTTACATTATCATATACAAAATATTTATACACAGAATACCTATCATTTAGTAACTATGGATATGCTCCTTACCTAATGATTTACTCCATAGGTATTTATTGACTGGCTACTAGCCTGTACCACGTGCTGTTCTAAGTGTCAGAGGAGAAGCAAGAAGTAAGACAGATCTGGTCTTTACTATCTGCAGGGGGAGATGGGACACAGATCAACAAAGTAACTCCAGAAAAGGAGTGATTTGAAACAATTCAAATGGGATGCTGTTATTGAGGATAAAACATTGGGAGGGGGTTTAATACTTGGTTGCTAAATGTCTCTTTGAGACGATGCCATTTGAATTTAGACTTGGATAGAGAGAGGGGATCCTTAATGCCATTATCTAGAATGAGAGCTTTCTTTTTTTAAAAATTGAGTTTATTAGTACAATCTAGGTATACAATACAGTTACATTCATTATTGGGATCCTGTACCTTTACATGATAGGTCTTGATTCTCATTTTTTCCCTTTGTCCTTGCCCTCCCTTTACCCCCTCCTCCCCTCCCCATAGAATGAGAGCTTTCTACCTTGAGCTGATGCCCTCAGGTGATGGTGAGGGAACAGAGAGAAAATCAATACGGCAGGAGTAGGATCAGCAGCAAGAGTAGGGGAAGTGGAACACTGGGGTAGGCAAGCCTGATCTTTGGGGTTGATGGCAAAGATGAGTAAGAGGCTATGTACATCCTGGCTTTCTGTGGACACGTGATGGATAGAGGTTTATACAGCCTTATTCAGTACATGTCTGGGAAGAAGGCACTGTCATCAGTACTTCGTAAAGACCAACTGTGAAATATAAGCTGTGAAAAACCTCTCATTTCTTCAGTATTGCAAAGATGCCTGCGGAATTCCACAAAACCAGCTGAATTCACAAAGTGATCAAAACACCCACTTTGTGCTGTGATTGACTTTGTTGTTGAATTAATACCCTTTCTTCTCTTTGGTGTAGCTTCACTCACAGTGTTTAATGCTGGAACATGTGTGACAGATCCTTCACTTGTCTATTCTGTCTAGTTGGTTAACATTTATGATCAAAATATTTTCTTCACGATTAGAACAATATTCTCTGAGTTCTCATGCAGTATGGGGACAGAGTTTTACTCTGCTCATTCTTTGAGTCTGTAGGTGTGGGCCAAGTCACTGGTTGGGAACACTGCACTGCTGTCCCTGTCAGAATCATGTGAAGCCCGAGCTTTGTGGTTTACAGTGGCTCAGGGGCCACATTTGCACCCAGGCCCAGCTTACCTTTATCCTGGTAGAAGCTTTATCTTTTTCATTACTATAGCATAATGATTTTCTACTAAGAGTTAAGAAAAATACTGGTTTGAAATTTTACACAGTCTCTTTCTTGCAATATGAGTTTCGGACAAATCACTGAATCCTGTAAAGTAAGTCTTAGTTTAAAATGGATTTTTCTTTCAGTACCATTGTGCAGGTTAAACATACTATGAGAGTGGGCTTCTGACTAAATTTTTCTTCTAGTTACTGTTTATTTTCTCTGTCCTCCTATTAGAGCAAAATTACTCGTTTTCTGGGGTGATCGGATGGGATGAATGAGGCCTAACTGGCCTCCTCCGTGAGCCCTAAGAAAGCCGGCATGGAAGCGTGCTGACACGCTGCAGGGAAAAGTGAAAACACCCGAGGTTCAGTTGTTTACCTGGAGAAAGACCATGGAGAGTGGGAGACAGATGAGTCCTGTGGAACTCTAACTGTGCCAGTGTTGGAGTGAATAAAGCTAAGGTAAGCCAGTCATTTGGGGCTCTGTGTCAAAGGGAGACATGAGTCCCCTGGTCCCCCAGGTTTTAACCGGTTGCTGTGTCTCTTTATTTTTCATCCTCAATACCCTTTGGTCAGGTTTGAATCAACTCGTAGGCTGGATCCCACAGTTTTCTAGTCTAGCCTGTCTCTATCTTTTTAGGACCCACTCTAGACAGGTCTTATCTTTGCACTGAAGTCATCCTCATCAGGAAAAAATCACAATCTCGCCTTAACCACAACTAGTGGTAATTTCTGTCATCTCCCACCACTGCTCACTGCCATTTTAAAAAAAATTTATTAAGTTTATTGGTACATTTTAGGTATACAATATGATGACATTCTTCATTGGGAATTTGTACCTTCATGATTTTTTTTTTTTTGGTACCAGAGATCGGGGGATTTGTACCTTTACATGATATATCTTGGTTCTTATTTTTTCCTCATTCCCCTGACCTCCCTTTAACCTCACCACCCCTCCCTATTTTTTCTTTTTCTCATGTTTTTTCTTTTCCTTCTTTCTTTTTCCCTCCCCCTGTCCCTCTCTTTCCCTTTTGGGCCTTTTCTTCCTATTTCACATTACCTATTATAAATTTTGATCCTCATTTATACTTTCAGTTTCTCACACCAGAGAAACTATTCAGTATTTACACATGTGCAACCTATTTATTTCACTTGAGTATTGCCTCAATGTGTATACATTTACCTACAAATGTCTCTATTTTCTCATTCTTTATGGCTTAGTACTCCATTTTATTTTTTAAAAAAACACATCTTTTTAATTCAGTCACCAGCTGATGGGCATTTGGGCTGTTTCCAAGATTTAGCTATTACAAACTGTGCCGCTATGAACATGGGTGCACATATATCACTGTGGTATGATTCTTTTAATTCTTTTGGGAAGATACCCGGCAGGAGAACAGTGGTGTCAAATGGGACTTCTAATCCTAGTTTTTTGAGGTATCTCCCATACTGATTTCCAGAGTGGTTGCACCAGTCTGCACTCCCATCAACAGTGGAGAAGGGTTACTTTCCTTCACAACCCCACCAGCATTTGTTATTAATTTCTTTTCTTTTCTTTTGGAGGGGGAGTTACTGGGAATTGTACTTGGGACCTTGCACTTGCGAGGCAGGTGGCAGAACCACTGAGTTAAATCCCTGATCCATTAGTTGATTTCTTGATAGCAGCCATTCTTTCTGGGGTAAGGTAGAAGAATCTCAATGTTGTTTTCATTTGCATCTCTCAAGAGACCAGTGATACTGAATATTTTTCATGTTTATTTTCTGTTTGTACTTCTTTGTCTGAGAAATGTCTATTCATTTCAGGTGCCCATTTTTTGGCTTGGGTCTTTAAATTTGGGAGGTCCAATTTTTTTAAGTTCTTTATATATTCTAGATAGTAGACCTTTGTCTCCTCACTGCAAGTTCTCAGTTTACAGGTCTCCTCCTGACTCTCCTGTCCAGAAAAGCCACTGCTTCCCTCTCCCCTGTTTATACTCAATCCCTTCCCTGCATTCTTTTCTTCATAGTAATCATGCTAGATTTTTATGTCTGCTGTAAAAAAATTACCATGAATTTGGTGGTTTAATACAATTGCACTTTATATTTATTAAGTTGTAGATGTAAAAAAGTCCAAGGCCAGTTTCTATGCTAAGACCAATTATTTCATTTCTTGCCCTTTCCAGCTTCTAGTGGCTTCTGGCAATCCTTAGCTTGTGGCTGCATTAAAGGCAGTCTTTGTCCCTGTAGTTATAGTGCTTTTTCTCTCCGTGTGTGTGTGTGTGTGTGTGTGTGTGTGTGTGTGTGTGTATTAGATCACTCACTAACTCCATCTTATCTAAGCATACGTGCCATTGCCTCCCTTTTGAGGGTCTTTGATTTAATCATATCTGCAGTCTCTTTTTGCCAAATATGATAATATGTAGAGGTTCTAGAGATTAGGGGGTAAATTCTTTTGAGAGGACATTTTTTTCAGCCTACCATCATATTAAACAGCAGCCCAGATTGCTCAGTATTTATTTGCTTAGTGTATCTTCTGTCTTTCCTTCTACACTGTAAACTTCATGTGGAAAAGGCTTTTTGTCTTTTTCATCTTAAAAATCTGAAAAATATCTTTAACTTCTTAATACTAAAACTCTGGGTTGAAGAAGTAAACCCAATAGCTCTTTGTTGTCAAGTAGAGTTTGGTACATAGAAATAATATTATTGCCACATGTGAATGTGAGTTTTCAATTTGCTTGATTTCCCAGGAGCTGTGAAAGTAAAATAGTTTATAAGCCTTTTTTAATTTGTAAGACTTGTTCTGTGATTGCATATACTGCTATTCACATCTTACACTCCAATAAACTATATTAATCTATTGGCTTGTAAGGTAGTAATGGGATTAAACCACTTGGTATTACATGAGTACCATGTAATAGATGTTTAATTGGCACATGCCCAGAAGGAAACAACACATTAAACATTTGGGTGAATATTTAATGTATTAAACATCCAAGATGGAAGATGAAGCCACTAGGTTTACTTTCTACTTATTTTGCTTGTGAGAATGATGGCTCAGGAAAATCTCTGTGAAGATATAGCTCCTCATTCCTCATGTAAAGGTTCATATTTTAAGGGCTTTCATATGCATCTCCTCATGGGGAAGTTAGATGGTTGTCTGAAGAGCTGTGTGTTCTTTGTTTAGAGTACCCCAGTCTGGGTAAGATAGCAAGCTAGAGTAAAAGACCCACTTTCCTCTTTCTCCTCCTCTCTCCAACTGATTTAAAGTTCAACCAAATCTGGGCAATAATAATTCTGTAAGTCATCTGCCTTCGTGTTGATCAGCTTTCTGTTGCTGTGAAAAACAAAAAATACCTGAGATAACAATTTAAAGGAGGATTTACTTTGGCTCCCACTTTCAAACATTTCAATCCATGGTTACCCCAGTCATTTTGGGGCCTGTGGTAAAACAGTACATGTGCAGAGGGAAGCTGTTCCATTCATGATAGCTGAGAAGGAGAGAGGGAAGAGGGGAGAGAGAGGGGGTAGTGGGGAGAGGGGCAAGGAGAGGAAGGGAGGGAGGGGGAGAGAACAAGAGGAGGCGAGGGAAGAGGTGAGAGGGGAGAAGAGAGATAAACCTGGATTTCAGTGTTCTCTTCAAGGATACAACCCCAATGGCCTAATTTTTTTCTACTAGGCCCCACTTTTTAAAGATTCTGTCACCTCCTAATAACACCACAGGTTGGAAACCAACCCTTTAGTATATGGACCTCTGGGAGACATTTATGTTCTAAACCATAACACTCCTCCTATAGCCTGTAAGTCTCCAGATAGTATTTGCAAGACTTGGTTCCTACACAAATTTCTTTGTGAAACAGGAGATATCAACTAGTATTTGAGATATAGATGATATGACTTTTGAGCCTATATTCTGAGACCATGCATATATCCAAGGACAAAGCATTTTTGAATCTGTAAAACTTGAGAGAGAAACACTATGTTGATGACAACTTTGTAGAAAAATACTATTGGACCCCAGAAAACCTATATAGGTTTTGATAATGAATACTATACATCCAAAACCTAATCATTTTGTCCCAAATTTGTTTTGAGGGAATTCTGTGTTCTAGGCATGGTGCTGAATTTGATCTGAAAAATATGCTCTCTCTCTCCAAAGACTTTCAGATGTAATAAGAGATAAATAAAAGTAAATAATCTTTAAAGCCCTGGAATTAATGTTTGTGTTGGAAGATGACACTGTCCATTTTCTTTTTTACAGTCTACCCTCACTGAGCTTTAGAGCAGAAGGAAGACTGCAGGCTGTAGCCTCTGTGGGTGGACAGGCTTTAATGTGGCTTTTGTAATCTCCACCTTACCTTTCTCATGCCCTTATTTCATGCCCTCCTCTTGAGTTTGGGCAAAACTCATGTCTTGATTTTAACCAGTGAAATGTAGCAAAGGCAATGGGAGCTATTTGATCATATTTATATGATTATAGAGAAATGTATCATCCATCCTGAGGGGTTCTCTCTGTTGCTGGCTTTGAATAAGTAAGCTGCCAAGCACCTCGTGATCACACGGAATTGAATTCTTCCTAATCCTAGGAGCTTTTTCATAGTCAAGCCTCCAGAAAAGAACCCAGTCCTGGCCAACACCTTGACTACAGATTTTTGAGCTCCATATGGCTTAAATATAGATACCCCCCATAGCCTCACCTTTTGGAGGTGACTGGATCATGGGTATATGATATTGGATTAGTCCACTCTGTAGCTAAGTGTGATGTTGTGAAGCAAAGCCTAGTGGGAGGAGGTGGTAGGGTCACTAGGGTTATGGCCTGGACGTATGTATCCTTCCTACTCCCTTGAGGTCTGCAGCTTCCTGCTTCCCATGCCATGAACTATTTCTCCTCTGCAGTGTTCCTTGGCCATGCCTCCCTGACTTGGGATCATATGGAGTGTATCTCTACAAACTGTGAGCTAAGATAAACATTTCTTCCTGCAAGTTGTGTGTCCAGTATTTTGACCCAACAACGAGAAAGTAAGACAGGCTCCCACACAGAGGACCTAGTTTTTCATGACGTTTAAAAATGTTGAGATTATAAAATAAATATGAATGTTTATTAAACTGTTAAGTTTGTGTTAATTCATAACACAGCAGTAAAGAAAAAGTCATCTTTAAACCCACACCTTACACTACAAAAAAGTCTTGTTACCTTACTGGACAAGGCAGAGAGGCAAGAAACAGATCATGAGGCCAGGGCAGGAAGCACGTGGGACTTCACCCAGGCCAAAGAGTTCATACCTATTGGGACAGGTACTGTAGACCCTTCCAAGAATTTTAAATGAAGGAGTAACACATTTTAGATCTCTGGACTCTAATTTCCCTCTGGGTAAAAGTGAGGGAGAAGGGCTGATTTATAACCTTTGAACCTGGAGCCTGTTTCCTGTTTGGTGCTTTATCCCCTTCTAGAGTAACCACCCTGGTGCTACTTGACTCTTCCTCCTCCCCAAGCCCTTCTCAAACAGTGAACTTTGTTTCTGAAACTTCCTTCTGATTTTCTCTGCCACTTTCAAAGTTTCTGAAGCTAAGTGGAATGAAGACATCATCAGCTGTTAGAAAGTAAACCAGAGATAATCCAAACAAAAAAACCTGCAGAGATGAGACATTCTAGAGAAGTCCTTAAGGGAGCCGGCAATTGATAGGCAAATGAAGCTTCCAGAGATGAGTAATATGCCTCAGGCACACAGGCAGCTGGTTTAGGCTCCAGGAACTACTTTATTTAAATTACCCTGGGCTGGGGATTTAGTTCAGTGGTGCCACTGCCTGCCTCAAAAACTCAAGGACCTGAATTCAATTCCCAGCACCCCCCCAAAAAAAACCAAAAAAACCCGACTTCTGTTATTGTCAGTGATCTAGCTTTGTTCTGACTGACAGATTTTCAGTAAATATGCAGAAGAACTACATTCTTGTTATACAACTGTGCCACTTGGGCACTTACACATCATGAGGTCTCTTGATTCCACTCTTTCTTGGAGCTACTGATTTTAAGCTGTTTATGAAAAGACCTTGTGTTCTTAACTCTTAATGCATTTATTACTATTATACACAAGGTTCTAGCCAAGCATGGTGCTGCATGTTTTTGATTTCAGCTACTTGGGAGAATGACATGGGAGCACTGCAAGTTTGAGGCCAGTCTAGGCAACTCAGCAAATCCCCATTTCAAAAGCAAACATAAAACCAGGGTTATTCTCAGAGTCATCATCATCTACCTTTTCATGCCCTTTTGCTGTTGTTTTGGTGTATATTACTTTGTACCTTTCTTCCCTCCACACCTTCAAGTATTCCTCCTCCGTCTACTCATGATTGTATCTGCTCACCCAGTGTTTGATAGGCCACCCTGACCTAGACAGGGAGAATCACAAACAGATAAGACATTGTCCCTGTCCTTAGCTTACTAGCAAAGTATAGAACAGACAAGTAAAGCCAACAACTTCACAGTTAAACTATAGTGTGTGTCCAGGTACCTTCTGAATGATCACACAGAGCTATGGATAACCCTTTCAAACCTGGGGTCTACCCTGATCTCATGACTACATTCACCTCCTTTACCACTGCTCTTCTTTTTCATTTTTCTATCTCAGTAAACTGAACTACTATTCATTCACTTGTTGACATCCAAAGCCAGGAGCCAACCTTGGTTTCTCCTTTCCTCCCTTATCCGGTTGTCACTAAATCTTCTCCACTCTGTGTCCTCATTACTGACTCTGTCTGCATCCACCAACCTTCTGTCATGGCTCCTGCCAT
Source organism: Fukomys damarensis (assembly GCF_012274545.1). Classification (NCBI taxonomy): domain Eukaryota; kingdom Metazoa; phylum Chordata; class Mammalia; order Rodentia; family Bathyergidae; genus Fukomys; species Fukomys damarensis. Next base: position 56,609,610 of record NW_022900929.1, on the reverse strand, counting down.
CTCTCACCTACATTACTGCAGCAGCCTCCAGAACTTTTTCTACATTCCTCTTTTGACTTCTTCCAGTCTATTCTTTACACAGAAGCCAAAGTTGTCGTGTTGAAGTACAGACCTTGCTAAAATAATCCTCAGTTTAACATTCCCAGCATGGCATCCCAATCCCTCTCATTCTGGCCTCTGGATCCCTTCTGGTCTGTGGTGATGGTCTCTCTTCCCTCTTCACTCCATCCCGGTGCTTGGAGGCCTTTGATTAGACTTGGGTACAGACATTGTCTTCCTCTCTGGCCTCTGTATATGATGTTCTCTCTTCCCCATAAATACTATATAGCTTTTTTCACAGGGAATTTACCCTGATTCTGAGACAGGATTATGTGCCCCAATTTTTCTGTGAAATAAGTACTTCATTGAAATCACTCAGCACAGTTTCCAGGACTCAGTAAGCACACTTCCTAATTCCTTGCTGTGAACTAAGTGTTAAGTGTGCTCTGTGACCCTCAGCACCAGACATGGGCTCACAAAGGCAGGGTGCAGGACTCCACCTGGGCTGGAGAGACTGGGAAGGTTCATCTTGGCCCCTAAGGCTTATTTGTAGCAGACCTCAAGACTGACATCCATTCCTACCCCTGCTCTCACCAAGCATTCTTTCATGTTGGGTGAATTCCTTCAACTGTGTCTTACGTATATCTTCCTCTGGCCAGTGAGGGACCCTAGAAGGGTCCTGTGATGATTACTTCTCTCATGCCTTAAGCCAGTGATAGCAAACCTTTTAGAGACCAACTGCCCAAACTGTAACCCCGAAACCCACTTCTTTATGACAAAGTACCAACACTTCATTAAACCGGAACATTGCGGTTTTAGTTTAGAAAAAAACAACTCATACATTTTATCTTTAAAGAAAACCACGATAACAGTGCTTTCAATGATACAAATAGCATTTTGTTGAAAGGTGAAAGTTTTCATTTGGCATGCTTTTGTGTGCTTTTATCTGATGCTCTGCTGCTGGGGCAACTTGGCTCACGTGCTGACAGAAGGGGCTCTGTGTGTCCACCATGGCACATGTGCCATAGGCTTGCCACCATTGCCCTAAGCCATAGCCTGCTCAGAGACTTCCTAGGGGCAGAAGATTGGTAGCCCTCAGATCCCTGGGGATATCCTATCAGTCATGAGCAGAGCACTGCTAGCAAACAGGAAGGCAGCCCTGTTGGAGAGCTAAACTTGTCACAGTGGTGCCCTGTCCATGAAGATTCATGGAAATGGTACTTCTAGGAAACCTAGATCAGCTGCCAAGGAGGGTTTTTGGATAAAAAACTAAAAATGTTTCTCAGTGATTGACTTAGAGTTCTGAATCTCTAGATACACAGTAAATTTGGAAACTTTATCCAGTTAGAACAATTTCCAGAGTGTCAGTTTCTGAGGAGGTAGCATTCACTTTTCATCCAAAGAGAACAGCAGCCTCCTTGCCTGATGCCTCTTATATGATAATCAAACCCCAGTCTCCAAGGTCCATATGCTGCCCGGGAAGTTTTGAGATCTACTCTGCTTTGCTTAGTTTCATCTCTGTGCCCATCATTACCTATAGGGGACAAAGAGAAAGATTTCTAATGCGCCTTTCTGTGTTAATCCATGCCTGCTATTCTGATACTAGGGCAGCCTTGCAGCCTCACCTCATAATTGTATAGGTGGGGAGGGCACCAACTTCTGCTGCATTCCCAGCTTTGGATTCATCTTCTCCCAGTAGTGGTGGTCATTTCATTACCTTCTGTTTGGTCCATCATTCCTTCCAGTCTTCCTTTATTCCATTTTAAAAATGGCAACCTAGAGAGAGTTTATTCACTGCCTCTAATAAAGGAAATAAATGTTGTAAAATAAATACAGAAAGGCTTAGTAGAAACTGAAGGTATAGATAATAATAAAACATTAGGAGCTCAGGTTCTAGAGGTAGAAGGACTAGATTTCAATCCTATGTCTTCCACCTCTGTGTGCTAGGGAATTTCAGGTTTGATGTCTCATGTATAAGATGAAGATATAATTGTACTAATCAGGGTTTGTTATGCTTTAGATCCTGAAAGTTTCATGTATTTAGAGGTTGTGCTTTTAGATAGTGTTTGGACCACAGGGGCACATCAATTGATTTTTCCAGTAGTGAGTTCAGCAGCTGAGTGTACTGTTAGGAAATGGGGCCTGGTTAAAGGCAGATCACTAGGAGCGTGACCTGGAAGGGTGTATCTCCTGCTTCAGCATCTCCCTGCTTTCTCTGCTTCCTGGCTGCCATGATGTGAGCAGCTTTCCTCCGTGCCCGTCCTTTCACTGTGCTGCTTCTGCATTTGGACCTGCCTTCATCCATGAACTGAAACTTCTGAAACTGTGAGCCAAAATGAATCTTCCTTCTAAGTTGTGGGAGTCGGTTATTTTGCCCCAGAGACAGAACAGTGACTAAAAACTAAAACAGCGTCCTTTTTCCCAAGCAATGGAAACAAACTTGGAATTCAGGTTAAAATTAAGTCTGAAAAGGGGGAACTAATGGGAAGGACACGATGTAGCTATTTCACAGATTTGTTGCAAGGACAAAATTAGGTAATAGATAAAAATCACTAAGCATGATATGAGACATGTAGAAAATATTAGAAATATTACCCATTCTATTAGTCATTTTTGTATCATTGTTTTGAGGTCTGTCTTATCTTTTTTACATGTAGCTTTTTTTTTTTTAATATAAATCCAGTGTTGACCTCAGTGATGGACGTTTCCTTGATATCTGAACATCTCCACAACATACGGTCATTTGTCCATTTCTGGTCCAATTAACTGTTGCCAAAAGCAGTGGAGTCCATGTAGCATAACGTTGGTCTCTAGCCTCCTGATTCAGCTGGGGCTATAGATAGTGTGCAATTCTCTGGAAAGGGCACACAAAGCTAAATCTAATTTACCTAAATACTTACTTGTTTTCTAGGGCCATTTGCAGTGTTACAAGAGAAGCAGTTCCATGTTGCAATATTATATAAGAACCACTTACTGAGTTCTGGCTCAGTAGTTCAATGGCAACTTACCTCTTTTATCACCTTTAGTAACTGGATCTTGCCTGAATCAATTCAGCCTTGACCGAGCACCTACTGTGTTTTGATCACTGAGTGTACAAAAATAGTGCCTGCCTCCCCTGTGCTTGCTGTATCACAAAGAGACATGTGATCAACTAAGATCTACAATGCCAAGTGAATCTTAGAGTAGAAGCCTATAGACTGAGTACAGAAAGCATACAGAAGAAGAGAATGTGACTAATTATGCCAAGGAGATCAGTGGAAGGAAAGTAACTGGAGAGAATCCATAGAAAAGATTTGTGTTTTTCAGATAAATAAGGATTTCCAGGCTGGCAAATGGAACATAGAGCATCTGTGCGATGTGGCTTATTCTTTGTTGTTTTGAAGTTTGTGGTCTGGGAGGGATGATGTGGCCAGATGGAAATTCCTGGTAGTCATGTGGAGGGGGATTACCAGAACCAGAGGATCAGTGAGGAAGCTGTGACTGTCACCGTTAAGAGATGGTTAGGGCTTGACCCAAGCGGTGGAGGAGGGGATGGAGCTGAAGCAAGCGGGTGGGGACCAATTAGGCATAACCAGTGAAGGATGGGACAGAGATGTTACTGTCGTGACAGTTCTCATTTGCATACGTGGGTGGATGGTGGTACCATTCTCTGATGAAGGACTAAAAGAAGGCCAAGCCTGTTTTGGAGTGAGGATGACAAGCTCCATTTTGACATATTTGGTGTGGTAGCCATGGACCATCAGGGAAGAAGTCTATGAACATATGGGGATCTGGAAATCAAGAGAAATGTCTGTCTGATGCTGCTCAGGAGGGGCCCAGGCAGAGAGCTATCCCATGGATAGAAAGAAATTGTTTGCCTTGGACTTGAGCCTCCACTGCCTCCTCATGCCTGGGGCCATGACTTAACTCTTGTTGATTACCCACACACAGCCTGGAATTCTGTCCTGAGCTTATTAGTCACGCAGCCCCTATTGGCATACCCAGTTCACCATCTCCTTGATAGCTAACTGCTGCTTCTTTGGACTTTGAGTCTTCCCCACTACTGAATGTATTCTGCCCACCTTCAGACAGCAAGTGTTGGGCCTTCCTGATGGTAGTGGTTGTTCTGGTTGGTATTGCCTTTGCCTGAGGACATCCTTGGAAGCAGTGATCTGCCTGTGCTCTAAATCCCTTCTCACCTCTTATAGATTTCCCCCAGCACCTTCAAGCCAGTCTCTGTAGCTGACATTTGTCTGGCCTTGTCCTGCAGTAACTGGGAAAAATTGACTTTAAATAAATAGGTAGGAATATCCAGAGCTTCAAGTAGTCAGGCAGTTTGGGAATTTGCTGCAGCCATTTGAAAAAGTCAAGATCGTCTTCAGCCTGAAGATTTCTCTCAGCCTGCAGAAGGCAAACAGAGGTGTGAAGTCTCAATAAATCAAACATGAAGGTGTTGCCCCCAAGTGGCACAAAGGAGATTAGATCCCGACCATCACTTCCTATTAATGGGCCCTTGAAGAGCTTTACTATGAGAATGTTTTGAAAAATGGCCTCAGTGAAATATTTGGTTTACTCCTATGTGCAGTTCTGGATTTGGCAGTTACTCCCATTCCCACCACTCATTATCTCCACCCCTGACATTGGCAGATAGACTTAGGCTTTGTCCCACCCTCTTCCGTCTCCGCATTCAGGGTTTTTAACATAAAGCCAGGGCTGGAGGTGGGTGGCCAACTTTTATCTTGTCTACCATGGATGCACCCAGGCACCTTTACCTTTTCTTTCAAAATTGTACCTTTCTGAGTAGGGCAGATAAAGTCCTTAGATCTTTCTTTTTCTTACCCTCAGGGAGACAAAAAGTTGCTTTCTAGTCCACATTCAGTCGTAGGACAGAGACGTTGCTTGGGCAAGCTGGATAAGCCTTGGGCAAGACCTTTGACTTCATGGGCCTCAGTTTCTTTTTTTCATAAAATAAGAGATGTGATTGAACTTCCTGGGCAAGTTATTTACCTGTCAATGAAATTTATCCCCTTGTCCACTTCAGACCATCCCGTCACACCCCTGTCCAGCTTCTGAGGGAAACCCTCAGCTCCTGCTGCCTAAGTAGCTGTCTCTCATACTCTGTAAGAAAACTCTCCCTCCGATCCCAGCTCCCTTCACCTCACTGGGCCAGGGGTGTGTTTGTGTTGCAAGAGCAATCACTTCAAAGAAGATGAACAGGACTCTTTGCACACACTCTCTCTCTCTCTTTCGGTACCGGGGATCAAACTCAGGACCTTGCCCTTGCAAGGCAGGTGCAGTGTCACTGAACTAAATCCTCAGCCCAACTGCTCTCTTTCTTTTGAAGAAAGCTCTCTTTCAGCTATCCTCCAAATGGTATGCTCAGAAAAATCAGTTCAAATCCCAGAATTACTGCTTTTCTGCTTTAACCTCTCTAGACCTGTTACTGTATCTGAATAAGAGGAATACTTAGTGCGTCTGTCTTAGAGGGTGGTTGTGAGAATCAGACAAGTGCTATTTTTGCTCTACTATGTAGCCTTTGGATCTTAAATGTGAATACCTACCAGAGGGAGGGGATTCTTCATCATGTCTTCACTGCTCCGGTGCATATTTTGCGATTGGTAGTAAATGATTTGGAGAGGGAACCGAGGAACAGTGTGAAAAGGAAACCACCTACTCTCTCATAGCAAACATGACAGAAACACACTTAGAATTTTCTTTCTTTGGCTGTTGGCCTAGTTTGTTATTCTTTAGATTTTATTGCTTCTGCCCATGAATATATGCTTGTGGATGCATGTATGTGTGTGTCAGACTGTGACCAAGTATGTGAAACTTCTACAAACTAGCCACCAGTGATAATTCCAATGTAGCATAATGGAAGCAAAATGCCCCAAAAGTTAGGTGGAGGGCTTCCAGCAGAGGAAGGCTAGTTTAGGTATGATAAATTCCTGCTTCTGACACTTTTTAGTACTTTCAGTCTGGAGGGAAAAACGTGAATAAATAATAAATAAAACTCACATTAACCTGAGAATTACCTTACAGTGTTTTTCAAAAGGAAAAAAAAACTGGAGAGTTGAGCTAGCAGATCTATTTCAAGATGATTTAACAGGTGAGAGGGAGTTAGCTGCGATTGTTTTATGTCTCAGTCTATTAGGTACTGCGCAATGCGACAGATCCATTCTAATTTATACAGTTGTTCAGCAAAACTTTTGTGGGTTTTTAAATTGACTGTAATGTTTAGCAATTGGAATATAAATTTATTCAAGCCTCTTATTTGGTCGCCTCAATGGCGCATTACAAAGTATTTTATAGTGTCTGATCTGCTTAAGTTTTACAACCAGCTTCCATTGTTCTGTACTCTTTACAGCTGGTGCTGAGTGAGAGTGCAGCTGATGCCCATACTTCCTGGTGGTCCCTCAGGCTGTGTCCAGGGCCAGGGGAGGGGCTCAGTAGCTGAACCTGGGGCAAAACAGCCTCTTTTCTTACATGCCCTCCTTTTCCTGGCATCCTGGCAACTGTGTATGGTGTAAGGCCACCTGCTACTGTTTTGACCTAATCACAATTGGGAATTTGACTACCTAGTCCTAGTTATGATGATGAATGCTAGATTCTCAACATTCTTCCATCGTGATTTTTCCTGTAACCGAACTTCTTAAAATAACAAACTACTGTAGTAGGTCTTCATGTTCTGATGACTTGCTTTTTGCTTTGTTATCATCTCAACCCTCATCTGCTTAAAGACTGAACTTTACCAAAGATCTGCAATGGCCTCTGCTGTGGAGTTTCAATGCCATATTTTCTGGGTGTCTGCAAGGGTTAACACTGCACATGTTTCTGCCTTGATGGCATTTCTTCCCTGATTAAACTTACATAGCTGTTATCTGTCCTATTTTTCTTCATCGTTCCCTAGATCTGTCTTCCTATGCAATGTGGGAAGATCTAGCCCCCTCCCCCGGTCTCATAAGGGAGCATGCACAGATCATACCTACCATGTCTCTGCAACCTTCCCTGTGCACCACACCACTCACTCCCTCCTCCAAATGCCCCCGTAAGTACACTTTTAGAGCTATTTATCACATTTTGTTCTTAACTAATAGTTACAGTTGGGTTCTCCCTCCTGCCTGACTGTAAATTCCTTGAAGGCAGGGACTATGATTGATACAACTCTGAAATTCACATAGTATTGGCAATACATTAATCCACCTTCTTTTGAGAGAGGGAGGCTGTGGATTGAATTCAGCACCTCACACATACAAAGCATACATTCTACCCCTGAGCTGCTCCCCAAACTCTGATCCATTTTCCAGTACCAGTTTGGAGATGCAAGGAAAAGGGATTTTTCAAAGATTAAAGGAGGAGGAAAGGTGGTGTGAGATAGGAGGGGCTACATGAAGAAGAGTAGTGCAGGATACTTTGAGGATTCTGAATTTTATCCAAACAACTTAATTAGCAATTTCAAATGTATGAGAAGACATGGGTAAAAATCAATATTTTGAGGTATTTCTCTGGCTAGTGTGAAGAGCAGGCAAAAGATGATAGTAGCTTAGTCTGTCGGAGGCAGTGAAGAAAAAAGAGGGTGAGATTTGAACAATATAGGTAGAAGCCCAGTAATCACAGTTAACTGGATGTAAGGGATAAGGGAAAGGAATGTATTAAGAATGATTGCGAAATTTCTGAGTTAAATGCCCCGTTGCAGGGGATTCAAATTTTCTAATAGAGACAATTGAAGGAACAGGTTTATCTGTGTGTGTGTGAGGAGGGAAGTGCTAGAAGGGAAGACTTAATCCTCTTAGAGACAGGTTGAGAGTGAGGTGCCTTTGAGACTTTCATTTGGAGATGTGGAACATTATGGATATATATATATGGTAATAGCCACCGAATCCTTGAGAAAAGACAAGAGCACCTCAGAAGGGTGTAAAATAGAAGAGGAGGGCCTGAGACAGAGCTTGGAAGAGTCCTGCAAATAGAGGCTGAGTAAAGAAGGCAAAATCACTCACAGACCCTGAGTAACAGATTGGTGTTACGGAGCCCAAGAAACACCTGTGTCAAAGCTGCTGCTATAGAAGGTCCGTGGGGTCAGTGCTGCTGAGAGGTCAAGTAAGAAGCAAACTGAAGAGTGCTGTCGTGTCAGCAGTGCTGGTGAGTGCAGTCGTCGTGGAACGCTATTGAAATGGGCCAGAAATTACAAAACAGCAGGAAGCAGAGACTGGTAGGAAGTGCATTGAGTTGTTTTGTTGCGAATCAGAGACCGATGGAATATATAGGGTGAGGGAACACAATTTGTTTTGATTACTTGTCTTTCATTTGAAGATAGAAGAGACTCAAACATGTCTGGATGTGGGCATGGAAGAGGTCAGGGAAGAGGGAGAAGATAAAGATCCAAAAGCCAGGCATAATGACTAAAGGCAGCAAGTTTCCTGGAGAAGGTAGGGAGATATAACTTCAGGCTCCAGACTGAAAAGCTGGCCTTTTGTCTCAGGAAGGAAACCTCTAAATTTATAGCAAGGAAGAGAAATGACGGGTATAGTACAGGGAATTTGTGTCAACAGGAAGGCAAGACAGAATGACTTTTAGAAAGACTTTAACTTCTCTTTGGGCAGCTAAAACTCTATTGCTATTAACAATAACACTTGGAATAAGATAGGACCTACCAATAATGGCTGCTGAGTAGGCTAAGTGTTTATATTCAGCACCTCATTTAATTATCACAAAAGACATATTGAGTGGATTCTGTTTCATAGATGAAGAAACAGATTTATAGAGATTAAGTGATTTGAATAAAGTCATAGTTGGTAAGTAACAGAGCCAGGATTTGAACCATGCACTTCTGTGCTCTTTTCATTGCTTTTGCTATTACCATTTCTGCCTCGATTGTATAGTTATTATTACTGTATTAACATTAGATGCCAACTCTTCTTTTAAAAAAAACTGGTGCGTGCTTCATGTTGCTGGGAAAGAGTAAAAAAGCTTTACTCTTCATATCTTAAGGTTAATTGAAGTGCACATAGCTTTGTGATTTTAAGAACATTGGAAACAAATGGAGCCAATCAGAGAAGGTACTCTTCCCCCCTTCTTGTGATCTGAGGTGCAGTAATCAGGTGCTATATTCTAGTGTAAAAATCTCATCTGTTCTGTATCTGCCTAGAGTACCGAAAGTATTTATCAACACTGTAACAGTTAATGAGGCCTTTTCTCTTAAAGGACTACTGCATCGAGATTTTCGTGGCTTTCCTCAGTGCAGACTCTGCCCTCTAGTGGCCAAAATCTCCCATGACCCAAGGGGCACCCCTGTTACCTGGCCTGGCAAACCCCCAGGGCAGTGGTATGGGAGTTACCTTGCACAATTTCTCTGTCCGAAACCTTTTCTTACATGCGCTTCTGTGTTCTTTCCACACAGTAATTTTTCTTTCCCTGCCCAACGATAATGCACTGACCAGTTGAAAAACTCAGCCAACCCAAGCTCTTGGGCATCTCCCCTGGGCTTCACAGGCAGACAATGTGGAAACCAGTATAGGAACCAATATGCAAAAATTGTTAGTGTTTTACCTGGGAAACTGGGGATAACATTACTTGTGAAAGGATTAAATAGGCAAGTGTATGTAAATAGCCTTGTACCTAGAGGTTGACAATGAATGATAAATCTCATTATTCTTTAGCTTAATTCCCCAACTTCTAGGAAGATCTTGGAAGAATCAGTGAGAGCTGTCTCTGATGACAGTTTAGTCATTTTGCACTACTATAATGGTATGTTTATTGTTCATATTCCTCATTGGACCATAAGCTTTGGTAAAGATAGAGATCGGCTCAACACATAAACCATTCAATAAATCTGCTCAGTGAATAAAAACTGAATGTGTCGGCCCAAATCCAAGTATCTCAAGTGATCTCTTAGGCACAGTAAATTTGAGAACTGCTCTGGAATTTCCACTTATAGAAGTCCAGCCATGGGTAGAAATTAATTTAGGCCTCATCTTTGTTCTCAATAAATTGCTTCATGAATTACCTGGAAAACTGAGCTCAGAACCTGATACCAGCTTCCTTGTGAAATGTTCTTGTATGAGCATTTATGGGATGGAGTCTGATTTAATGCATGAGGCTTTTAAAAAAAGGAATTAATTTATGATTTAGGGGGTTATTACAGAAAAGACAGTTAGCATCTTACTTGCTGACTCTATATGCTTGAAGGCTTTCCAAATCAAGATTTTAAATATTTAAAACATTTAAAGAAGGTTGTTTATTCACTTTTTAATTATATATGGTTTCTTTTGGGTCCTCTTGCTCTCTTGATCCAGTGTCCTTTGGGTTTCCAGATGAGCCCATGGAGTTCATCTGGTTGCTGGATTCCAGGCAGGCTGCTCCTATAATTTTCCTGATTGTTTCTTCTAACTTTTACATATCAGCTGTACAAATTAAGGAAAACAGCACAGTCTTTCCTCCAGGATTGAGTTGCTAGTATGTGTCTACTGAACTCTGTCTCCAAAGAAAATTACTGACAGACCCCAGACTAGGGACAGATGGAACTTTTTCTATAGTTCCATAGCCCTTGCCTCAAGTGACTTTTTCCATATTTATTGAGCCTTAATTGACAAGTTGTAAGTATTTATAGTGTGCTACCTGATGTTTTAATACACGTATCCATTGAGATGATTACTATAATCAAGTTATTAACATATTTACTCGCACATAATTATCCTTGTTTTTTTTTGTGTGATAACATTTAAGACCTGTCTGCATGTGTCTGGATGTCCTCTCAAAGCCTCATGTGATCATAGGTGGGGCTTTACAGATTTGGCTGGATCTAAGCTGTGTAATGATGGGATCAAGATAGAATTCTGGGATTGATTCATGGTGGTGTGCTAGGATTAAGGGTGTGATTGCTACTGGCTAGCCTGGATAAGATAGGGACAGAGGGTCACTGCTTATTGCTTGCTTGTTACCTGCTGCTTGCTGCTTTTATTGCCTTCTGCCTGCCATGGAGTGTTTCTCCTCTGCATGCTGCTCTGCCATGTCACCCATCTTTGCAGCAGCCAACTATGAACTGAAACCCCTACAAACTGTGAGCAAAATGAACCTTTCTTTTTCTTTCTTTTTTTGTACCAGGGATCAAACTCGGGACCATGTGCTTGCAAGGCAGGGGGTGGAACTCCATCTAAATCCCCAGCCCTACCTTTCCTTCTTTAACTTTGGGGGTCAAGTATTTTGTATTAGCCACAAGAAAAGTAACTAAGACACTTAGCAATTTTCAAGTGTCCAATACATTATTGGCTATCATCACTATGTTGTACAATAGATCTCCAGGGTGATAACTGAAATGTTATACTTTCTGAACATCACTCCTCAAGTGAATATTTTAGTGTTTAAGTTTCTGAAAAATCTTAATTTGGAAACAAAATTTCCTTCTCTCCCTTAAGTTAAGGCAAATACAAAGAATCCAATCTGGTTGCAGCATGAAAATGAGACAAAAAGGTAAAGTCAAGCTGCATAATGCTGGGGACTGCTTGCACCCTGATCCAAGAAGTTTTAATAACAACACAATATGTATTAAGCATTTATTATATGCTAAATGTTGAGCTAGTTACACTACAGCCCAGTGTGATCCTCACCAGTAGTAATGATATGTGTGCAATGTTTATTTACTCTCATTTTCAAAAGAAGAAACTGGGGCTTATAATAGATAATGATATGGTCATAAGTAACAACACTAGGATTCAACTCAGGTTCATCTCCAAGTTCAACACGATAGCAAGCATTTTTACAATGTGTTGGGGCTCAATCCTTCTTAAAAACTGGACTATGCCTGAGGACAACAACTTTCTTTCCATTATGGTATAGTCTAGAGAGATGTCAGTACTATCCCAGCTACATCACTCTAGTGCCTGTGGAACTGCTGCTTCAATACTGTAACCTATACCGTATCGTCAATATCTTCTTTTAGTTGGAAGTTTTAGGTCTAGATTCTTCTCACCCAAAGTCATAACCAGTCTTGGTCTGAAGATTTAATTATATTATAAAAAGTTCAGTGGATTTATCGTTTTATGGCTATACTATACTTATTTATTTCCCTTTTTATAAAGCATGTTCTTTCTCAATTTTGTTGGGTGATTGACTACCATTTATTTCTTAGTGCAGGATCTCTCCTTTTAGAAAATCTCTACATCATGAATTTAGGAGCATGTTGGAGCAAGTCCCAGAGGGATGGCAGAAGGCCTGGGGGATGGGTTGAAGTGATGGCTGAACACCATCCAGCAAGGCAGGAGGGCTGCAGAAAACAGAGTTGGAAGTACCAGGGAAAGGGGGCAGTGGAGGGGCAGGTGCATGGCAAAGCGCCAGGAATGAGTATAGCAACAATTTTGTAAAATAAAAGCACTGTCTTACGCATTAACATCAAACCTGTTTCCTATTGCAAAGATAATGTCCCAGAAGTTAGGTTCTTCCCTACTACAGCATGGAGTGAGGTGAGGAGGCTTGCTGATTCAGGTGGGTAGGTACTTGCCAAAGCCACAGAGGGAAGGATATAAGCAATTGGTTTTTATCTGAAACAAAGGAAGGCACTGGTTTGATGGTTTGATTGCAACTACATGTGTTACAATGTGTTGGGTCTCAACATCTTCTGGCACCTCCCTTTGGCCAAAAACTACTTCTGCCTGGGATGCTTTCAACAGAAAATCCTATTGTGGCAGGTGACCATTTTTCAGCTAGCTTGTATGATAATTACCAGTGGGGATTTTGAGTCAGTTATAAGATCCCTATATGGTACTTCCTTTTTTTCCTGAGAGACCAATACAAAGAAAATGAAGTTACCAAGGTAGGGAAGTAAAAATCTTCCTATGATACTCAGTTCCCAAACTTCAGATGAATAATGACAAAGTCTGGGTACAATACCAATGGGAGAAGTATTATTTTCCCCAATGAGATTAGGAAATCCTATATAATGAAACCAACATAAATAAAACAAACCACACAAAAGGGCAGGAAGAGAGATCCTATGGTAGGCAGAATTCTAAGGTGACCTCCTATAACCATGTTGTCCATGTATAATTTCTTCCCCTTAAGTGTGAGCTGAACCTGTACTTTGCTTCTACCTGATGGAAAATGGCAAAGGTGATGAGTTGTGACTGTCATGTTACATGGCAAAGGTCTAGAATTTTTAGGTGTTAATACAATGACTAAGCATGCACCTAACCAGGTGAATCCTTCAAAAGAGAATGTAGAAGTCGAAGAGATTCTTTTGCTGATCTTTAAACTTCTTTGCTATCAGAGGGTCACATGGTAGGAAGCTGGGTAGCATGCAGGAGTTGAGGTCCTTAGTTTTGTGACCTCAAAGAACTGAATGAAGATGATCAATATCCAGTGAGTTTGGAGGAGGACCAACATCGCAGAAAAGATCTCAGCCCTGGCCAATGTCTTGATCTCAACCCAGTAAGAGCCTGGACAGAGAACCCAGCTAACTTGTATTTGGAACTGTAAAATAATGTTTGTGTTACTTTAAGCTGCTGAGTTTGTGGTGGTAGTTGGGCAAAAATCGAAATAAACACCAAGCCTATGTTTTGCAAATGAAATTGCAACACGTCTTTAAAACAATATCTACTTCAAGACTGCTAGGGCTGCAGGAAGATAAATCGAACACAGACGTGTTTGTTTTGTAATTTCATTGTGTGAAATTATGGTATGCCAATTCTTGTGCACATCAGGAAAAATCCTTTTCACAGGCTTTTGAGTTACCTCAGCCCTGGTGTTGTTACAGAGGCCACACTGGAAGGCACTCTGGGGACAGATGGCTTCCTCTGGTATGTAAATCATTCAGCAACATGCAAATGACTTCTCAGGTCTCCAAGCCTATCTGGCCTTCTAGGTTCTGTCTGAGAGTTAAAAGCCCTCTCATATTTTTCTGCCTTTGAGCTCATTTTTGCTGTGAGCATCTTCAAGCAATTGGAAAGCACAGTTGTAGAGGTAGAGTTTCAGCTGTGGAACTGAGACTCATTAAGGAATGCCAAGCCTCAGCACTGTGTGGGTTGCCAATTTTCCTGTACTGTGTTGGCCTATACTGATGTTACGTCAGCCCTGCTTTTCCTGCTTTTGACACTCTCATTTTACCCATCTTAACATTACTAGGGTCAGCACTGTAGATTGCGGTGTTTGTTGCATGAATAAAACCTCTTATTTTACAGAGAAAGAAAATAGAGGCCAAGAGGGATTCAAACTCCTTTCCAAGGTCACATAACTTGTTAGTGGTGGAGCAGATTCTGGACACCAGCTCCTAAATTCCTATGCATTTTCACTCCACCTGCCATTCATTGCATGAGGCCCAATGTGCCACTGAGGAGGAAGCACCAACCAGCCCCTACCTCAGCCCTCTTTCCATGTCTAGCCTGGACTCTTTCAGGCCACTCTTGGCTCTGTTTCTTCATGGCATACACTTTTCCCGATGGCCTCCCTGCCCAATTCCCTCCAGTGTGTGCTGGTGGTATAGTGGTGAGCATAGCTGCCTTCCAACTCCCTCCAGTGCAGTTTGCAGCTTCACACTTCGTGACTTTTATTTGCAATTGATAAATAAAGCTATTATCATTGAGGTTTTGTATTCTCATCATATATTGTCATCTGTCATAAACCATTTCAGGCAGGAGTGCAGTTCATTCAGCATATCCTGCTCATCGTTATTTCTGAGTCATGGACTTAGAGATACAAACTAGGAGTGCAAGACCAATAATTTAGCTTTGACTCAATAACACAATATTTAAAGATAAAAATTGTATTTAGACATTATTATATTTGAGATGAGTGTTGGGGGAGAAAAGTCATTATTTTGTCGCTTCTAATAAGTACAGAGAGCTTGACAAAGTGTTTTGTTTTTCCAGTCAAATGTGATGGATCTGATGAGAAAGGGCTTTTCACATAGATGTATTTTCAGAAAACAATTGCTTCTAGGCATCTCTACCAGCTTTGTGGGAGACATCTCATCTGAATGTAGCTTTGGGTTGGCAAAGAAGTTGGGATCAGACTTAGAGATCAAAGTATTCTTTGCAGGGAGATGCTGCATAATGCTTTATGTCTAATTGGGTGCTCCATTTTTTAATTTTTAAGTGCCACAGTCTTTAAGAGTAGCAAATGTTTTCTACTAGATACTAAGTTTGGAGGCAAATACTCCAGTACTGGGATGGCTCATTATCCAGGAATTTTAATCGAAGGGTTGGCAGACTGGATCCTGACCGTAGTCTGTGATTCTTAATCCTTATAAAAGTCTTACCAAACTCTATATTGATTCGCAGCCCTTTATAGAACAGTGTACTCATAGATTATAGTAATGGTGACAGTATTTTAGGAAAGCTAAAACTGGTATCCTGGGCTAAAGGTCACTGCCTTCAAGGATGAGTGTTAAAGATTTTTGAAACCTAGTCACGGAACCCTGGCTGGGAAGCTAAACTCTAAGAAGGAATAACCAGGGGCACCTCCAGCTTAGTTAAGCTACTTAAATTTAGTTCTTTCTGTGTTCCATTTGCCAATTCATAAGAATAAGCTTTTGAATGGCGTGCTTTGCCTCCCAGAAACCCTCATGGAGCTAATGTGCTATGAAAAGGTCTGCAGGGTTTGAAAGGCATTCAATTTAGGAAAATCCAGATCAAAACAGAGATGAAGATAGTGTTTCTTCTATCCATTCAGACATGTGCATCCTGTCCAAGCAGATGTGGCTGATACATCTAATGCATCAGAATTCTAGGAACCGATCCTGACCCTTGCAGAAAATTTAGGATGAAAGAAGGTGTTAAACATCCTGATACTTTTGTATTTACTCTAATTAATGTTTATCAAGAAGTTCTGTGCCAGAAACTTTAAAATGAGTCACCTCTCCCTCAATGTTTACAACTAGGTGAGTTTACATCTCTGCTTCTCCCAATTTCTGAGGAGGAAACTGACAGTTTGAGAACTTAAATAACCAAGCTAGAAAGTCACACAGCTGGGAAGAAAACCTGTCAGCTCTGAAACATGTCTTCATGCCTCTCTTTACCTGGGCTTTAACATTTTATTTATGAAATGGGGACAATTACATGGTATTTGTCAGAAGGCAGGAAGGAATCTTTCATTTTTTGAGATACACAATGATATTAGTGAAGGCATTTTAGGTTGATGAGCCTACAAATTAGTACAGCCACTGTGGGAATCAGTAGGGAGGTCCCTCAAGAAACTAAAAATAGAATTACAATATGATGCAGCTAGACCATTCCTTGGTATATTCCTGAAAGCATTAAAGTCAGCATTCTGTAGAGGTAACCA
>NW_022900929.1:56567757-56593296 GCF_012274545.1 Fukomys damarensis | reverse complement strand
ACAAGCCAACATGGAATCAGCCTAGGTGCCATCAGTATATGAATAAAGAAAATGTGATATATGTGCACAATGGAGTACTACTCAGTTAGAATGAAAAACAAGAAATTTGTAAGAAAATGAAAAAAAAGTGGAAATTACCCTGTTAAGTGAAATAAGCCAGAATCAGAAAAGCACGTTTCACATTTTTTCCTAATATTTGGAATTGGGGTGAGGGATAAGATGACATGAAAGTAGAAGGGAGACCATTAAATTAAGAGGAAGAGGATCGGGGACGCAGGAGGCTGTAAAGGAGGGCAGTGGGAGATCAAAATATGTTATACGCATGTGTGAAAAAGCCATAATGAAACCCATACTTTGTAATGTTAATATGCACTAATATTTTTAAAGGGAAAGGAATTTTAACTCTTTAATATTATGAGATTTTTTTTTTTATTGAGTTTATTGGTACATTTAGGGATACAGTACAGTTACATTCATTGTTGGGATCATGTACCTTTACATGGCAAGTCTTGATTCTCATTTTTTTCCCCTTACCTCTGCCCTCCCTTCACCCCCTCCTCCCCTCCCCATCTACAAACACTTTATTTTCATCTTTTCATTCTCTCACATTTTTTTCTTTTCCCTTTTTGTTCTTCCCCTACGTATCACACCTTCCCTACACCTTTAGCTCCTTTCCTCCCATTTCTAAATGTCAGTAATCTTATTAGAATCTTATGCATTGTTGCAGAATATTCACACCAGGGAAACTATTTGGTATTTACACATGTGGGACTTATTTATTTCACTTAGGAGTATATCTTCAATATGTATCCATTTTCCTATGAATGAATCTATTCTCTCGCTCTTTATGGCTGAGTAATATTCCATTTTATAGAAAAACCACAACTTCTTTATCCAGTTTCCAACGGATGGGCAAATAGGTTGTTTCCAAGATTTAGCTATTACAAACTGTGCCGCTATAAACATGGGTGCACATACTTCTCTGTGATATGATTCTTTTAGTTCTCTTGGAAAGATACCCAACAGAGGGATGGCTGGGTCAAATGGAACCTCCAGTCCAAGCTCTTTGAGGTATCTCCATATTGATTTCCATAGTGGTTGCACTAGTCTGCACTCCCACCAACAATGGAGGAGGGTTCCTTTCTCCCCACAACCCCGCCAACATTTGTTATTGTGTGATTTCTTGATAGCAGCCATTCTTTGTGGGGTGAGGTGGAATCTCAGTGTTGTTTTCATCTGCATCTCTCGAATGACCAGTGATGTGGAACATTTTTTCATATATTTTCTTGCTGCTTTCACTTCTTTGTATGAGAAATGTCTGTTCATTTCGGATGCCCATTTTTGGATCGGGTCTTTATATTTGGGGGGACTGATTGTTTTGAGTTCTTTATATATCCTTGATAATAGTCCTTTGTCTGAGGTACAGCTGGTAAAAATTTGGGAAATTATTATTTTCTTAGGTATGATGGCCAAAAGGTCATCATATTTGTTGAACTGTTTTCAGCAAAGTGAACAACATATGTTATTACTGAAAGACATACTATGTATTTAGATATTGTCTGGGCCACTGAGATTACTCTAAAAGAAATGTTTTGGAAGAGAAGATCTCTTAGCAGCTAATGAAAGAATTGCTTGGCAGGGCCTGGTTGTGTGGAAAGAGCTGTGATAAGCCTGTACAGCGGCAGCGAGCTTCACCCTTCTTCTGTCCAACAAAGAGAAGGATGAGAGAGTTCAGACTCTAAAAATCACTTTCTCCAGCCCGAATTTAAAGCCTAATCCAACATCTTTTAGTGGTTGACCCTGGACAATTTAAATAATTTCTTTATGCCTCTGTCTCATCAAAAAGTAGGAGTATTCAGAAATATCAAGGAACAAAAATACCAACTTCCAAAGGTGGTTGTGAAGCTGGAATAAGGTGCTTGCTTGAAAGCAGAGGAGGGAGAGCCTGTCCCTGGGACTATATGGTAAGGATGCAAAGGGGACTTGGGAGAGCAGCAGTGTCTAATGAGAAACTATTCACTTTTACAGTGTATCTTTTCAGTGACTTCTTAAATAATCTTAACTTTTAAAATTAAAAATAAGCAGGCCTGGGAACGTAGTTTAGTGGTAGAGTGCTAACATGACTGAGGTACTGGGTTCTGTCCCCTTCTATCTCCAGCAATGCCGCTGCCACCACCACCAAAAAAAAAAGTAAAAATATTTCATATTTTCATCACTTCAAGTCATTGTTAATATTTGGGCTATTTGCTCCCATTTTTTTTTTAGAAAGGCAGAGTTTTAGGGTTTTACTCTAAGATTGAGAAGTTTCCAGAGTGAAAAAAAAATTTTAAAAAAGTGCAATCATTATAGTCTTTTAAGTAATTATTTAGTTCAAATTTACTGAATTTAATAGAAAAATATAGAAGTAATAAGTGAATTTTGGATAAGCAATTTTTTTAGCCACTAGAGATATTGTTTCTAAAAGGTCATTTAGCAGCCTGTTTTTTTTTTTTTTTTTTTGTACCAAGGATCGAACTCAGGTCCTTGCACTTGAGAGGCAGGCAGTGGAACTACTGAGCTAAATGATTCATATGGCTATTTTCTTAGAGTCTAGTGTTTTTGTTTTGTTCTGAGACAGGATCTTACTGTGTAGTTCAGGCTGGCCTTGAACTTACTATGTAGCCCAGGCTGGCCTCAAACTCATGGAAATCCTCCTGCCTCAGTCTTCTGAGTGCTGAGATTACAGGAGTCATGCCCAGCTGAGTCGAGATTTTTTAATTTGAGGTTTTTTGGTAGATGACATCCATCCCATCTCTTCATCTTGTCTCCTGTATTTTTCAACATTTATTTTTTATTATATAGATACAACATTCATCTTATTTTCAGTAACCATAATTTCTTTAAAAGTATTGAATCTGTAATAGTACATAAGATCCCAATGAGATAATTAATAATGTGAAATCCGAAGAAAAGGGCTAAAGGCGTAGGGAGAGTGGGAAGGGTAGGGGCAAGGTAATGGAAAAAATATGAGAGAATGAAAAAATGGAAATAAAGTGTTTGTAAATGGGGAGGGGAGGAGGGGGTGAAGGGAGGGCAGGGAACAAGGGGAAAACATGAGAACCAAGACCTGTCATGTAAAGGTACAAGATCCCAATAATGAATGTAACTATACTGTATACCTAAAATGTACCAATAAACTCAACAAAAGAAAAAAAAGTAGAAGTATTGAATTAATATTTAAATGGATTAACTGTTCACTGTCAGGACTTTTCTGATCTTAAGTTGACTTCCTTATTCTTGAATTATTTTAATGTATCTCTTAACTAAATATATTTCATGACCATGAGATTTTTTCCCAAGAAACTACTCATGTGTTCCTTAGATTCTTTCATATTTCAGACTGTCTTCATATTGTACCCAGATGAAGTACTGAATAGAGATTTCTGAATCATAATTTCTTTTCATTAAAATATTATGGACATTGCTCCAGTAGCCTCTGGCATTGAAGTTTGAATCCAACCAGATTTTTTCTCTTGTTTTTTTTTTTTTAAACTGGGCAATTGTTTTTTATTTATTTTTTTCTCATTGAGTTTATTGGTACATTTTAGGTATACAGTACAGTTACATTCGTTATTGGGATCCTGTACCTTTACATGACAGGTCTTGGTTCTCATTTTTCCCCTTGTCCCTGCCCTCCCTTCACCCCCTCCTCCCCTCCCTCTTTACAAACACTTCATTTCCATTTTTTCATTTTCTCATATTTTTTTCTTTTCCCTTATTAGCTTTCCCCTACCCTTCCCACTTTCTCTTCTTTTTTAGAATGATTTTTATTAGGCTTCCAGGATACTGAAAAGCTCATTTATTTTTCAGGAACCTTAAACCTCAATAAAGTTACTAGGATTTGTCTCAATTTTGGCTTTTCTGTGTCGTGTTATTGGAAAATGATCTGCAGCTTTACTTTTTTATTTTAGGAGGATGCTCATATGTTGTAGTCTTAGAAGTATCTTCTGCCCTATTATGGGAGGAAGGTTGTATTTCAGGAACCCTGTATGTCCTTATGTTGACTTGTTTTTATTTCTTTCATATCTGTTAGCTTCTTGTTAATTTGTCTTTTTCTTCTGCATTTTCTATATTTATTTCTAGTCAGTGACAAATTTTCCAAAGTACCTAATCTCCCTGGTTTACATAAATTTCTGTGTTAATTTTGTAATAATGTTGCTTTGACTCTTAATGAGTTTTCTTTGAGCTGAACTCTTCCTTCCACTCTCATCTATTATCATTTTGTCTTTAAATTCTTGATTTTAAAAATAGTAACTTCATTTATAGGTTGATGCCCTTGGGTTTGGTTTGTTTAGCTGTATTTGTGTACATAGTTTCCATACTGGTTTACTTTTATTTTTTGTTTGTATTTTGTTTATGCTTAGGGAGATATGTCTAGACTTTCTGTTTGCTCTGGTATAGGTTGGGTGATTTCTTACTTTTTTTCTACAAATGTCAAACCAGTTTGTACCCCCTCTAAGCTACAGTCTGAGGCTTTTTACTTGCCTAAAATATAAAAAAAACTGGCAGAATCTTGGCTTTGGTTAGAGGGTCAAGGGAAAGAGCACATCTCAGGGCTATGCTGTCTTTGTTACACCATCTGGGCTGTTGTCTGAGGTTTTTGTGTGCGTCAACTATCATATTCACCACACATTACTGGGCCTGTTTGTAACATCTTTCCAATAGTCTGTGTTGCCTTGCATCATTCACTTTGGCTAAAGTCTGATGATTGTTCCTTTTTTCTCTTTTTCATATCACCCAGGAATAGTTCCTTTCAGGCCAAGAAAAAGCTAAGGCTAACTGCAGTTTACTTCTTTCCAGATCTGGAGTATATTGGCCCTTTTTGTGTTGCTATAACAAAATACAGGAGGCCAGGTAGTTTATACAGAAAAGTTTATTTACCTTATAATTTTGGAGACTAAAAGTCCAAAATCAAGCAGTCGTATCTGTTAGGGCTTTGGTAAGGGCCCATGGCTGTGACATAGCAGACAAATAGGAGAGGAAAACAGCTGCATGTGAAAGGGCTAAGAATGTGAGGTAGACTCACTTTATTACACCCTGCTAATGAGAGAGAATGCACTTCTCAAAGGTTCCACCACCTCAACACTGCCATACAGGGACCATCTTCTGGCAGTCGAAGCTTGAATGACACATGCAAATTGTATCTAAACTGTAGTGTGAGGCTATTAATAAGAATTCTATTTTACTAAAATCAACAGTTTTTATTTTGGGGGCAGAAGATTCAGAAATGAGCTTGTGTGGTGCCTTTTGTCTTTGTTCTAAAATGTTTGTTTTGATGTTTATTAAGTCAGCTTATAACCCTTTCTGTATTTGGTTACTGTCATGAATATATTCTGCCTTGTCTTTTAACATCTGTCTCCTTGTTCTTTTGGATACCAGGGAATAAGAATTCAGCCAAGACTTTCAATCTCCTATCTTTTTTTTTTTTTTTTTTTTTTTTTTGGTACCGGGGGTCGAACTCAGGACCTTGTGCTTGCAAGGCAAGTGGCGGAACAACTGAGCTAAATCCCTGGCCCCAAACTCCTATTTTAAAATGAACCCAGGTAATTTTTTTCTTTTAGCAATTTGACGTGCCTTTGGTTTGAATATGATTTCTTGGCTTGAATTACTTTGGTTTGAATGCAATTTTGTTTAAGAAGCTTGAAGACGAGGACATGATAAGAAAATACTTAGTTTACTTAGTTCACAGTTGTATATAAATCTGTAGACTTAAAACATGTTATTGAAATCATTTAACATACATGTATGAAGACTACCCATTTTAAAATGTCCAGGAACAAAATGTCTTTTTTTTTTTTTTGTACCGGGGATTGAACTCGGGCCCTTGTGCTTGCAAGGCAGGTGGCGGAACCACTAAGCTAAATCCCTGGCCAAAATGTCTTGATAAAAGAATAAATTCTGATGAATGGGGAAACCATATTATTGTCTGATTTTTTTTTTTTTTTTGCTATTTAAAAATATCCAGATTTGCTTATCTGGGAATTAACTGATTCAATTAAAATAGATGTAGGAACATCAAAGTCAAACAAGGTATTTTTTTTGAATGTGTATCTCAGACAAGTTTGTGGAAGCCCAGGACAGTGTCAAATGTACTCAGTTTTGGGAGCTACAGTACCTCATCTAGAACTGAGAAAAGAGGGAGGTAGGATTGTACTATAAGGACAGCATAGAGAAAGCAGAGCAGAAATGTCTAGAGGTGCCTGGAAGAGTAACATTGGTGTCCAGCCTTGTAAAACTGCACCCTTATATGCCAGTATAATTGTATTAACATACTTAAAGAAATGATATGCATGTACAAAGCAGAGGCCATAGTCAGGTGTGGAGGCAGAAAAAAAAAAAAAAAGAATCATCCAGAATTCTTTTGCTTTTATTCCAAACCAGATCTGTGAATAGGACAGTTCACCATTAGACTTCCAGAAATTCCAGTCCCAAAGGCAAGAGAGACTGATGTTCCAACACAAGCTTCCTCTGATCCCCTTCTTCAGAGTTCATGTCCTCACAGCAGTTTCCTGGTTTCAGTCAAGGTCTACTTGTGTAGAGACCGAATGCAGAAAATATATAGATTTTAAATATTTGAGTCTTTCACAGTGATTTCTCTTGGTAATGAGTGACTTCTGATTACCATTTGGTTTTCCCTGACTATGGGGAGAAAAGGAGATTGTTATGCCAACCTGAATAACTCCAGCCTGTGTGACAATTCTATTTCTCACTTTAAATTAATACATTGCCGCCCAATGATGCCTTCCTCAGGTCCTCAGTACATTTTAGTTAGTGTGAGTCAGCATTTTTGTGTCTGATTGCCCCCGAACACTGACAAGAACAAGCCAGCTTTCTAGAAAACTCTGATTCTATTTCCATCTTGTGCTAATTATTTCTACATCAACACAATTATTATGTGTTTGGTCAATTCATCTGTATTAAAATGTGTTACGATCAGATAAAATTCAAAATACTTTGAGCAGATTTGACACACATTTTTGGGATCTCATTTGTCTTTTTTGGTACCAGGGATCGAATTCAGGACCTTGTGCTTGCAAGGCAGGCGGCAATACATTGAGCTATATCCCTGGCCCTGTGAAGATCATTTTTTATTTTGAGGACCTAATTGTCTTCATTTGAAGCTAATGCTTTTTCTGCTGAGTTTCCTGGCCAACCTAAAGGTACTGAGGTTCTTAATAGAAGCAAAAGGTGAAACAGCAAGGTGAGCATGAGCACAAAAGTCATGCAAAGGATCCAAAGTTCAAGTGGTCTCCTTTCATTTGCTTAGACATTTTCAACACTTTTTGTACTTTGATTTTACTTATCTCACAGCGGCCAGTTCTTTCGAAAAACTAGATAATGGGATAAAAAGCACAGAAGCAAGGGTTGAAGAATCAGCATTTGAACCAGGATGCAGAGAAGCTGGCTGTCAATGATAAAGACCACTGTGTTCCATTCATATTAAACAGACTCCCAATTATGAAATTACAGAAAAGCTTTGTTATCTAACAAGATCGGGACTGATAGTTTAATCAAAAAGTTGGATGAAGCATGAAATTTGTTTAAGAACTAACCATAAAACCCAATGCGTGTGTACCTGTAATGTTTCATATTAAATTAAGATGTCTAAATGTACTCATTTACATTGATATAGATTCCAGATCTTTTTTAAAAGGGCAAATCTTCTAATTGTCCTACATTACCTTTCTTGCATAAATGACACCCAGCATGAATTGTCTTTGTTGTCCAAATTTTAGTTTAAAGAGAGGCATAGATTTAAAGATATCTGTGATGCAATCTGAGAACAGAATTCTACTAGAATTTTACTGTATTTTCTCCTTCAATATTGTGTAGTCAGTTTTTCAGTGACTCTTCTTTGTGAAATCATCTTTACAAAAACACTCATTCTGGTTCTCATAGAAACAATAGCCCTCCTTCTCTTGCACTTGTATTTGAATATTTAAATATTAGATAAAGTATATTATTATAACAACAGGTTTGTGTAAACTCTACTGAATCTTGGTGAGCATGAGACTTGGACACTGACAGCCGGAATGACCCAACAGTGTCAGAATACAGTGCGCCCTGAGGCCAGCCAACAGGGAAGGGGCATATCACGATTTCATCTGGCCTGCTGGCTTGAGGTCAGAAGAAGATCTCCTTCATGCGCCCTTGAGGTCCTCTTACATGTACCTCACTCTAGAGTTAAGACAGTTCCACTCCAGATAGTTTAGTAACCTGTAGCAGGTCATAGAGTAAGACAGCTTTTTTTTTTTTCTTTATTTCTTTGTAGTGCCGGACATTGTGAGCTATTATTAATATTTATATTTCCTGACTCATTCTAGTACAGTACTTGAGTATTCTTTTATGGTGATTTCTTTTGAATGGCCTCTTAAACATTTCCTTATTTTGTGTATCAATACATGGAAAATTTTTGGTTAATATTTGTGATTAAGACTTCTTAAAAGTTTATAGCTGCAGTTGTATAATAATTTTTAATAAAAAGGCAATTTTTCGAGGTATACTGTGGAGATAGAAGGTCTGGGATAGAGGGAGAGGAGAGGACAAGGAAGGGAAGGGAAAGAAAAAAATGATTAAGGTGCAATATGTATCTACAAATTCCTCAAGGTGACTGTAGTTATTATGGATTATAAACATGTACTAAATATATATATATATATTTTTTTCTATAGTGGTACCTTTTCTAAGGAATAAAATCATTTTTCAAGGCATACTCTTATAGAATGAATACTATTAACATGGCATTGTGCTGATAGTGTTAGATATATGGGCCATTTTCACTCTGTCCTCCTGACACGGTATTTGCTGATGTTCCTTAATTTTCTATCTGTTTCGAACCCCATGAAATATTGTTGCTGTTTCAGGGCATCAGTATTTGTTTACATGTATCTACATATTTTTTTCTTTTGCTTTTAATTATGACCTGTGTTTCCAAGTTTCCATCTGGGGTCATTTTTCTTTTTACAGAATATATTTAGGGTTTGTTACAGGATAGTTGTACTGGTGATAAGTTTTGCTTTGCCTCTGAAAATATTTATATTTCATCTCTATTTCCACAGGATATAGAGTTCTGGATTCCCCCCATCCCCCACCCACACCTCCATGTGTGCTTTTTTTTTTTTTTCATACCTTGAGAGTATTCTATTATTTTCTGGGTTTTGTTGGCAAGGTAGCTGTTGTTCCTTTTTTTTTTTTTGTAAAGAATGTGTCTCTTTTTTTCCTCTCTGGTTGTTCAGAGGATTTCCTCTTGATTTTCAATTTTTGAAATTATGTCATAGCTTCAGTGTTGTGATATATATGTTTTAATTCATGTGCTTGGGCTTGAATCTGCAACTTCCAACTTTTGGAAAATTCTTAGTCATTTTCTCCTTACATTTTACTCTGATACTTTCTCTGTCTTCTCTTCTGGAACAATTATATGTATTCTAGGTCCCTTCATCTTATTTCCTGTATCCTTTATAGTTGTTCCTATATTTTTGTTTCTTTATACTTTATTATGGGTATTATGTTTCCTAATTCAGTCTTCAAATGTGTTTAATTTTCTGGTAAACCCTTCTTGATTTTGATACTCTTCTTCAATTCAATTATTAAAATTTTGGTTAAAAATTTTCTACTCAATCCTTTTTTTTTTTGGTGTTAGGGATCCAATTTGGGACCTTGCACTTGTGAGGCAGCGGGTGGCACCACTGAGCTGAATCCCTGGCCCTCTACTCAATCCTTTTATGATTTAAAATTTTTTCTCAAGTCTCAATTTTGACTTTTCCTTTCTTAAACATTAGTTATTATTATTTTTAAAGGACCACATTTGATCATTTCATTTTTTGGATTTCCTTCAGGGTTATTTTTATTGTTTGTTGTTTCTCTAGTTTTTCTCTCTCATTGTTCTCTTGCCTCATATAAATACCTAATTTTTATAGGGTCCCCCACAGAGTATTTAAAGTTGCAGAGATAATCTGAAGTTCTGGTTGGTACTGTTTTCCTCCAGGAAGAGTTACACTCTTCTGGCTGATGTGTAGAGAGGGGATGCAGATATTTTAAAAGGCTGCAATGAAGATGGTCTGAAGCCGGGCTTCAGGCACGGAAGGGTTGTCTGTCAAGTTTATCCTCCATGTGAGAGAGTTTTACACCTTATTAATTAATTTGGGATTCTAATACAAAGCCTGATAAATTGACAGTAGCTCTTACAATGTAATGAACCCTGAGACGCAATTTTCTCCATAGCCACTGAGACTCCCCAAAGCACCATTCATCGTCTCAGCCTCTGTCAGACTCCTTCAGAGTTGTTCACTACCTCCAAGTGAAAAGCAGCTCCAAATACCAGAGGTGCTTTTTCTTTATTCCTTCTTAAGAGTCCTTCTCTAGGACCAGGGATCAGGCCATTGGGCCTATACGTGTTATATGCTGGGATGTGATGGTGTTTCAAACATATTCCTCATTTTGTTTAGTTGGTCTGCTTAGTCTCAGTGAAGAAATTTGAGACAATTCTTTAGTCTTCTATAAAATAATGCTGTGATTGTTTTCTTGCAGTGATCTGATGTTTGTGTTCTTTGAAATATTTTCAGTAACTAATTTCTAGGTTTATTATTATTCCATACCTTCTGTTTCCTTAGGTTAATTCTATCGTTCTCATTTTAATTTGAGGGTTATGTATTTCCCTGTAAGGACTGCTTCTCTTGAATCCTTCATGTTTTAATATGAAGTGTTTTCATTGTTGGTTAGATAATTCATAGTTTCCATTATGAAACTTTTATTTATAAGTTTATTAATTCCCTAATAAATAGTGATTCTCTAATTTAGCTTTTTTGTACTCATTTCTGACTTAATTGTGTTGTAGTCAGAGAATATTTCTGAATCTGAAATTTTCAACCTGTAGGAACTTGTTGAGACTGGCTAAAATCTAGTAGATGCTTAATTTTATAATGTTCTATAATGTTGTAAATAAATTTGAAAAACAAGCATATATTAAATGTATTTTTCTTTTAGTGCATATTGGAGTACATAGTGAATATATTCATTGTGGGTAATCAGAACATGTACATAACCCATCTTAATTCTTTTTATATTTTCTCCTCCCCCTATAATTTTCTACATGAGCACATTATGTTGTGTTTATGAATCATGTTCACATAATTAATTTTTTACCCCTTTTCACTTGTTCCATTATTATTATTATTTTTTTTTTGGTACCAGGGATCCAAGTCAGGTCCTTGCACTTGCGAGGGAGATGGTGGCATCACTGAGCTAACTCCCTGGCTCTTTGTTCTATCAATTTTGAGACATATTTAAATCCTTTCACATGATTGTGGATTTGAATTTATAGTTTTTAATTATTTGGCTTTGTAAGTTTTTAGACTATATTATGTAGGAATGTAAATGTAAAAATTTAAAAATTTCTGATGAATCAAATATCTTTTTTTTTGTACCAGGGATTGAGCTCGGAAACTTGTGAGGCAGGCAGAGGAACTGCTGAGCTAAATCTCCGAAGCAAACCTTTTTATCTTCAGTAATTTTTTGTTTTTGTCTTGAAGTTTATATTTTTATAAGTATTTAAAAGAAAACAAATACATGTTATGGCTCTCAGGAGGTGTGTTGGCCATGGAGGTTGAAGCATAATAGCTTTTAAAAATCAGTCTTTGGAAAGGCTGGGGATTTAGCGCAGTGGAACCTCACCTGCCTTGCAAGTGCAAGGTCCTGAGTTTGATCTCCGTTACTGCAAAACAAACAAACAAACAAACAAAAAAATCAAGCTTTGGAACCAAGGAGACCTGGGATGTTGTCCTGGCATACCATTTATTACTTAGAAGACCATGGGCAAGCTACTTACGTGAAGTTAGCTTCTCTGATTCCTGATTTCTAAGTCTGTAAGATAGAAAAAAACGGGAATACCTGCCATTATAGAGTCATAGGGATGCAATAAGAGAGTCAGTGTCAAGTGCCAACCTGAAATGCCTGAAATGCTGTAAATGGTAGCTGCAGTTATCCTCCTGTGACTACCTGATGTTTGTCTTCTTTGGAATTATCTTCAAGATTTTTAGTTCCTTATGTTAGAAAATACTTAAAGTACCCAATGAAGAGTGTGCCGTATCTCCAAGTAACTAGTTGCTGTTTGGTAGCATCATTTTGGGTGGACATTACTAGTCCAGCTTCTATTAAGAAGGTTTCCTAATTCCACTTATGCCAGGTGTCAGTGTGCCCAGGAACATCCTAAATATAATCTGATATAAAAGTAATTTAAGACATTTCCTGTTTCATGCTCTGAGTTTAGAGGCTTTCTGACTTTTTAGCCTTTTCTTTGAGCTGTGTCAATGCTTGGTGTTTAAGAACAGTTTCCACAGTGCTTGTGAAATAAACGGTTTTACAGGAGATATTACCTCACAAAAATGGGAGATAGAACTTTCTTGCACTGTCTGTGCAGCCTGAATTCATTCTATTTTTGACAGAAGTACTTCACTATTTCTGTGGGATTCTTTGTTTGTGTATGTTGCTAGAGTACTCACTTGTCAATCATTTGCTAAAGAGAAAGGTTAAAGAACCTTACTACATCTTCTGAACAACATTACAGTTTCTGGCTTTTCCTACATTTGATTTTTTTCATTCATTTCAACCCTTGTGCTGCAATGTGTAAGGAACAAGGCAGGTCAAAAGACATTGTCTAGAAAAGGAACTGGTGACATTGCTTTAGTGATGACTATCCAGTAGCCAAAGGAGACGTATGAGAATCTAATATAACGATTATTGCTTAAGTATTGATAAGTAGCAAAACAAGCCGCCCCAAACACAGCATAAACCAGATGGAAGTTTATTGTGTCATCTAAAAATACTTCAAAAGTAGGTAGTCCATGGCTGCTATGGAATAGCCTTCAAAAAAGAGATTCTCTGTTTTCCTATTCTAACCCAATTCTATTTCTTTTTTGGTACTGAGGAGTCGAACCTTGGACCTTGCACTCGTAAAGCAGGTGGCAGAACCACTGAGCTAAATCCCCAGCCCCCACTTCTATTTTTAAAGTCACTTCATAATTTAATATGGCTGCGGAAACACCAGCCAGTATGTCTCTGTTGCAGGCTAGAATAGAGAAAATGTAAAAAGATAAACCATTTCCTGTGTATCGCCTTCATGGAAATTCTGTCCTATGCCCAGATTTCATGGGTCAGAACTTCTTTTTTTTTTTGGTATCCGGGATCGAATTTAGGTCCTTTTGCTCGTGGCGCAGGTGCTGGAACCACTGAGCTAAATGCCCATCCCTAGAACTTTTTTTTACATGTGGTTGTATGCCATTGCAAAGGAGGTTGGGAAACAGTTTTATTCTGGGCAGCATTGTGCCTTGCTAAAGTTTTGGGCTCTGTTACTGAAGAGAAAAACAAGAATGGATGTTAGATAGTTGACCAAAAATCTTTGTTTCAATGCGATTTGGAGTAGAGAGGGAGAAGGAAGGATCTGAAGACAAAAATACGCCCTTCCAGGCCACAGCCCTGGTGACTGCCCCTCTAACCAGGCCCCACCTCGTAACAGCACATTCAGCTAGACTCATGAATGCTTTAATCCATTGATGACTATAGTTCCCTCATGATTTAATCACCTTCCCAAAGCTTCATCTCTGAACACATGAGCCCACTTTGTGGGACATTTTTTTTATCTAAATCATAACAAGGAGCTTGCTCTGGGGATGAGTAGGTGATTGGTATTCTAAATATCAGTCACTTGTAGCTTACTATGTGACTTGCTCCCCCTTTTGATCAATATTGCCTGGGTGGCTGTATGTGTAATCCTATTGGTTGGTCAAGGTTTTGCCCCACCTCTTGCCCACCTTGTAATTTTCCATTGGGTCTTAACAGTTTTGCTCCCGCTTCGCTGTAGAAAACATCTTTGAAAAGTGGGTTGGGCGGGCAACCCACTTTGCAGTCCCCCTTCTATCTCTCTTAGACAGAAGCTTTCTTTCCCTCAATAATTTTTTCCTACTCTTTAGAAAAAAAAAAAAAATGGTCGTAACAGGACCAGGGATTTAGCTCAGTGGTTCTGCCGCCTGCCTTGCAAGTACAATGACCCGAGTTCGATCCCCGGTACAAAAAAAAAAAAAAAAGTCATAAGAAGGAGAATGGATTTAGTTAAGAACAAGGCGACTTCTATTGGGAGGATTGGAGGATGCTTCCCTGCCTTAGAGGACAAGGATTTGCTCCCAAAGCTTTGCTATGTTCCACGGACTTGTGAGCTGGCCTCCATCCTTGCATGTTCCTAGGTTATTTATCACCCCAGCATACTGAATTATCTTCAAGCTCTCTCTTGTCTTTGAGTGTGCATATACCTTGCATATACTTGTCTTTGAGGGTGCATATACCTTGCAGGAATCATTCTTCTTCTAGCATCCATGATTAAATCATTATTTATCAGGTCCCACTTTAAGCATTACCTCCTCCCAGGAAGCTTCTTTGCCCTCGTGGCCTGGATATTTGCCATCACTCAGTGCACCCCTAACATAGAGGATATATGTTTGCCATGTCACTTCTTATACAGTTTACATTTTTGTGTTCCCCCTTTTGTGTTTTGGTATCGGGGATCAGACTTAGGCCCTTGTGCTTGTGAGGCAGGCGGTGGCACCACTGAGCTAAATCCCTGGCCCTTTGTCTCCCTTTCTGCCCCTTGAACAACTAGAGGGCAGAGCGTAATATTTTATTCTTCTTTATATTCCTGGCCTGGCTTGGATAGGTCCTTAATAAATTAATTGTTGGTCACTGACAGAAAGTAAGGTGAACTCCATATTCTAGACTTAGGCAGAATTACAGGGCTGCCATTTATTGGTAAAAAATTAAGAAAATAGTGCTATTTAGTGATTCAAAACCATCTCAAAACACTCTAGAAAGAAATTGTTATTTCTTATTTATGAGCAAAGTCATGAATAGGAAGAGGGCAGATGCTGACAGCAGGCAAGGAGAGCATTGGTCTTTCATAAAACATATTAAGGGCCTTAAGGCAGAATTTAAGAGGTGGCCAGACGTAGGAGGCAGCTATGATGTGAATAGGGCAGATGAGCTGAGAACAGACTTGAATTAAGCCTGAGAGCAGAAAGGGGAGCTTTTGTTTAAAGCCCACATTTGCAATTGACTGAATGTTTGACCTCTGGGCAAGTCATTAACCTCTGTGTCTTAGTTTCCACATCTGTAAAGTGGAGATAATAATGTTTCCCTACTTGAAAGAATTATAGATTAATCAATGTCTGAAAAATGTCTCTAACTTGGGCAACTCTATATAAATATCCAGAGCAGCATGGAGGGATGTCAGGTAGAAATGCGGGAGGAGTATATTTGAACTTCCTTTTAATTTATTCAGAATGTTCAAAATGAAAGATAATTGCTAGTGTCCTCATCCTAGAGAATGCTGCTAAAGAAATAGCAGTTATAGTTATACCTTGGGAAAAATGTCCTTAAATGATTATAAGTATTTATTTGTCCAAAGGAGAGATATCTGTTGAACCCCAGTCTTCTTGGAAGACTCCAGGACTTACCCAGTGGAGACTGCTCTTTCCCTGCTGTAGGTTGTTAACTTCAGGCCTTTGTCACCTTCTTATTTCTTCCTTTCCCTCTACCCATCTTCCCCCGACCAGAAGTCTCCAGCCGGAGAGGGGCAGGCAGAGATTATACAAGTCCAGCTGGGGCACTTAGCATTTCTCCCAGAGAACTGAGGTTGGAGAGGAGGGTGAACTGTCTGCTTATGTGCATTTTTTGGATCACTTCGTGATTTTTCTGAAAGGCTGTTTGGTGGCTAGGCGCCTCACTATGCTGGATGTTGCGACGGGTAGAAAACAGTTTGAGAGTAGAGAGGGATCAAACTGCCCCTCACCCCAGAGAACAAATGTCACAGACCCTGGATGAACTCTGATGAGACAGGAGGGATGCAAAAGGGCAGGTATTTGGCTGAGGCAGAGCTGGGCCAGAGTGGGGAGGGCAGCACACTAGCAGTGGAATTTTGTGTGGAAGGAGGGAAGGAAGAGGAGGGAGATTTGGCCTGCTCCTTAGGGAGTTCTTATATGAGGGGGAGAAAGAAGCTTTGAAGGGGATATTTATAGGTTTTCCTGGACCATGGAGCAGGAATTTGTGTGTGTCTGGTTGGCTAACAATAGTCCAAGTTCATTCAAGAAACTCAAAGATCTTAAAAGCGGGAGAAAGGGAAAACAGTGCTTTAGATGAAGAGTGGCAGTGTACGTGACATTCTGTGGCTGATCAGACTGGATCTGGCTCCTCTCTGCCATCACAGTGCTGACTCTGTCAACTTACTGTTGAGCATCAGCCCTACCTTTTCCTGGCCATAGTTTGATGTCAAGGAGGAAAGAATCAGGTCTAAACTCAAGCCCTATGTATTCCAGGCTGAGCTATTATTCCTAGGGGACTGGATTATCTCAGTTGCTGGAAGTTAGTTGTCCAGTTGAGAATTTTAGTATTTTCCCTTTTGGTCATTTCAATGCCCATTGCTTTGCATCCATAGCTTGCAAACTGAGAAGCAGAGATCAACAAGAAAGCTGTCTTGCACAAGGAGATAATGGTAAACACCACTGTACTCTGGACTTAACCCGATTATGTAATCTTATTTCACTGCATTGCTTTGTTAGTAGTTTATTTTTCTTTTGAACTGTAAGATGGACATGTTATTCACGTAGCCCTTTAACCTTAAGTGATATTAAGCCACTTAGAAAAGTAGCTTGACTGAGAGTGCTTTTGTACTGTTATTTGTTTGGAAATATTAGCCTTTTGTTATAGTCACAGTAAGGTGGTTTAGATCAGACTCAAGACTCCTGAGCAGCTCTGTTACTGATTTTATATAAATTTGGATAAGATATTATAGCCATTCCAAGTTCTGTACCTACCTCCTCTTACCTCTCCCACTTATAGGAAGAATCTGCAGAACAGGGTATGACCTTATGTATTCCTGTGAGCATTACACACACACACACACACACACACACACACACACACACACACACTGTTTTTTCCTTGGCTTTCTGAGACTGCTTTTTATTAGTACTGCCTGAAATGGAATAAACCTTCTGTATGTTTTTGTCTTCTGAATAAGATCATTTCAAAGACAGCTTCTTTGGGGGAGTCTGGAATAATTAATTATCTCTCCCCTCCATCTTTCTCAATGTGTTTAATTTGAACTTTGGTAATGAAAACTCATCTCTCATAAATTCTGGGCTGGTCCATTTTGTATGTGCCTGCTGTGTCCTGCTTTGAGTGATGTGTAAGTAAGAGGCAATCCAGTGATGAGTTTTGCTTGTGTGGTGCATAGGGTGGAGAGGGAGGAGGGTTTGATGAATAGAGGCAACCAGAAAGTGTACTTGATAATAACATGGCTATGATTGATGTTGCAATTCCTGAAAAATTATCATTGTGATATAATTATTTGTTTATGAACTGTGCCCTGAGACTCCCAAGTTTGAGATTATTCATAGCACAGATAAAACTCTAAAGTCAATAATTCATCAAGAATATAATGGCTTTGTTTGGGGACAGTAGGGGGGTCACATGAATGTTGCATCCTGTTTCTGACACTTCACTATAAATCTGAGCATTCCGTCAGTACAAGGAGGAGACACCTCCTTACTTTCTGCTCTTTTTTCCCCTCTTAGTTTTCATCATTTGTATATATTATTTTAAAAACCAAAATTGATTTCCTTTTTTTTCCCAGAAAAATTCTTTCAACATTACTTGGGTCATTCTTTTTGGTGTTTCATGACTGCAAGAGGAGAGAGGTAAATGGAAGACTAAAAAACAAGTGCACTTTGTTCCCAGCAAAGTATAAGATAACAACTGGAAATTCAGGGACTATGAGTACTAATTTCGGATGTAACCAACATTCTGTGAATATATTTGGACTGGTTTCCTTGATTTTGATCCACAAAAGATTAAGGAGAGCCTACAAATTTTCAGAAAATTGATGAGTTTGGTCTCATAATTCTTACTTTAATTTTTGAGTGGATTTAATATTATATATATGAAGACTCTTGGTGCTTCTAATCCCATAAAGTGGCTACTTATGGTGGTTTATCTCTAATTGTTTCCATTTCCTTCTTATTGTCAGCTTTTCTCTGCCTCCATTTACTTACAAGGGAGTAGCCTAATGGCATGTTTGTTATGGATGTATAATGTGCCTTAGCCCAGCACTACATAAATATTGGGGCTAGGTCTTTTCCTTTCTAGCAGAGTTGTGTACAGTACAATGAAAATGGCTGAGTGGTCCCAGAGGAACAAGCTCTTGCTTACTTTCCATGCCCTGTAAACAAATTCCCTTAGATTACTTTTTACCTAACTATTGGCCAGCATTATATAAAGGCGATATGCATAAAGAAGAGTGGAAGTCTATCTTAAAAATAGTTTGTGGAAAGACCTATGACTGGTGGTGAGCCTATGGCATGTGTATAGCAGCAGGCTGTTTCATCATTGGTTTGTCATCACTGTCTTAGGAGCTCTGGTTGACCAGAGCTTAAAATGAGAGGATGATGTGGCTTATCTGCTAGGGAATGAGTGCCATCACAGGCAGTTTTAATAAGAGCTCAGAGTCTTGAATAAGAGACAGCATAGGACTTCGCTAACATGTAGGCACCAGATTCCATCTGCAGCTATGTGATTTGCACAAGGCCACATTTTAATAGGGGCTTCTATGAGCTGAATTGTGTCCCTCCAAATGTGGAGCTCTCAATCTCCATTACTTCTGCATGTATAGAAGTAATGCATCATTAGTAAAGATGAGGTCATAATGGAGTACCTTGGGGCTTTAATATGAGAGGAGTGGTGATGGTGGTGGTGGGGGACTCCATGTGGAGATGTAGGGACACACGGGAGAAGATGCACCTTGATTTTACTGGTCTATCCTCTAAAATCATGAGAGAATACATTTATGTTGTTACGCACATCCTAGATTGTGGTATTGGGCAACCTTACACCAAAAGAGGCCTTGACTCTCAGATGAGGATCACTAGGGTATGTAAAGGTTCTGCCATAATGTCATCAGAGGCAGAATAAGTGACATTTAGCCTAGAGAATTATTGAAACTCTGACATCCATAGTCACATCTTTGAAGGCCACTCA
The DNA here is from genome assembly GCF_012274545.1 of Fukomys damarensis. Lineage (NCBI taxonomy): Eukaryota > Metazoa > Chordata > Mammalia > Rodentia > Bathyergidae > Fukomys > Fukomys damarensis. The sequence continues at coordinate 56,574,183 of NW_022900929.1, read as the reverse complement.
GATGGAAAAGAGTTTAGATTTAGTCCACTTATCTCCAGAGGTAAGATTCTAGTTCATAGCTTTATAACTATCCAATAGTGAGCTAGAAAGATCCTCAGCATTAGAATTACTAAGATGTTATTTCTACATGAGAAAGTCCAGCTGAATTGCTAAGATTTCTAATAGACTGTTGTATTTCTACAGCTTGTGTTCATCATTGAGGATAAATTAAGTGGTACTTTCTTTGAAATCTAAATTTTATTTTCTTAGCTGTCTATAAGAAATGATGTCATGGTTAACTAATTTAGTTACCAACTGCTAAGGTTCTCTCTTCTTCCTTCCCCTCCTCCTTTTCCTCTTCTTTTCTCCCCCCCTTCTCTTCCTCTTCCTCTTCTCCCTCTCCCTTTCTCTCCTAAACTCTCATTGCATACACTCAGGATAGTATTGCCAGTACACACACACACACACACACACACACACACACACACACACACCTCCCTCTAACCACCTTCTAACATTTTTGATGAGCAATTTTGTGTCAGCCATATGAACTATTCAAGGGGGCAGGAATGAATGAATTTTCTGCTTTATCCATTTTGACGTTTCTTTCTTGATACAAACTCAAGTTATCCCATCATATCACATGTTGTGTTTTTTTTTCATCACAATCCAGCAGATTTGTACTGAGTCAACACTATTTGTAAATTACTGAGTTTGGCACTTGGGGGTGATGTGAAGATGCATAAGTAATGATTTGTGCCCATGGGGAGTTTATCAGGTCAGACCCTTTCTTTATAAATTTTCTAGGAGACACAAGAGAGAAGGCAGGTGAGGGTGCTCACTTACTTTAATGTACCAGCAAAGTTCCTTAAGCCTGGTAATTGTTATCAGTCTTTGGAAGTCATGCTCTAGACCAAGATTTGTCTTTTTTATAAACTACATGATATGAAGGTTTTCAATGGTATTCTTCCATCTCAAGTCCCTTGTTCTTTCTATACTTTGAACAGGGATAATAACCTTGGCTCAAACAATTATCTGTGCTTGATACTATACATTACCTTCTACTTTTAATGCAATGTATAGGCCAAGTTGATTTTAAATTGCACTAAATGTTTTTCATACAAATAGATGTCCAGAAGAAGGGGAAGATAGGTAAGAATTATAGTCCAAAAGGACTAAAATCATTTTTTTTAGTGCTCCATTGAGGATATATCTTCGTCCTTGTCCTTCCTATTGATTTTACTTCATTCTTTTGTTGTGGTTCACTGCCACATAAACTATAACAGTATCAGCTGGGAGGGAGAAGGGAGTAGATGCAAAGACCTGGCTGCTGATCTTTATTCTGTCCTTCAGCACTCCAGTCTTGACAAGTTGATGCTGCCAGCCTGGCAAGGGAGAGTTTGCCAGACCTGGGGTGGGAGTAGCATCTTGATTATCAATAGGTTTGAGACCAGAACTCATTCTGGCTGAGAGATGTTCTTAAATTTTTTTTTTTTTTTGGTACCGGGGATCAAACTTGGGCCTTTGCCACCTGCGAGGCAGGTGCTGGAACCATTGAGCTAAATCCCCACCTGAGATGTTCTTAATTTTGTTAGTGACCTATTTTAGCATTGATAGGCACACATAAAGGGAAACTTCTTGATGGTAAGAAAAGATTGGGTTTGGTAAGAATCCAAAATTTCCACTACATGGTCTAACTTCTATTTGAATTTAATTTGCCCACCATGCCTGGCTTGCCTATTTCAACCCTCACTGCTAGCACCTGCATATCATGGACTGAAAAAAATGACCACCAACATCTTCCACTTTCATACTCATCCATTACCCCTGTGCCTTGAGTGGACCTTGCTGGACACAAATCCCTGAAAGCCCTCACTAAGAGAAGACCGTGGCTAAGTTGGTTTCCTCACTCACCTGACCATCCACAATCAAGGTTTTTTAATCTTCACTGATTTTTGACTTTGCAATCCTGCTGTACTATAACCTTCTGACTCTCAAGAGCAAAAGGGAGGATACATTGTAGAAAGGGAGTTGGGCAGACTCAATTCTGTGTTCTCAGTCCCCTCTTGGCATTTCCTAATTTTAAGTACTTATTTCAAGGATGTGTGTAGGACACAGAGAAATCTAAGAGCCCACAATCCTAACCACACTTCCATATCAAGAAGTCTAAAGATTTCTTCCATTGACAGCTACCCCCAAACTAGCAAATGTCACTTCAGACTTAGCCTGGAAAGATAATATTTACTATTGTTAGTAGCTTTGGGAAAGATGTATTTGTTTCTTTTATCCAGCCCAGTCAGTTCATATCTCTTCATTATTTTTGGAGAACACAAACTAAACAAAGATGACCCCCTCCTTATCCTTAACTTTGATATAAGAGCTGGCACTTAAATAGTTACCAGATAACTTGCCTTACAATGTGACAGGCTGCATGCTCACCTGACCATAACATGGTTCAACTGTGGCTTACTAAGCCTGTCAGGAGAAAGAAGATACATATTTAATATAAAAAGAAGATGTAAACAATAGAACAATTAGTTATACATTATAGATTACAATAAATGAAAATACTGAGTGCATTTTAAATGATTAATGTATGAAAACAGCCATCACTTACTGTGCATTAATCAAGAAAAAATGCACACTTCCCATAGTGGTTAAGGTTGCAGGCCTACAGTTCAGCCTTGAGAATGTGCATAATAATGCTCAGTATGACAATGAGTTTGGGTAGCTGAAAATTTAGGATGGTTGCAAGTTTCGTGTAGTATTTGGATTAGCATTTTAATCTGTGCCTTGTCAGCCTCATCAATATACAGCTATATATTTTTTTCCAAAACTAGCAAAAACATAGATGCAGTTTTTTAAAAAACTTTTTTCCTTTTTTTTAAAACAATAACAAATAATGACCAAGGTACCTGCTTAAACAAATACTACCAGCTTTCATCAGTTAGGATGGTTACATGTAAAAGAAATGATGCCAGATAGTAACAAATCCAAGAGAAGTTTATTATGAAAATGGCACCTGCGGATGAAAAAATTAAGTTACATAAAGACAACCATGTATGTGACATGTATGAGAATCTACAAAAGTATAAAAAGAACCCTGTTGTAAATGAAGTATGTACATTTCTGATTTGCAGCATTATCAATGGTCAATGAAAAAAATGTTTCAAAATAAGCCAGGCACTCAGGAAAGTTAGGTCCGGTTAGCTTCACACAAAACAAATGTACCATAGCTGTCGCTTTGTAACGTTTTAATTATTTTTTTATATATATATCGTAGAGTTGGTAACACTGCTAAGATTTTTACGAACAGAATATCCCTTTCCCCATTATTCAGCTACTTGGCACCAGTCTCCTCATAAAAGTTTTCATATATTTGTACAAGAAATAGTTAAAAACACAGACACAGTCTTCACAGGTAATGAAGTGTTTTTTTTTTTTCATTTTGTAATTTTAAACACTATGGATTTAGACAGCAGCTGTGATTATCTGTTAGTTTAAATCACCAGAAATCATTTTGACACAACACAGAAACATTTATAAAAGAAAAAAAAAACAGCTGTCTAGCTGTTCTTGGTAGCTGATAGGTGCATTCCTTTGATTGTTCGATAGCTAGAGCAGAGCTTCCAAAATTAATCTTTAAATTTCTTGATCAAACTTCTATACCTTCTAAACCTACTTAAATCCTTCAAGTAAGCTCGCTACTAAAATGTGTGGCATTTAACTTCCTTCTGTTATTACTTCAACATGGCTTGGGCCCAACTCACAGAATCAAAGGTTTTAGAGGAATCCACTCACACAGTGATATTCAAAGGACAGCCGAGTTACTATATTAGCATTGCACAAATAAACAAATATATATGACAATTATATATTCCATTACCCCCTCCCACTTTGTTTTTTTTAAAAACATTGGTTGACCTTTGAAATAATTTTCTGTCTCACTGGTAATTGCTTTATATATTGCTCCATCAGCCAACCTGAAAGGAAACCAAAGAAAAGCACCCACTGCTTATAGGTAGAGCACAAGGGACTCTGGGAATGTCAACAACTGAGGCTGTATGGCATCGGTTTATTTAGTATATCTGAGCGTTATTCTTCAGTGCTTTGTCTTGCACTCCAGAAAGGAGAGTCATACCCAGAAATCCATTGTGGAAAAAAATGGCTCCATTCACCTTGAGCTAGTTAAGAGTCTTTTTATCTCTGAGAATGAAAAAGATTTTGGATACAGGAGAAGGAAAGTAGAAAAGGGAAGAAGGTAGGACAGGACAGGGAGGGAAAGAAAGGAGAGGTAGGGAGAATATACACCAGCAAAGCAACGGCAGGAATTAAAAAAAGTAAAACGGAGAATTCCACAGACAGTAGAAGCAGTATAGGGTGACATTACAGAGGAAGGCCACCACACAAAAACCACTAACCCCCAAGAATCACTGATTCACTAGGACTGCAGGAATGGGACTGTACCACTCCGGACTAGAGATAGAGCACAGAGAAGACAAAGGACAAAACTACATTAGCTTAGTATATACTGCATATAGAAACACACATTGAAACTGCATGGGACTGACAGCCAAAGACACATACACATCGTACACATTACAGTTTTCACACCTGTTATTAGATGCCTTAACAAACAGCTGCCAAAAATGAAGTGGAGGAAGAATTTATATTTGACAGTCATTTGGAGTGTTTGACACCACACTGATTTCTGGCAACGAAGACAAAATAGGATAGTTTTTCTTTTCATTTTCTTTTTTTTCCTTTTTTCACTTAATGTGCAGTTTTCATTTGCAGTTATCTGTCTGAAGTTTATTAACCCATTCTTTAGTTTTAAAACTTATTGGTTTCAATCCAGAACTAAGTAAAGGGAAATAAATTCTACCAAACCAGTTCCCCAAAATACAACCTTCCTTTTTTTCTTTAAGCAAGACATGAAACAAAACAAAACAAAAAACATGTTAAATATTTTCCTTCTTTTACTCCAAAGTGTTACTGAAGTTGCAAAATTAGCCTCAGTTAGACTGAGTAAGGAAAACAACAACAACAAAAAAAAACAAAAACTAAACGAAAGACAGTATGTACCTAAACTGCTCCTCAAATCAACTTGATTGAGTTTTCCAAAAGCCCCTTTTTAAGAGGGCTTTACTGACCCATTAAATTTAATGTGAGGCTATATTTGTTAGTTGGGAGGTAAAATATTTTAAGTCCTGCAGCAAATGTTAATGAGGGCTTTGTCTTAACTAACCAAGGAGACTGCAGCAATGGACTCCAGGCCAGGACAGAACACATTTTTTTTTTTTTTTCCAAAACCCAGCCCAGGAGCTGCATTTTGTATGAAGACATTACAGATTAATAAATGATAGCACCATGGTTTTAGAAATTAAGTTAATGTTTCAGTAATTAACATTTAGTACAACTTAAAAAAACACATTCTAGTCACAGGCCAGAAATTAAGAACCCAAATTATTTTTATGTGCAAGTAAGAAAATCTTAAAATCTTAACCATAAAAAGAGAATTAAATTCTGCATAAAATTCTAAAACACTATTCCCCTATTTTTAAAGGAATTAGGAACAGAAACAAACAAACGAAAGAACCACCCCATATCATTTGACTTAGTCAAACAGGGCACATTGTTTACGCTTGTCTCTTTCCATCTTGATCAGATCAAGATCTTAATGAAGAAAACCAAGGGTTGTCACTTGAGAAATCTCTTGACCACAAGACTGAGTATTGTATGGCAGAGGCATATACACATTAAAGACATCTTAATAAAGATGCAAAGGAAAGCAAAACAACCCAAGACACATCTTAGAAGAAGACAAAACGGCAGGCAACTGGTCATTTGACCCTCTGAAGGCAAAAAATAAACATTTTTACATGGAAAGAATAAGTCATGTTAAAGAAAGAAGGGATGGAATGGGGACCGTTGTGTTGAGAGAAGACGCTGACCTGCTCGAATTCAAAGTGCTAGAATTAAAGGTCTAAAACGAAAACGCCGAGGATGCCTCCGAGCAGAACCCTGCGCGCGCCAGGGGCGCCTGCCTCAGTCCTCCTTGCGCTCCAGAGTCTGTGCCGCGTGGATGCCGTTGCTGTAGACCGGGAAGGGCAGCGTGGAGAAGAGTCCCTCGGCCGTGGTGAACACGTTGCCCGCGGGCATCTGCGTGAGGCTGGCCGCGCTCACCGCGCCGCCGAAAGGTCCTGACATGTTGAGCCTGTGCACGTGGTGGTAGAGCATCTCCATGGGCGTCTTGGGGTCGAGGCCGAAGCCGGGGCTGTTAACGTCCACGAAGTTAACAGCGTGCGCATTGGGTAGCAGGTTGCCCTGCATGGCCAGGGTCACCTCGGCTGGCGCGTAGCGGATGGTGCCCGTGGTGTAGACCCTCTGCGCGGCTGTGCTGGTGGCGGCCAGGGTGCCGGTCACCCGGTGCACCAGAGGGAGGAC
>NW_022900929.1:56448649-56567007 GCF_012274545.1 Fukomys damarensis | reverse complement strand
CCGTTTCCGCCTCTTCTTGCGCTTCTGGTGCTTGCTGGAGGCCTGAGCGCCCGCCTCGCCCGCGCTGTCCGAGTCCTTGGCGCTGTCCGACGTGAGCGACTCGCAGTTCTGCAGCCGCAGGTCCGACTCACTCTCCACGTAGCGCTCCACCTTGATCTGCATCGGGCCCAGCGTGCTGAAGCCGTCCTCCGCCGCCTTGGGGTTCTCAAAGTCCGAGTGCTCGAAGCTGTCGTCGCTGTCGCGGCTGTCCGGGTTGCTGGAGCTGTGGCCGTCGTCGTTGCAGTTCATGTCGTTGTCGCACGCACTGCCGGACTTCTTCCGGTCAGGCTCCGGGTCTTCGCTGTTCTCCGACTGATTCCCCTTCTCGTCGGACTTGGAGTTCTCGTTGTCCTCTGCGTGGGGTCCGCGGCCGGGTTGGCGGGGGCAGAGAAAGGACACCGCGTTAGCAGGGCAGAATTGGTCTCTCACCTACAAGGGCAGGCAGGGAGGCAGCTGGTTCCCCCCATAAACTGCACCTCCTTCTGGGGACTTCAAGTCTGGGCCTAGATGACGGTTTACTGCACACCAGGGGCAAGTGTAGAATCTCAGGTCCTACCCAGGCTGCTGAGTCAGATTCTGCATCTAAACAAGATTCCCCGGTGATTCTTAGGCCCTCCAATGTTTGAGAAACCTTGCAGAGATACTCAGTAACCCGGAGAAAGGTGTGAGAGATCCAGAAAGATAATGGAATGCTAGGTGACTTTTAAAGAGCTCTGCACCTGCCCCTGCTACTTGTTCATTACTGAAAATGACACTCTCTACTTCTATTATTTTTTCTATAGAATTTATGAATTGCCATCTCTTTCATTGTATGTCTAATTTTTTGTTTGCTTCTGTCTGTTCCACCTGTAGAATAAGCATCATGGGAGTAGGGAATGTTTGTCTTGTTTTGTTTACTGATATAAACTATATAAATAAGGGGCAGAGACTATTCTAGTACTTCTGCCACAGTAAGAACTTTCAAATTAATACAGTGTAGGTGAGAGGAAAACAACCAGGGTCCACCAGGACACCTCTCTCAAGCTGTGTCTGAGGTACGGGTGTTCAGATTGACAGGCCTGGAGTGCGGCAGCCCTGATGGTAGGGGGTTGGTGGGGATCCTTAGCTGCCTGCCACATTCCAGGGGGAATGCATTTTCCCAATCAACACAACCGCAGAAGATTTGGGAATGCTGATTTTTATGGCTTTGAAGGCAGCCTGGAATAGAACTTTGGGCAAATCATGCAGCTACGCATGCCTTCATCTTTCTGTAGCAGGAGAGACTCTGTTACAAAAGACTTGGGATTTTTTTGCAGCTTAAAATTCCAAGTTCTATAGTCCCTGGCTGTCCATGTACTGTGGAAGGAGCTTACTGGAGGAAAAGTAAGCTTTTGTATTAATTTTCTTGTGTTCCAAATAACTACTTAGGAACTCTACTTCCCCAAATAATTAGAAATGAGAAAGCATGGATTCATTCAGCGTACATTCAGGAGACACACAATGGTCTAGCACCCTGACAGAGGTATTTACTGATGTCATCTGGTATCCTACTTTGGGGGTTTGATCCCAGCTTGGTGGAACTATGAACATTCAGGACTCAAAAGTCACTGGCTGTCTCAGAGCAAGCAGAGCTATCCCTAGTCCCTGCTTCAAGTAAAGGTGCCAGAGCTGCTAGGCATGGGGTTGCATCATGGTTCCTTCTGTGTGGTCATACAATATACATATGCATTTGTGTATGCAGAGAGACAGAGAATGAAAGCAACTCTGATAATATGGTCTGGCCAGTTGCTTGGCCTCTGACCATGGCTCTCTGGCCTCTGCCCCCCCTTGTGTTAAGGCAAGCCACAATTACAGAACATGGAGAAGAAGTAATACCTGTAATACCTGAGGTGTCTTTAGAATCTGACTCAGAGTCGGATGTCTCAGAGGATTCGGAAGTTTTCTCCGGCAGATGGGGCAGCTGTGCGATGTCCATGGGTGTGTCCTTGTACTCGGGATTGCTGTGGGAGGGAGGCATATACATCAGGGGTGCAGGCACCCGTTCTGTGTGGTTTGTTCTGAATTATCTTCTGCACTTTCTGGCCCCAGACTTTGAATTTAAAAGACTAAATAGGAAATGATTTCTTTGTTCTTCCTGGGACTTTTACAGAAGCTTGGATTACATGTGCCAGGGTACAGGAGCATCCTGCTAGAATGTCTGAATACCCAAATACTCATGAAAGCTACTAAAAAGCTTTTAAGCAATCAGGTACCGCTGGGGGCCAGGGAACTGTGCTGCTTGATATTCCACCCAGTATAAGACCTTGGGGGCTGGGTGAGAGTTCGCTCCACGATTCATTTCCACCCCTCCTGGTGTGTGCTACCTTTTCTTGGGCTCCTAATGAGTCCATTGCCTCAGTACCTTTGACTTTGCCTCTTCATGTAGCTTCCAAGATCTTCAGATGGCTCCAAAGCAACTGGGGGAGTGCAGAGCCCTTGGTGCCTAACAATTTGACAGAACACAGGTGCACCTTGGGATGCAGGGATTATGGCTACTGAACTGTCAACACACCCATTACAATCACATTTTCATCTACTCATGTGGTGTACACCTGTGGCTTGTTAGCTGGAAATCTGATTGCAGTGGGGAGAGCCCCAGTGTGAGAGAGTCCCCACAGAATGGATCTATCCCCATTTGTGCAAATGTGCTTAATTTTTGTTCTATTTTTAATTCAGAAACAAGCCTCTTCTGGAAAAGAGGGCATGCTTGGTCAATTTAGGCAAGCTGTCTTCTAGAAATGCCACTTCTAGAAAGGCTGATGTCTGAGCACTCCAGGCTCCTATGGACATAAAAGGAGAATATCCTGGCTCAAAATGGGAACTGCCTCTTATGTCCTTCCATGAAGGCCAGCCAAGCAGAGGCTTACAACATATAATTACTGACTTATTTGCTAACCTCTAGTGAAATTCCCATATTAAAGAATCACTGTTTCAGTAACTACTCTAAAACCTCAAAAGTCCCTTGGAGGGTTAATTCACTAAGATGGATTATCAGGCATTTACTCCTTAGTGTGAATTAGCTTCAACAGCAAAGCTCCCTCTAGATAATCAAATAAGACTAATGACAGGAGGATGGACTTAGCACTTTGCAGACTTTAATATTGAGTCTGTAATTCTGTTAAGTGTTATAAGGGAATGGGAAGAAGACTGAGGGGAGCAGTAATTTAAGAATTAGGGAAGGATATGCCTCGATGGGACCCATAAATGAGGGATTCTGAGGAGGAAGAGTGAAAGTATTGCTCAGGGAAGACCAGGAAAAAAAAACAAACCAAACTTCAATAGTTGCCATTTTGCCAAGGAGTTCTTACTAGATCCTCAGTCTATAGAATGACACTGAAGGGCCACAGGCTTGGTGGAGTTTCTTCTGCTAAAGACCATTATTGTGAGTTTCCTTTACTTTCTGTGCAGTGCAGGTTCAAAGGTCACATGTCCACTGAATGCCTTTATCATTAACTTCAGGATAGGTCTTTAGGTCAATTAAAAAATGTCCACCATGCCTGAGAGTGAGCCTGAAGGCTGAAGGTTGGTCTTAGATACCCAAATGGATTCCTTCCTATCTGTGTGGAATTTGATGAAATGCAATTTTCAAATGCTCATAAGCTTATACCCTTTAACTCTAGGCTAGGTCAATGATATTGATCCCACATTGTGTAGACTGTTATTTCCTTACCCTTCTTCCATTTAGGAAGTGCTGAGGCTGATGAGGTAGTAAGAAAGATTCACACAGGAAGAGTAACCCAGAATGGGAGTAATAGCCATCTAGATTACTGCAGTACCCTCTGTTACATCAACATAGGAAACAAACTTTCTAGTCTGTATCTTTGTTGCCAGTGTTTAATTCTTAATAGTCATGTGTCTCCTTGGCACAATATCACTCTGCCTAGTAAAAGAATGTCAAGTGCACAATATTTTTTTCCTGTTTGGCACATGCACTCTTATTTAGTATTACATATAGTTGTTCCATGAAACCCTATGTAAAAGGACTTCTTGATATCAGAACCCATCTTGAGCATGTCACGACCACAGGGGATACTTTGCATGAAAATCAAGCTTCAGAGAAAACCACATTAAATACACATACTTTTTACCTTTAGAGAGAATTAATATAGAGCAGAAGAGGTCAAAAAAGGAAAAAGAAAGTAGATAAATGAAGACTCGTTTAAGTGGTGCCCATTAAGGCCCTCTCTAGAGCAATAATCATTAGTGTCTGATTGATATGCTGTTGGAAGCAAGCACACTCATGCCTTCAAGTCATCACCAAAGTATGAGACACTGAGGGCCCTGTGTGCTGATGAGCCATGGTTGTTAGCATTCTCAGCTCCATTTGGCTGTCTCAAAGAAAAATGGGGTTCAAGTTGAAATTATCAGCCAAAGGGTACGAGCTTCCAGTTGTTAGACCTATTGGAAGTTTTCCTGCTCAGACCACATGTGGACTCTGCCTGGTAGCTTTAGGACAACAGAAATGAGTGGAATGACATGGTAGGAGGGGACCAAACCAAGTATTGTGGTAGCTTCATGACAGGAATACAGGAGAACTTCCCAGAAGGCTTGTTCCCAACTCAGGCCATCCTGTCAGCTGGTGTTGGTTACTTTTCTGCTTGTTTGAATGTAACAGCAGAAAGTAGACGAGAAGGGAGAGGGAAGATGTCTTACACCAGAAGTTAGGAGGTAACTGAGCTTGGACTGAAGTGGACATAAAAACTGGAGGACATTTTAAGAGCAATAAAGCTGGCCTGGGATCACAGAGCAGTAAGAAAAAAAAAAATACTGTCTTTATTTTTTATGCCGAGATTGTCATTATTCTGGCAAAGCAACTGACTTTGTTTACCAAAACCTTAATGCCTAGAAAATTAAACCTCACAGAATAGGCTGACTGCCTCACAGGGGTGAACCGCAACAGGAATGTGATGTACCTTGCTCCCCCTCCCCTCCTTTTACTTAACAGTTATAAGGAGAGTGCGAGTGCAAGTGTGGTGGGGATAAGGACATGCTTTTTGAATGCTTCAACTGTAGGCAAAAGACCACATTCTTTTTCTGGCCTGAGCATTTGTGAAGAAACCAGAGCAGTTTCTACACAGTTGCCCAAATGTTGACAAATGAGGATTAACTGAAAATCTTGCAAGTCTTGCAAGTCCCTTTCAACAGGTTGATCTCATATCTTTCAGTCTTGTAGAAAGAAGAGTAGAATTTTCATGACATTCCACACCAGGGACTGTCACAAGACAGAACTCATAACATGTCAGGTATTAACCATAGGGCTGCATATTTAATAAGTGAGACAGAAATAAAAAGAATCAGAAAATATACCTAAGAAGATAATTCACCCAGATGATGTTCTTTTCATTGGCATTCTTGGCATTAATTGCTATGGTGGCACTGGACTGTATCCAAATGTAGCCTCCATTCTTCTGCATCCAGCGATAGTACTTCGTCACACACTGACCCTTGTTCAGCACTGGGGAGGAAGAAAAGCAAGTGCATTTTATTAAGACTGGGGTCAAATGATTTTTGTTTCTGCAAAACTTCAGCAGTAGGTCCTGCACTACGCTAAGGGTATGTTCAGTGCAGGATGCCATCAGGAGGGCAAATGAAATAATCACTTCAGTGAAGCCAGGTCACTCGCATTTGTAGCAAGACTTTATTCTGTTTTGGGCAGCCATGGTGTGAGAGGAAGGATAAAAAGACTACAAATCTTTTTGGCTCGCACCTAATGTGATGTGAATATTGTCAATGGCTTTGACGTCAGACAGTAAGAAAGCAAATTTGTATGTGATTTATTCATAGCTTCAAGGTAGCCCTCCTTGAGATTCTGGATATTTGAATGGTTCCGAAGATGCTTTGCTCCTCTGTCTTTGATCATTTCTCCTCAGTGAGAGCAATATCAACCGCAGTCCTAACACATCTGTTCCTTTTGATCTTGTCTAACAGAATTTATAGTCCTTGGATGAACGAAATTTACATTGGTCAGTCAGGGGGAATTCTGGTGTGACTGCTGAATGTTGGAACAAAATAAATCCTCGAATCGAATAAGAAAGAAATGCTGGCCTAAGGGAGGCACAGAATTGACTTGGAGAGAGCCAAACAGAGTGACAGCTCCATACAGACTCTAAAATATGGCTCAAAATGAAGGAACAAGTAAAAACAATCAGTAATGTGAAACGGTGCCATTAAATACCCACAGAAAGAGAGCTTTAAAATGCAGATGTTAAAAATGATACTTTAACCAAAATCTTGCCAAGCTGAAATTGATTTGATTTGTATCTGGGTACTCCTGAGCTAGTAAAAGGGGAAAGTGCAGTAAATCATGCGGTGAAATAAAGTGCTATGGATGGGGATGGTTTAAAGGGATGCCGGAAATGTGCAAAAGCTGCTGTATCTCCGGCCACTCTGCATACCCCCCAGCTCAGCACCCAGCTGGTCACTAGAGGGCAGTGTGCACTCGTCTACGCGGCCTACGTTTGGCATGTCCTTGTCTCCGTCTGCTAAAATGAAAAACCTCTAACTGCTGTAATAAATTTGGCTAAATTAGCTGCTAAATGGTTATCTCAAGTAATATGTATTTGCATTAATCATCTTGCTCTAAACCAGAACAAGCCAGAGTCCTAAAGACGTAGTAAATTCATATTGTCCATTTAATTACGGCTAATAAGTGCTTCATATACAATAGTTTCATGAAGTACATTTTGATTTTTTTTTTTTGGGTGGGCGTGGATGGATAAAAGGGAGTCACTTTGGAAAAGAGCTGTGTTCAGGCTGTTGAAACTCTACCTATCGTGTCCTCGGCCATTCTTCCTGCCCCTGAAAGTGATCACAGTTCACATTTCCACATATTATAAACATACATGCTTTGATGCTTTTCTCCCTTTCTCCTTTTTTTCTCACAGTATGCTAAATGGATGGTTGTAAAACTTAATAATCATATCTTCACTGTTGCTTGAAAAATCCTTGCTCTGATGAGTGTTTGAAATTGTGGCAAGTTCCATTCTGAAAGAACGGAATAATTTGGGGTATTGTTAAGGTCTGGGAACTGTCACCTTCTCTTAGAGGCAAGGCTCCACAGGTAGCGCTGTACTCTCCTTCTGTGGGCAGTTGTAAGTTCTGCCATTCTTCATGCATGGCTTCCCGTGGTACAAGACTGCATGGTGAAGCTGATAGCGGTAAAATACTAACTCCGCCATACAGCTGTTCTGTCAAACCATCATTGCATGCAGACAGGATGTGCTTTTATTCAAACCCTCTCAACCTGTTTAACTATTAATTGGGGAATGATGGGCTACATAATTCTGTCCACTCTTCTCACAGAGAAAACACAACGCTCCAGTCAGGGATCACTGCTATCCTTCCATCTGCTTTGTATCTGGGATAAAGGATCCCAGGTTAGTAGAAGCAAAGAGACGAAGAAGCCCCTTTGTAAAATCACAAGAAGAAAGCAGTGAGATCGTGGCTGGATCACATCAGCCTTGTTGAAGGTTCTGGACTGAGAAGTGACCAAAACTTGGAAAAATTTGTTTAAAATCTCCAGAATACAGAAAGTGGCAGAGAAATAAAGGAATTAGACATTGCAGAATCAACACAAAGATCACCTGACTTTCTAGTACATTTTTTCTTAAATTAGGTAGCAAAATCCCAGCTCTTAAGATGGAGAGCACAAAACATCTGCCTCCCTGGTGGTGCTCAGGTGTGTGCTGGAAAAGGGGCTGAAAGGCTTTTTTGCTAAAGGGCTGGTATGGTGTTGTCTTTGTGAGACGAAGCAGGATGACTTGGTCTGCTTAAATACATCTCTGTTTTCTGGGAAACTAAACACTGACTGATTAGGCCCATGAATACATTAATGAAAATCTTTATCAAACCTGAACTAGATTATCAAAACTGGACTAAGGGCCATCTAGCAAAGAGAGGAGACCTAAAAGGAGGAGAGGCAGGACGGGGGAGTTTTGATGTGAGGAGGTAGTCGTAGAAGGACTGAAGAGCAAGGGCACGAGGCGGTTTCCAGAGAGCTATGTGATTATCTTTGGCAAATACTGAGAAGCAGGTTCCAGAGCCCATCATGGGCAGCTGAAAAACTCAAGTTTGAACAAACCCACAATTGTTCCCTGTCTGACCAACAATTTTCAAAAGACAAACATTTTAATGTGGCCTTAGATCATGGCTTTTTCTTCAATATGAGTGTTTTCTGAATGAAATTCCTAGCATAACTGGGAAGCTAGATAACTACAGGTAAAGTATGAGGTTAGCTCTCACTAAAGCATAATATATATATTGCCCAAGTTGCTTTCAGGTTTTAGGAGGTCTCAAAAAGATCACAAATACAATCTTACTTCTTTTAAAATGAACAAGAAAGAACTTTTGCTTGGGTCTCCAGAATATAAATTGATGACTCTGGGATGAAGCTTATTTCTTGGGAAAAAAAAAATCATACTGGCAAATCAGTTGGATCATTCCAGCTGTGCCAGAGGCAGGATCTGACAGCTTTTCCTGAGCTCATGTGGTCCTAATCAGCTCAAGAAGAAAAGCCACCTTGGTGCCAGTTTGAAAGAGATTTTTAGTGTGTAATAAATTAGAGAACTTGAAAAAAAAAAACCACACACAAAACTTTTTGATTCCCTGTAATCCAGTGGCTTGTTGTTTTTATTTTCAAGTTTTAGGCTTAGAGAGCAGAGAGAAATGAGATGTTTGTGACAGGCTACCCACACAGTCCCTTTTGAAGAGAAAAACAAATAAGCACAATACAAGTTAACCTGATATGGATCCTTCAAAAGATTTAATTGTACCTTGAAAAGAAATAGGGGCTCATCAATGCAAGGAGTAAATTTACAACCATGTGCACCAACTATAAGGGAAAGAAGCAGAGGGAGGGGAACTATATGCGTGGGTCATATTCATACTATCACTTCCATGACACATAGGCCAAGGCTTCTGAAATGTAACTTGGCTTCTTCTCTTTGGTTTATTTCAAAGCTTACTTTCTGTTGTCCAAAATTCTTGGTGGAGCAGCCTCTGTGTTTTTCAATGGATTTTACTAATCACATCATAATATGTCTAGAGTTATCTTTAACGGTGTGTGATAGGAATTAGTTTTTACTTAATGGTCTCAAAAATTAAAATGTCCTTTTAGATTTCACAAGGTAAACATAAAGACATAGGGAAGATAAATAGTATTTGTAAGTTCGCTTAGAATTTTGAATAGGCCAGATGTGACTGTCACAAAAACATGCTCCTATTTCTTTGAAGCCCAGGATGTAACCAATTGCTTTTGGCTGTTAGTACTCTAAGAAAAACTAAGATTCTGTCCTCAGCACCCTCCACCCTTCAAGCAGAAGGTGTCTTTTAAGTTATAGTCTGTGTTGTTCAAAGGATGGAGGTGACCTTGCAGTTGGGAGGATACAGTAGAGACAAACAAAAATTAAACTCTTCCTGGTTGAGCCAGCTCTGCTCATCTGACAATCAGAGAACCATGAGTAAAGCATCTCTTTGGCTGTAAGTCAAAACACAACCCATCCCTAACTGCGAAGGGAGTGGCAAATATAGTTCAATCAAAATAAAATTGCAATGTGCTTACATTTTAGGACATGTGACCTTTACATCAAATATACAACCTCTCCAAAAAATGAAGACTGGATGCTAAATTTTATTGAATATCCTTTCTAAAATGTCACCTGGTCTCTCTGTTCAAGCTTAGTGGTTGGCATTCAAGAAATGTTCTGCTTGTAGAGAGTAATTACTCTCCCTCCAAACATGATGACACCATGAGCTTTTTTTTGCTGTAGTGCACATCCATGGACTGGCACACAGTTACCAACAAGGGATTTCAGTTTGCCTTGGGAAAACTGTCCACAGACATAGACTGATGGCTGAAAGGACATAAAGGCAGCCAGTGTCTGTGGCAGGAACATAACTCTGTTAGTAAATCAAAACAAATCAGTACAAGTTTGCCTTCAGAAATATGAAGAAAAAAAGGGAGCATGGTCCCTTCCTGTTGGACTGTTCCACAAAATCAAAGCCAAAGAGTCTAAATAGTGAGTTGGTTGTGTCTAAAATGAAGGAAGCAGTGGAATGCAGTCTGAAGAGGAGATGAAGAACACATATCAAAAGCGGTCTTTTAGCAAACTGTCTCACAAAAGGACATTTTAGTGGTTTGCATATGCATTAAAAAGCTGCAATACTTGGTGTATTCAGGTAAGTATAGAATAGGAAATGGTGAGCTCATCGGAGAGGCCACACTTCTCATTCACACAGCTGAACAAAGAGCTTCATTGTCGTCAGACGACAGGAGGCCGCATCTGTAGCGCCATTCACCCTGTCTCGGGAGCTACCTTCTTAGGGCTGCCGGAGCCTGGGGACGGGGGCGCATGCCTTCTGCTGGAGACTCCAAAATTATTTTTGAATTCACTAAAGTGGAGAGTGTAAAAGTGTGTGTGTTTAAGTACGGGGGTGTGCTAGAATCCCACTTTCTACTTAATACCACGGTTGGGTGCTTCGCTGTAGACGCTGGTTCTCTTTCTACATTCACAAAACTGGCAGATGAAACATGAAAAGGAATACTGACTCTTTAATCTCTGCTTCTCCACCTAAGGCCCAAGGCAGGCTGACAGGGAACTTCATTCTGGAAACAGACTTTTTTAAAAAAAATTCTGGATTACTTTTTCCTCTGCTTTTGAAAACTGTGGGCTATAGGGGAATGAACCCGACATAGACATAAAACAAGAACAAGTTTCTTTATCTAAAAAGTTATAGTCCTTGATGCTTACAGGAAGGTCATTTTCAAAACCCACAGGAGAACCAGCATTGTAGCCACAGACTGCATTAAGTGCTTTATTTAGTTGCAGTAGAGACAGTTTTTCATTTAGAACCGCTCACGGGTTCAGCTGAGGCTTTGATGCCGTGCAGACTTTCCTATAGATTTTGCAATTAGTGAGCTAGATGTCTTAAATAGCAGGCATCTACAAATTGGTTTTTGGGGTTTTTTTTTGTGAATCTATATGCTGAGCAATATTTGGTAGAGTTAAATGATACTTGATATTTAATGTGAATTACGAGCTTAAGGACAAAAGACCTGTGGATGTTCTGTGAATGACTATGCATCATCTATGGATTTTTCCACCTAATACACTAATGACAAGCCCTGCCTGAACTGCGATCTGTGTGATTTACAACCTCAGAAGAGGTTTTGTCCTATACCACTGCCAATTGATAGATTTTTATTAACTGTTAATATTGAATCATGCAGAAAACTTTTCATTGATTTAGAACGTGTCAATGTGTTAAGTTTGAAAAATAAATTCCCCTTTTCTTCTTCGTGACAATGTATTGAATCAGAGTCTAAAGCTTTTAAATGCTGATGGTATCAGTGTCACATTCTAGGGCAGGAAGAATCAAAGTAATTGTTGGCACAAGTGGCATCAGAGTTCTTGGATTTTTTTTTTCAAGCTGCCTTTGGTCCAACCGGAGAGTTTTGTTATTACTTATGCCAACTTTTCTCAATCTAAAATAGGCAGGGACAGTTTTTTAAAAGAAGCCCCCATACCTTTCTTTTTGTGGAGACTTGCTATTTAAAGGGGAAGAAATATACTCTTCGCATAGAATTAGGAAAGATTTATGTCTAGGATGAGGAAAATGGTAGATTTATCCAGTTATTTAGTAAGAGTATTTTGAATGCCTGACTCTGTGTCAGTGGCAGGGCTGCCACAGCCCTCTTACAGTCATCCCAATTACTCAAGACAATTATATCCCCCTTGCCAGTTGACTGGAACAAGTTTGGAATATGATAAAACACTGGGCAATGAAACTCAGAGTAAGTCACTTCTGTGGGTGGTGGGTGGTTTGAAAAAGTTTCCTCACACTGAAAACAGGGATTTATCTCTACTTGCCTTTGACTGGGAGAAAAAAGCTTATCAGTCATTTTATCAGTCACTAATAAATTTATAATAGTGACAACTATGTAGAAATGGTCATATAGGTCCGTGAAGCCCAAGAAGTCTTGGTTGTAAAAGTTAAGAGAATTAGAGTCACCAAGCTGACTGGGATGTAGGAAGACCTTTTAAAAGGTGAAAGGGGTGAAGTAAACCTTACATGTCTGGTGGACCTTGTGTTTCTGGATGCTGATATTTTGTTGAGCCTACTGAACATCTTTTAAAATAAAAATATAAATGGTAATCTCCCTCTCTCCCTGTGCGTCTGTCTGTCTCTCCCCCTCCCTCTCTCTCTCCCTCTCTTTCTCTATCTATATAATCTCTAGCTCAGGAATATTTAAATTAGGCCAGGAAAATTCCATTTGTTTCTCTGTTTGCAGATTTTTAGAAATCCAAGTACTTCATGTAGAAATGTTACAGATCTCCTATGTGGCAAGCATCCTGATTGTTCACTGCAGGGACACTGCCACTTTCTTCTGGGTAACAACTCTGATTTTGGGCTTTAGGTTTGATGGCCTTCTCATCAAAGTGCCAGGGTGATAAACCTTGATTGCTTCAACTAGAAACAGTAATTCCATCCCTTGGCCAATGTGTGGCTCAGGCTTGGGCATTGAGCAAATGCTGGACTGTGAGACACAAAATACTTCTCTGCACGGGGAGGAGGGGTGGCTAAGGGATTCTTTCAGTAAGGAACTCAAGACAGTGACTCACTGTTTTCTGACTGTGGACCTTGCCCTGTGGGGAACTGATGGTTAGTGGGTGCTATGGGTATCTTGATCATGAAGAGAAAGTTCAAGTTATTTTTACTTGGGTTTTCTATCACTTACAACCAGATATATTTTAGTTGCTATTCCCCACACCAAATTCCAAAAAGCCAGGGAGGATGAAGGTGTGAATAAAGAGTTTGGAGTATACTGGTTAAACCCACATTTAAGAACAAATTATAGTATGTTAGAATCACACATGAATTAAATCCTATGCTGCTTATTTGTGTTTTAAAAAGTTTTGATTTTTTTTTGAGACATGCAAAATGTTGATTTTTTTGTCTTCTTGAGATAAGGTTTTGCTGTAAGTTCAAGCTGGCCTTGCACTCACTTTGTAGCCCAGGTTGGTCTCAAACTCTCAGTGATCCTCCTGCCTTAGCCTCTTGAGTGCTGGGATTACAGGTTTGTGCCACCATACGCGGCCTAAAATGTTGATATTTTAAGGAAAACTTCAAAAAAATAATTTACGCAAGATGAAGAACAAGATGCTATCCTGGAGTTGATTTACGTTAGCTGATTTAGGTTAAGATGAATGACTTGGGAGTGTGTGTGTGTGTGTGTGTAAGTCTTATAAGAGCAATGGGTTACTTTTTGCCAAATAGAATTTTTTTTAAGCCATAGCTACTATTTCAAATGGTAATAAGGAATAAGAACCCATGGAAGAAATAAATTTATCAAATTTATCAGTCAATTCAAAGTTCTGGCCTGGTCTTTGGGGAGAGAGAAGAGATTCTGTGCTTCTATTCCTTGTCCATCCTATGCTCTTCTAGACTTGTGTGCCCTTGACACATTCTGTATCTCCTGTCATCTTTGCTTGTTAGCACCGTCTTTCGCAGTCCCTGGGAAGTACGGAGCTTCTTCTCCACCCTCTCCTCGGTTGCCCCCACCTCTGGCGTTTCTGTGCTTTCTTTATACATCTTAATAATCTTTATTGGATGTCACCCCTTCATAATTGGCTATTTCAGGACATCTTCTCTAGCATACAAGCTCCTTGAAGGTAGAGACTATGACTTAGTTTTGAAAAGTCGTAGCAATACCACGTGTCTGTTTATAGAAGTAGGTATTCAGAAATGTTAAATGAACTTGAACAGGGAAAACATTACTGCTCATGTTCACACATGCAATCAATACAGGTAGGAAAATATTAACCTGGGGGAAAACACCGAAGATTTCCTTTTCCTTCCTAAGTTGGATATTATTACTTTAAACGTCCTCCATAAATATTTAAAACATTACGTCTTTATTAAAAAAGCAAGTTTATCCAGTAATCATATACTCATTACATCTGAACACTGATTGAGAAACCCTCAGAACTAATTCACTGTCACATTTTATTGCTATTAATCAGATTCATCCAAATCTAAAGGAAAATAGAATCACTGAGGTGGATATTTGGTGTGTAGTTGCTTCTTGTGAAAATAGTGTCTCTAAGTAATAGTATGAATTGTACCCCACAAGCTTTAGCATCTGTAGAGTCAGGGATCTTCTTAATTTCAGACTCTTAATATGTTTAGGGTAGGCCTCAAATTCTGCATTTCTCTAGATTCGTATAAGGCAGTTCTCCATAATGTGACGTTTTAGTACTGCTGCTCTAGACCACTGTGTAACAAGTGGCGCAGGCACAGCTGGTGAGGAGGCCCTCTCGGTGGTATTTGTTTTCTGTGGGCCTGCCCTTGACTTGAAAAGACAAAATCAGAGGCGGGGGAGAGGCAGTGAGAAACAGTGTGGGAGGGGAAGGAGAGACGGAGGAAGAGGGTGAGAAAGAGAGAGAAAGGGTAAGAAAATACTAATTCACCCCTGAATACAAACCTGGCTTCTTCCTGTTTCCTGTGATAATCTTTTCAGTTAATAGACAGGCACATGATATAGGCTGACTTGGCTTCTGAAGAAAGCAAGCATGGTAGCTATTAAATGCATTTCCTTCCATGGGAATTTTTATATTCATACTCATTTACCTTGGGGAAAAGTCCTGCCAATGATCAGACCACAGCTAAATCCCCAAAGGCCACACCAGAACAATGGCCAAGATCAGAAAGCAGAGAAAAGCTATGTGCATGTGGCCCACCCCTCACACTTTATTGCTGCCCTTCTTCCTTCCCTTGCAGCTCCCTTTACTGTGTGCAATGGCTGCATACCCAAATCAACAATTAAATTCTCCCTTTGTTTGTGTGGCAGATGACAAATGCATGGAGGACATCTTGTGTTGCCTAGGCAGGCAGGGCACTTACTTTGATTGATGCTCGGTTGTGGAAAAAAAATGAGCTGGGAAGGAATTACAATGGAGGGCCCGAAGACTGGAAGGGGATATACTAATTAGTCCTGCATTAAGCAGTCTGCTTGCATTTGGCGATGAGACGCCTTCAGGAGGGAGATGTAGGGGTTATTGATGCAAAACAGCATGCAATGCATTATGCCAGGTAGCTGTATATTAGTTGTGCTAAGAAGGATAGAAGTTTATAATTAAATAAATGGAAATAAACACTTAGGGTACTGTAGTTTTTTAAACACCCACCTCCAAGTATATTGGTTATGACATGGGCTTTTATGTCCACTTGGTCCCCTACACAATCTGGAAGTCTTTCTCTAGGATAATTCTTACAGAATTCTCCAATCCTGGGTCAGGTGCTAGGAAGGGAAAACTGCCACCCTATCTGTACTCCATGGCTCCCTTTTCTTGAAATCCAACAGCTGCAACTTAAGACTTGCTGATGGAGAAAAAAAAATGTCATAAGGAGGAAGGAATACTCCCCCGCTTTAAGATTTCAGAGAGTTGCTGCTGATTTGACCCAGGGAGAGCCCTAGGGATGTGTCAAGATAAATTCAGCTCCTTCTATAGACAAAAGACTGGATTAATGGGGAATAGAGAGAAATGCAAAGCATGTATCTGTATTTGGTTCAGCATTCTACTCTTCAGGTTACAGGCAGAGGTAGAGTGGTGGGTGGTTGTACCGTAACCTCTCTGAGTTAAGGCAGCACAGATGCTTGGGTAATTGCAGGATTTGGCTCTAGGAGACATGACCAGTCACCTTCAGGTCAGCATCGCTGAGCAAGAGGACTGCACAAGGATGTAAGGGCAAGGTGTCCAAATAACTACTAATGTGAGTGGTTTATGATTTAAAACTCTAAATGCTGACTTGGTCTATTTGACCTGAAGAATCAGTGAAATTGGGCTTAAAGAAAAGAAATCACAGAGGTCTCTGGTCACAGCCTGAAAGGACCCTGAAACTTCCTTGGTTTTAGAGCCCTCATTTAATTTTACTAGCCCAGCATGGTGACATCACTACTGTGATTCTTAGTGATTATTTATGTAGAACTGCTTTACATAGACCTCGCAAGTTAGCCCACTGGGAGAACAGATGGTCCTAAGTTCTTGGTTCGGTTGATCAGAGTTGTCAAATCCAGGTGCAGCTGATTCCCATTTAGTTTTCCTATGCTAGAGAGAAGTTCATGTATTGATTTACAGATGCCTGTGCTACGAAAAAAGTCCCAGTGATAAAGACAGTATTTTTAGTTACTAAAGACTTGTGTTTTTTATCTATAAACTAGAGTATAAGGCAGACATCAAGATACCAGAAGTATGATCAGATGCCTAAACCTGTCTTTCATAGGCAGAACCAGGAGTTGTGCCAATAGCTCGAGGAAGAAAAGCTAAATAGTTAATGTGGTTTATTTTTTAACCATCCCTTTGTTTTAGAATTCTATCTTATTCTCGAACTGGTGCTATGTCACCATGACCTTCTCCGGCCAAGGAGGCAGAGTTGAGGCACCCTTCAGTAATAGCCTAGGGCTTCGGACCAGCAAGGTGCTGTGCTGGCTTTTTGCCTTTTCTTCCAGTGTTTACACAACCAAGACTTATTATATGCTCTGTCATTTTGTTATGAGGCTGGCTTTGGTTTGAGAATTAGGTAAACATCAGACATTCCATCACACAATTTTAGACTCAATCTTACTTTATAATGATGTTAATGTTTATTGTACAAAGCGAGATGCATTTGTATATTTTAGCATTTTATTTCAGTCACAGAATGCAAAACCTGACATTGGAATCAGTTTGATTTTTTGTGTGTGTGATTGAAGATATTAAGCACTACAAGAACATTGAAATTTCAATCTGATTAGGATCAAAATTCTTCAGGATCAAAACACTCCTTTTCCTCCCCCTACAGTTTTACTAATTGTGTGCTACTTGACATTGTGGAGTTATTCCACAGCATGATAGCTAAATATGTGAAGTGTATTTTATCGTGCAGAATTATCAGCTCACTCTATTTGTTTTTTCATGTATTTAAGGTTATTAAAAGAACTCAAAATTAAAAGTCATGTGTATGAGTTAAAAGAGTGAACTCAATCATTGTTAGTAGGCTAAATCATAAAGCAATAGCTAGTATGTCAATATCAAGTAGTGAAAAAAAATCACAGAATTTGAAAACTTACATTCCCTATCTATTAATTGGCAAGGCACCAGAAAAATTAGGAGGATGGCACAATAGTGAAAGGCTGAGTAGTTTATTTTCAAGGCTCGCAAATTACTCTGGCTACTGAAAATGAGATAAAAATAGATCGGAGGGCCGAGGATTTAGCTCAGTGGTTCTGCTGCCTGCCTGGCAAGCACAAGGGCCCGAGTTCGATCCCTAGTACCCCCCCAAAAAGTAGATTGGAAAGAATGGCATCAAACATATTTGTTGGAGACCTTTGCTTTATAGGAAGAAATGAACTGCCCTAGCTCACTGTTCCTGAGGAATTGTGTTTCTTCAAGCTGTAAAGCACATCTCAGAAAGACAGCATGACGTTTTCCAAATAATAACCAAGGATTACAGAACTCTTTTTTGTCATGTCAGGTTTATGAATTTAGACCTCAATTAAGATTCCACAGTGAAAAAGCACCTGTGCCCCCACACACATGGCCTATGACAATATCCTAAAAACAACATATTCATTTTTAAAGCCAAGATCTTTAGCTTTTATTGTTGCAAAATTATGTCCACAGCTTCCTTTAAAGATCTTGAGCCTTCTCCATTTTTCCTGAATTCCCAGCAACAAAGAACCTGATGTTTCTTTTCAGCAAACAGCATCATTTTTCCCCCAATTAATTGAAAAGCCATCTGCTTCTGTGATACATGACACCCATTCATTTTTAGCAACAAGTGTGTTCCCTAAATCCCTGGTGTGCAATGTCAAGGCATGTGCCAGTGTTGGGAGTGGAATGTGCTAGAGAGCAGCTTTGCAAGCAGGCTCTGCCTGGAGACATAGTATATATATATAGGATTTGACATGGAATTTGGTCTCCTGTCAGTGCTGCTGATACAAGGTTAAAGATACAGTACAAGATGGTCACACGTGGAGACCGGCTAGCTTACTATCTCCATTCTGCATGTGAAGATCTGAGTTTGAAATGAGGGAACCACTGCAAAGGGCAGGAAAGATTCAAAATAGCTCTCTTCAACCACGACAAGGAAGGGGAGCGGGGTAAATACAGACTATTTGACTGTGATTACTACATAAAAGCTTCACTGTTAGGCTGTACCATTTTGTGTGTGGCTCCTCGCATGTACTAAAAATCAGAGTGGAAACCTGGCTTTAGAACATTCTAGAATGTGGCTGATGGACCATGTTGGATGGTCCTAGAAAGAGCACTTGTTGGAAGAGAGTACCCTCCTTCCTAAAAAGTCCCCCAAAGAAGTGTTCTTGTCAGATCCCTTCTACATACAAGTCACCCAGGGGTCATTGAGGAAAAGCGCAGGAAGATGCTGGTGTGTAGTCACTGCCTGTATCCCACTGGGCTGCTACTGGTCCCACTTGCCTACAGGTCACAGAGGTAGGTCCCTTGGAGTTCAGCCTAAGGGTCGGGAGTTGGAGCTAGACACAGAGTGAAGGTCTGTTTCCTTATCCCAGGAGCCAGAGGCTAGGGTACCTCTTCTTCTGAATAACCATCTTCCCAGAAATTTCCTGAAAAGAGCTGTTGTGTTCACAGTATTTGCTCTGCCCCCATCCCTGGGCTTCTCTCTCACTCTGCTTTTGTGGCCAGTCAGCTAGGCGTTTTTATGAGGCTCTGGCCTATGTGAACTTGTCTTCTCCCACGTGTACTAGGAAACAGAGACCACAAATTTCAATGTGGAACTTGCTCTCTAGAAAATGAAAGGGTCAAGGAAGCACTTACGACAGAGGTTCCCTCACCACTTCATGGGAGAGAAAGCACAAGAAACCATGAAATTCTGGGTGAGTGCCTAAAGATCCAGCAATTTCTCTGGGCCTGTGGTCCGACTTTCAACCTAATGACAGTACAGGCTGAAATGGTTTACGTCTCACTTTTTCTCACTGCAAGCCGACAGTCCTCTCACGTGTATGCAGGAGAGATGAAGGGAAAAATCAACACTGAAGCCAGACAAGGGTCAGGGAGAGACGACATCAGCCAGGGTTCTTGCCCACACAGGGGTACTTACAGTCCAGGTGACTGTGCCTGATGCCCTCTACGTCTTCAGCGTGGATGAAGTGGTAGCATCTTTTCCCTACGATGTCTACAGGGGTCAAATCCATGTAATCACTAATTCTACAAAGAGAAGAACACAGGCTGGAACTTAGAAAAGAGGAAAATGGAGAGACTGTCAAATAACTCTTGATACTGATCCACTGACACATTTTTATCATGCTAGGTATACCCAGGAGGCTGTGGCACCAGGCTTTGCAAAACTAGGAAATGTGCTAGATCAAGCAGTTGTGTTTAAATGATTAGATAGGTTTTTCTTTTCTTCTCTTTTGGCATTAGAGTGAACATTTAGACAACATAATTCCATGAAATTATTGAGAATCAGTAACAATGCAAGATCCTCATTATAGGCCAAGATAATTCAAGGTTACATAATAAAATAAAAACATGTTATGTTTATACCAAATGATTAGAGACACCTTTCATTTAAACAGATTGCTCTTCTATTGGGTATTTCCATGAAAAAGGGTTTCAACTGCTTCTTGGCATAAAGTCCAAATTGGCATTTCAAGGGATATAATTTAAATGCTGAGACATACAGATGCCTGGGGGTATTATTTTTTTTAGTCTTAGTCATTTGGGAGCTCAGCTTTCACTTCTGGCTCTTTTAACTGGTACTTTGTGGTGGATTCCTCACAGAAACTTTTACACCATTGCAGCAGCTCTTCCAGGCTTGTGCTCCACAGTGAGGGTGCACAAGCCCCTGTCACTGATTGTCCAGACATCACTGTCCCCAGGCAGAGCATGATGGGGGGAATCTGCCTAGTTTGACATGTTCAAGTACTTATTACCCTCTGTATCACCAAGTATGGATTTATTTTGGTCAGCCCAAAGTGGGATTTTTGTTTAATTTACTCTCTTTACTGTCCCTGTAGTATGATTTATGACAGATGGTCTATTCAAATGTAAAGTGAATCTTTGGAAGTGATATGTTTAAGAAACAGCTGAGATTATGGATGGGAAGTTACCTCTACACACCAAGGCATAGAAATGGAAAAACAAAACCAAAATACTATAGAATATTACTAAATGCACTACTTCATAAGTGAATTCCTCAATGACTAGCGATTTAAATATTTTTGGCCAAACTAGAATTCTTAGAGGAGTAAGAGTAGTTGGGGAAATGAACAGGAGTGTTTTCTTAAGAATGATTTAGCTGGTGTTTTCCTAAAGTCATTAGCCTGTTTTCCAAGTGCAGTTTATACCCCTTTTCTGCAAATGAGGGAACAAGGATGTCATTAAAAGACACTCTTTGGCGTTTCTGAAGTTTGCCAGCCCCTCTGAAAGCATTAGATGTTGGCTTTGCCGGAGGCCATCCTTAGGAATGCTCCGAAGAATGGTCTGCAGCCCAAGGAGCAAGCTTCAGTTTCTAGTTAACACTTCCCTAATTAAATAATAAACCCCAGGAAAAAGCTGCTCCATTCTTTAGGGACGGCATCTCTTTAGTTTGCTTTTTATTTGAATTACATCATTCAAAATGTACCAGAACCTGTTACCGTGGTGAATGTGACCAGCTCAGCCATCAAGGATTTCTTAAAAAATGCATAGCAAACAGCAAACCAGAATTCTGGGAAATGTTTTTTACTCCGATCCTCAGTTTCCTTCTCTATACAGCAACCTCAGAGGTTGGTGAGGGGACTGATGAATGAAATGAAGTTAACATAACATTTTGGTGGCTCAGGTATGCTTTTTCTGTAGATTAAATATGCAATTACCTTTAATACAGGTCTTTTTCATAATTACTGTCATCTTCAGTTGGGAAGTAATGCTATATTGTATTGGCTAATAGAGGTTATAGGCAGCTTTTTTTTTTTAATATGGAAAGAAAAAAACCTAAAAGTGGGTCACAGAAAATGATCTCAAGTAGTAAATCAGTGCCATGAGGCATTCAGGTCCATGGAGCTTGTCAAAAGAATTAATCAATTGATAACAGGAATGAAAATGAGGTGATGTTTTGGGATAGGGCAATCATTGGAAGTTTGATAAATAAGCCAAAGCTGCATTATTATTATTATTATTATTATTATTATTATTTTTTGAGGGAATGATGGTGAATCTGAATGAAAGTAAGCTATGCTTATCCTCTGACTTTGTCTCTGCCTCCCGTGGTTGGGTCTCCTCCTGAAGTATTGTAAATTTTTAATCAGAAATTAAGCAGCTTTGTGGGTGGCAATTATATTCTTTCATGATGCATATGTATGGAAAGTCATTTTCAGAGTTTATTCTGACTGGTCCCTAGCTATACAGTCTGACCTTAAAAGAAAAATGAGACCAGGGAAACCTCACAGGATGTACTTAAGAGCAATGGCTTTTGTGTCTGGCAGTTTTGAGTTTAAGTCTTGGCCAAGGGCAAAAGATCCTTTCTTGGCCAGGGCTTTAGCTCAGTGGTGCTGCTGCCTGCCTCACAAGCGTAAGGGCCAGAGTTCGATCCCCAGTTTTAAAAAAAAAAAATCCTTTCTCTGTGAGCCAAAACTGCCCATAAGTGATAAAGATAGTGGTAGCAGGTCCCTTACTGTCCTGAAGCTTACATGAGACAGTGGACATGGCTGAGCATGTAGTATATATCCATTAAACGTCAGCTCTTTTTATTATTTCTTGCCATCACCATCTAATCATTCTAACTTGTCTTTCTCAATATTTTATGGCCATTCCAGAATATCTTAGACAAACGCAAGTACACAGTCATGATGATAAAAATTTTAACAAATGCCAGCACAACCTGAAGAGCAGATTTAGAGTTATTTATGAAATAATAGTGACAGGTTCATGAAACATTCTCTCCTATGGAACACTCACAGCTTAAGTGGGTGTCTTTTTCCACTGGAGAAATCCTTCCTCTTTCAGATCCTGGCTGGGAGTGGTAAGCGGTTTCTAACGTGATCTCTACCTTTGTCCCTTCTTGGTGGACTGAAAGCAGGAGCTGTCTGACTTCCTCCTGGCTGGCCTCTGGGAGAGGTCAATTACCCCAGCCACTTGTCCATTTTGTTCTTTCATTTCCCCTCTGAAGGCACTCACAGGGCTGGCTGAACATATACTGCCTTCAAGCCGGACAATAATCTGTGCCATAAAAGCATCCTCCCCAAACAGACTCAGTAATTCTCCCTGTGGCACCAGGAGATGGATAGTATCACCAGGCTGCCTTCTCAAGGCTGATATGTGGGCCTCTTTCCTCATCCTCCGTACCCTGTGATTCTCTCTTCAATTCTGTCTGATGATGGGCTGATGACTTGTAGGTGAAAGGTCTGAAAGGGCACTGTCCCAGTTCTTTGTCCCTTGCTTTGTGCTTAATAGAAAAAGTGAACTTTTAAACCAGAGGCTAAAATGTCCTTTTATAAAAGCTCAGACTTAAAGAAGAACTGCCAACTCATTGATATGATGAGTCATCTTTCTTAATTTATAAAAGTAAAATCCTCAGGGTGATAAAGTTTTATTTAATCGTGTTGCAAATTCCTTTTTCGTCTTTTTTTCCTCCGAGGGCCTCAAATTCTCATTTATTCTCTCTGTGCTTAATGTCTGCATGAATACTGACCATCATGATGCCAGCTCTTGAATTAATCAGAAGTGGGTTGTGCAGAGGCATCAGAAGAGATACCTTTTACTGACCGCATCATTTTGCCAATAATGTCTCAGTTCAGCTCTTTCCTTGGGTTCTCGGCTAAAATGTGCCTTCTTTACAGCATATGGTGTCTGGGTATCCCAGTCCATGCAACTGTTGTCCCTAAAGTAAATCAGGGCAGCACTGTAAATTTTAAATAAAAAGGATGTTTGGTGTCAGGCCAAGCAACCATTAAAAATGAGATCAGGATTTATAATGAGCCTCACTGGAAAAGTAAAATCCTTCAGCCTGCTGGAAACACAAACCCTCACCAAAGTGCAGCGCGCAACAGGGCAAATGAAAACAAAAATGAAGTACCTATTTTCACAGTAAATGATATTGAGGTCCATATTTACTCGAGTGACGAACATATGGCAGTCAATTCTGACTTCATTGATTGTAGGAGGAGGCAAGGCATGAGCCACCACCACAAGACCCATGATTTGGCTGGGGACGGTCCTCCCATGGGACAGCGACACTCTCAGGCGGAGTCGGCCAGTTATGTGAATCACCTGGAAAAGAACATTAAGTACAGGACACCAGTCAAATTTACATCCATGATGTAACTTATTTCTTCTGAGAAATGCAGTTACATCTGGAACAACAACATTAGCTTGTATCTTTTACAGTCATGAGGGCTGCCAATGTGTCCTCAGTGTCCTCATGGCAAGAGACAAAAGAAAATAATACACACTAAGAATTTCTCAAAGTAGCATTACTATAGTGCTACTACTTTTTTTCTAGGACTTTTTCCCCATCACATTTAGGGAAATTATGTAATCAGATAGAAGGACAAAAATTTGGGCCAGAGCTGCAGACGAAAACATTTGCATTATTAACGCTTATTGCTAGACGATGTTTGTCTCTTTTCTGGTTTTTATGGAGAAGGAGTACATGGTAACTCCTTTCCAAAGTGTGGCTCAGAGCTTTCCTTCACATAAGGGTGTGTTCCTTTACTGCAAAAGGCCAAAGACTAAGGAACAAGACACTCCAGGGCTATGCCATGTGTGGGTTCTTTTGAGGACATTTCACCTTGGGCAGCACTGAGTTACCAGGGGTGCTGGATTTATCGCAGTATCTGTGGGGTCAATGGTTACAGGACTTTGGCTTATGATTTATCTCTTGAGCTCCTGTTGCAATACAGTCAGGAATACTTTGTGGCAGCTCTGAGGTACTTGCCCAGAAATTGGATGGAGAATATTGGACTATAATTTTTTGTTTCTTAACCAAAATATACCTAGTATATTCCAGGTCATCCCAGAACCACGAAACTTTTGCATATAGGAGAGCCATAGCATCAATTTCCTAAAATTCTGTTTTGGGGAAAACAAAATTCTAAAAAGGGTGAAAAATATAAAGGATTTGTGTGGTGGTACTTTGAGATGTATGTGCGTTAGGGCATGGAGACAGTTATGTGTATGCGTGTGGGTGGGTATGGGTGAACACTAGTTTTGTTCTGAGCACCCTGCTGCCATGTGAAGGAACCTCCCAACCAGGCCAGAGAGGTAACTGCTGTGGTTCGCTGTACCATGGAACTCGGTTTAGGAGCTAAGTGAGTTTCCACATTTGCTTTGCTCTCCAAATGCATCACTGAGCACCAAGCCATCTACTGAGATCCCTCCTTTCCGTCTTTGCCATAAGGAACCGAAATGAAAGGTCTCTTGCCTTGCCACCCAGAAACAATATAATCTCTCATCTGCTCTCCTTCCCAGGGGCTCCACTGGCAATTCCTTTTCCATTCTCTTAAGTTATTCTGCTTTCCCAAAGCGAGCCACACTACTGTCAGTCAGGAAGCAGGATCAAAGCTTACAGGGCTGCCCTTCAGAATTCTAGCTGTTCTAAGTAACACCTCTTCCTTGTCACCCTTCACATCTGCACCCAGAGCTGTGGATCTGGAAACACCAATGATGAGGATTATTTAGGTTATTTCAAGCAGTAGCTTTTGACCACCCACATTTGAGGTTGACTAAATTCATACTTAATGCACCTTTGCTTTAAGCTTTGGTCAGATGAGCTACTTTATGAATATTTGAATATGTTCCTAGAGGCAAGGATACTGAAACACCATCACAGAAACACATTTTTTTTTTGCAAGACCTCATTAACTAATAAAGAAATAGCTAACAGAAAAGGGATTAACTTCACAGGAGGGGTGTTACAGTCTCTGGTCCTCCTCCCAGCGAGGCTTACATAGCTACTCATTTATCATGATCTGTCTTGTTTTATCAAGAAAACTCAACTTCTTGGAAAAACTCAGATCTATAAATGCTCAGGAAAACACACACCCAGAAATGCTATGCCAAATAAATCCCCATTGGTATTTTCTTCTAAAGAAATTTAAAAGGCATCTGGACAACAGAGCATTTGGGGAAGGCAGATGTGGGGGAGCTGTTGGGCACATCAGGTTTGCCTGGTCCCTGACTAGATAATTTTGCCTGAGGCCTTTGTGGTATCAGAGGGGGATCAAAGCAGGGTCCAGTAGGGGTCTTGACTTGCAGTGTTCTGATTGTGTTACCCTGGCAAATTGCTCAGCCTGTGTGTCAATGTCCTCTTCTATGAAATGGTGGTAAAACTGACTATTCTACGGTCAAAGGTAATGGAGTGAACACTTTAAAAACAGTAAAGAACTCTGTAATTCTTAAATAATGTCCTGTTTTCTTTTAAAAATATTAACTAATAAAAATAAGGATCAAATTAGTGTTGGCCAAAGACCTAATAAGTACCTTATTATTATTATTATTATTATTATTATTATTATTATTATTACTGGTATTGGTGATCAAACTTATGACCTTGTGCTTGTGAGGCAGGTGGTTGAAACTGAGTGAAATCCCCAGCCCCATGCCTTATTATTTTAAAGGATCATAGCACTTCATATTTGGAAGGATCTATCTTAGCCCCCCTCTTTCATTTTTTAGGTAAGGAAAGAGGCTCTGGAAAGTTCACTCCTTGTACAAAGTCACCCAGCAGCCTGGAAATAAATGATAGCCTGGGCTGGCTTTTTGGTCTCATTTGGGTGTCATTTCAACTTTGTTATCTCTGTACGCATTGTATGTGCATATTCATAGTGAAGGAAACATTTAAAACATTGAATTATATACCAGATGCCAATTTATTACCTTAGGTAAACTATCTTATGAATCTTCAAAAAGATTTCATTCATAACCAGAAGCTCAGGTTCTTTCAAAAGTCTTTGAGAAATAACTCTTATGGTTTGGGTCTATATGTCCCCCACCAAAGCCTCATTTGGTCATAGGTGGGACTTTTTCAGAGGTGGCTGAATCTAGAGTGTGTGGTGCTGGGATTGAGGGTATGTGATTATTAAATCAGTATGCTGCTTGGTTTGGCACAACTCTAATTCAGGTACCCTGGATACAATATAAGGGGCAGAAAAATGTTGCTAAAGTGCCTTGTTGCTTGCTTTCTTCTGCCCACCATGAATTGTTCTCCTCTGTGAAGCCACCCAGCCTTGGAGCTAGCCGATTATGGACTGAAGCTCTACAAACTGTGAGCTATGTAAACCTTTTTCCCTGTAATTTTGGGTATAGGGTATTTTAACTCAGCAATGACAGAAAAGTAAGACAATAGCAAAACTAAGAAAGGGTCGAAAAGTCAGGACAATTACCAAATGTCATAACTAAATGGTTGCCAAGAAATACCAAAGAATAATCAGTGAATGTGAGGGAAGGTGGGGCTAAAGAAAGCAAAATCTGTAAAATCTCAGAACTAATTTTTAGGCTTATCTAATGTATTTTTTCCAAATTTATTTCATAATGCCAACAGAGCCTTTTTTTTCTTATGTAACAGGTTATGTTCAAATTTTAGAAACATATCTAGCATGTATCCAAACATGTAGGTAGCCAAATTGTTCATTCTATAGTTGCTTTTTAGAATTGAGAAATAAAGGAAAGAGGATTTTCAGTAGAACCTGGGGTTTGTTTTTTTTGTCATTGAGTTTATTGGTACATTTTAGGTATACAGTACAGTTACATTCATTATTGGGATCTTGTACCTTTACATGACAGGTACTGTAGAACTTGGGTTTAATCCCTACCTTGGATACCTAATAGCCAGGCAACTATGCCACGCAGAGATCTGAATGACTTGCTAAATTTCCAGGTCAGTATCAGAGATTAAAAACCTAGTAGAAGGCTTATTCAGTGTGTTCATTCTTCAGTATCTATGAGGTATGGGTTCCGGGACTCCTGTGGATACCAAAATCAGTGGATCTTCTAATTTCTCATAAACTTGTATAGTGTTCATATATAGCCTATGTGCATTTTCCTGTGTACTTTATTTTTTAAATTTTTTTATCCTATTGAGTTTATTGGTACTTTTTAAGCATATAGTACAGTTGCATTCATCATTGGGCTCTCATACCTTTACATGGCAGGTCTTGGTTCTCCTTTTTACCCCATACCTCTGCCCTCCCTTCACTCCCTTCATCCTCCCCCATTTACAAAGACCTCCTATGTACTTTCAATCATCTCTAGATTACTTGTAATTTTTAATACAATGTAAAGTGTATATAAATAGTTGTATTGTTTAGGGCATGATGACAAGAGAAAATGTCTGTACATGTGCAGTATAAACACAATTTTTTTCTTCTTAAAGAATTTCCATCTATGGTTGAATCCCTGGGTGTGGAACCCATGGATACAAAGGGCCTGCTGTACTCTGCAAAGATGTACGTTATCTTCTTAATAAAGTTAACAGAAGATGTATTCTTTGTTCTTTAGTTTCTAAAATACATTGTGTATAAGGGACCTTACTTAGTGCCCGGAAAATGGTCAAGGTAGTTAACCGAATAAAACCTGTCTTCAAAGTGTTTAGACCCTATGGCAGTCCAAGACATACCTAATTCCTTGGCATATGGTCATAAGAGGGAGACAATACAGTCTCTGATCAAGAAAGTGGTTCTTAATCCTGGTTATGTGAAAGTAGCCTATGAAGCTCTGTCAAAACACAGATTCCTAGACTTATCCCCAGATGTTCTAATTTGGTGGGATTGCATTGAGCTCCAGTATTTGTTTGTGTTGTAAAGCTTCAGAGGTGGTGGGAACGACTTGGCAATATTTGACTTTTGAGTTTGGAGTTACGTTGGTATGTTGTAGGAGACAGGGCCTGGCAAAGCTGGCTGGGGAAATGAACAGGACCTGTCCATCACAAGATCCCAGGGCAACGAGAGGACATCGTATCCCTAGAACTTCTTTTGAGCTCCCCGGAGGTGTGGAGGGCAGAAAAAGAGTGGCCATCATAGGAAGCTGCTATTGCATGTAAATGTTCACGGTAGTCTGTGCCACATACTTCCTTTTTACCCTCTTTTACCCTTTTTCTCCTTGTTCAGCCAAAGTTTGCTCTGCAGAGTTGGTTTCTTCCATACCCATTCACCCTACATCAAATAAACTTTTGACACCACTCTTGGCTTGTCTCATCTAACTCTTTGTTTGAGACAAGAAGGACCTGGAATACTTTTTTTTTTCCTTATTGAGTTTATTGGTACATTTTAGGTATACAGTACAGTTACATTCATCATTGGGATCTTGTACCTTTACATGACAGGTCTTGGTTCTCAATTTTTCCCCATACCCCTGCCCTCCTTTCACGCCCTCTTCCCTTCCCTATTTACAAATACTTTATTTCCATTTTTTCATTTTCTCATATTTTTCCCCTTATTACCTTTCCCCTACCCTTCCCACTTCCCCTACACATTTAGCCCTTTTCTTCTGATTTCACATTACTGGGATACTTTTGATTGGAGAGTCATTTCTGAAGAAACTACACTATGCCATGGCCAGGCACGAAAATAAAGCTCAGGTACTGGAGACCAAGGTAGGGCCTAAGTTGGGAAAAATTTTTGTTTCTCTCCATGAGATTATTTTCTTCTCTCTCCTTCTAACCCTCACTTTCTCCTCTAGGTTGGGAGTGCTAGAGACTGTTCTCTAGGTCCCCAGGGAACTGTCTGCTGCTTTTCTAGCCATTGGGATAGGGGAAAGGAAGTTCAGCTTTTTTCTTTCTTTCTAGTCACTTGTGTTCACTCCATTTGTATGCCTTGTCCTCATGTTTGTTTGTTGTGTATTTTGCTAAATTAGCCTGGTCTTTTCATACCCTAGTTTGTAAATGGCTTTTTCTCAGTTTGTGTTTTGGTCAGGGGTGCTGCCACATTAACTTGCCTATGGCCAGCAGCCATGTTACCTTGCCATGTGGCCAGTTGCCATCTTGTCTTCTTATGTCACTATGTGCGGATGTGTATCATCAGCTGCCACTATTTTTATTTTCTACCTTCCCCCACAAAAAGTAAAAATAATGTACTATCCTTTTAAGAATTCTTGGGACCAGAGGACCCCTGCTGTGGCCCCCACATCCCTGGACAAGAGTGGGTGCATAAAGCCTGCAGGTAAAACTTGGGGCCTCCTTCTAACCTGGAAGGGAGTTTCAGTCTTACCTAGGGATGGGGAAGACAAATGGGAACTCAAAGAAAAAAACCTGTCTGTGGAACCAAGCCCCCCACACACACCCCCAAGCCCAAGAGCTCACCCGAGGCCATCATCACCTGGTTTTTATATTTCCCTGCCCTCCCCCCAGGGGGATGGAATGTGGGACCTTGTGCTTTGTGAGGACAGAGGTGGAACCACTGAGCTAAATCCTTGGTCCTATGCTTCCCTGTTTAAATGCAGATAAGTTACATTCATTACTGAGATCTTGTTCCTTTACATGACAGGTCTTGGTTCTCATTTTTCCCCGTTCTCCCTGCCCTCCCTTTACCCCCTCCTCCCCTCCCCATTTACAAACACTTTATTTCCATTTTTTCATTTTCTCATATTTTTTTCTTTTCCCTTACTCCCTTTTCCCTACCCTTTCCACTTTCCCTACACCTTTAGCCCTTTTCATCCTATTTCACATTGTTAATTATCTCATTAGGATCTTGTATACTATTATAGTTTTTCACACCAGAGAAACTATTCAGTATTTACACGTGTGACTTATTTATTTCACTTAAGAGTATATCCTCAAAATGTATCCATTTTCCTATGAATGACTCATTTAATTTCTCATTCTTTATGGCTGAGTAGTATTCCACTTTATAGAAAAACCACATCTTCTTTACCCAGTTTCCAACGGATGGGCAAACCTAGAATGTACCAATAAACTCAATAAAAAGAAAAAAATGTAATTGACTTTAACTAGTTAAAAAATAAATTTAATCTGATCCATTAAAAAAATGCAAATAAGTTAAAGACCTTCCTGATGCCTAAACAGAACTATTAACTAAAGTAACTGTGAGTGTAAAACACACACACACACACACACACACACACACACACACACACAAATTAAAACAGCCGTTCCAACTCTTAGTACTTCTGTTAGAGAGAATGCAACAGATGTTTTTCCCATATGGTTTCTAAATACAAGTTGGACCATCAAGAAATCCAATGAGGTGGTTAAAAGAACTATGCTTGGGAAAGTTCTGCCATTACTCACTGGAGTGTGTACTATGCAAGGCCAACAGATGGCCCAGCCTCCTTCTCCCTAATGAGCTAATGGGCCCAAATGTGGAGACAAACGCCCCTGGTGTGTGTGGTAGGTTCTTCTGTGGTCTTCTCTGGTAAAATGACTGTGGCATTGCTCTAAGATCCTTGGGTAGAGATATCCAAATTTTGTGGACTTTGGGTCTCTTCCTTATGTGTGGGACACCATCTCAAGGAGTAGAGGCCTAGTTGTCTCTCTTCTCTATGTCCCAAGACAAATATATAAGAAATCTATTAGATTTCTTCATTGTGCAGATTTTGCTAACTTTGCCACTATGCAGTATCCTTAATCAATGAGACAGGTTTTAAACTCCTGAGAGTTTAAAACAAGAACAACTTATCGATTATCATGTAATACTGTCTGGGTTCAATACAAACTGGGAGGTGGCAAAAAATGGGTAAGGGATGGCAACCTTAGACTATGAGACTATTGTCTAGTTATAGTGTTTCTGCTTGAAATGTCTTACATTCAGGCTTTTATAATGCTTTATCAAAGGGAAGATTCAAGAGCTATGGTACTTAGTACAGGCTCTGAGGAAGACAAAGATATCTGGATGAATTTGTTCTAAAACCCCTCATTTGTTTTGGGAATCTTGGTCTTGTTGATTTATTTAGGGAAGATAACCACACTAGGAGGTCACCTCTACCTCCCCCTTATAATTCTCAGACCAAAAGATCAGGTTCATGGCCTCCAGGTAGCCAGGGGACTCCATTAGAGTCTAGTGCCCAGAGGAACCCAACATTCCTCAGGTCCCTTGACAGCCTCCTCAGACAGCTGTTAAGTCCCACTAGAAACACTGAAACACCCTTAAGCCTACAAGTTGAACCCGAAGTGGTGCTTTCTACTGCTCTGATTCACAACTTGTCCTGCCCCTAAGGGAAGTTGCAGGGATGGAAGAATATACCTGAGTACATGTTCCATTTTGAATTGTAGATGTCTAGTGCAGGGAACGATTAGGCCAACTAGCAGAAGACCCTCCTAAATTGGCTGATGGGTTTCAAACTTTGACCCTTGCTTTTGATTTATCATAGCAAGATGTCTAATACATTTTTGCCACTTGATGTATTCCATATGAAAAACAATCCTACAAGAGGCCAGGAACTATGCAGATGAACCATAAGCTTTAAAAAGGGAAGGAAACCACCCTGGAGAGGCTATTCTCCCTTCAACAGAGCCAAACTAGGACTATAATACTCGGTATGGACTAAAAATGATGTTTAGTATGCTAGCTGCTCTTACTATGAGCATGAAAAGGTGCACTAAAAAGTCTGTTAATTAACTGACAGTGAGTGGGGTCTTATGGCACAGAATAAAATCCAACTTTGTTTTGTAACTGATTAGCAGAGGCCTTCTGCAAGGGTACTAATATAGACCCATCTTCCAGGGAGGGAGAGGCACTAATGAGACATCATTTCATCTGTCAGTCAGCCCCAAATAGTGTAAGCTACAAAAACTTCAGGTAGGGCCACAGACACCCAATTGCTGGACATGGCCTTTTCTATTGTTCAACAATTGGGACCCAGAGGAAAGAGAAACGAAAAAGGTTAAGATTATAGCTGTTGCAACAGTAATGCTTTAAACTCATCCAGGTCATCTAAGACAAAAAAAAAAAAAAAAAAAAAAACAAGGACAACTGAGGAAAGCGTTCTTGTTTCAAGTATAAGAAGACTGCACACTGGGCACAAGATTGCACCAAGCCTCCACTTGGCCCTGTTCTAAACGTGTGGCAGCTACTGTGTCTGACTCTTGGCATTGGAGGATTGACTGTTCCCACTCCTAGAGAAAGGCTAGGCCAGCCAGAACCCTCGTTTCCTATTCCAATGACTGAGGAGCCCCAGGGAAGCCTGCAGTGTCCCTGTCCACAGACATTAGCATCTTCGAGGAACCCGGGGAAATCTTGGACACCATGGGTGAGCCACTTCAACTACTTATGGATACAGGGTTGGCTCATTCTGTTTAGATTTCCTTCTCTGGAAAACTCATCTCTAAGTGCATAGCCATATTTGGGGTTGAAGGGACCCCTAGTTGGAGATTCTTTACTCCTGTGATGTGTCACTTTGAGGGTCAAATGTTTAGCCATGGGTTTTTAATTGTCCCACAGTGCCCTACTCCCTTGTTAAGAGGAGATTTACTAACAATACTGGGGGTAATTCTCAAATTCTAGCTAAGGCCAAAACATTTTATTTGCTGGGATACACCAGGTCTCCCTGACCAAATTAGTCAACAGGTAAATCCTGCTGGTATACACAGTCATGCACTGTAAAGGACACCAGAGTGACATGTCTGAAGTCTTGAAAAATCAAAAGGCTGATAGGCAAAAAGCCCTACAGCCCTTTAAGACTCTACCCTTATTCCCAATTCCTGAGGAAACAGTAAAACCAGTCTATATCCTCAGCAGGATAAACGGGCCTCAGGACAAAGAGGAATTAAAAGGGGACTCTGGTGGTATTTAGGAAACAAACTGGTCCTTCCCCAAGGGATACAGTGGACAGCTATAAAGACACTTCATGATTCCTTCCATATGGGAAGAGTGCTACACTGGAAATGGTCATTCTAGTTTTCACAGGATTAGGACTAGTGCCATCCACCGAAAAGGTTGGCGAAACTTGCCCACTCTGTGCCTACAACAACCAGGACAAGCCCAAACCACATCATTTATTGGAAGCTATACAGAGGAGAGGGACATACCCTGGAGAGACTTTACCCATATGCCACCATCTAGAGGATTTAAACAGATGTTTAAATCCCAGGGCAATGTGAGGACCCCGTATGTACAACTCCTCATGTGTTCCCATGAGATGCGGATGGCATTAAAAAGAGTGACCATCATGGAAAGCAGTGAGATCATGCATGAATTTGAATGAGGCATGTACTTTCACTTTTGTTTTTACCTTCTTTTTTTCTTTATTCACTCGAAGCTTGCTCCGCAGAGCTGATTTCTCCCATAACCATTCACTCTGCACTTCTCAAACAAACTTTTGGCACCATTCTTGGCTCGTCTCATCCAATTTTTTTGTTTGAGACAAGAAGACCTGGAATACTTTCGATTGGCGAGTCATTTCTAAAGAAACTGTCCTATAACAACTACACACTGAAATTGCTTTCAAAGCATTCAAAAGTCCCCATGTCCAGATTGTACTGGAGATTAGTTAAATATGGATCTCGTGAAGTGGGGCATTGACATCAATATCTGCATAAATTTAAAAAGTTTCCAGTTCATACAGGGCTGCTGCAAGGATTAAGTGAAAATATATAAAATGGCTAGATGCATGTCTGCTACAGCTACATAATATATGCTCAACAAATACTATTTTCATTAACAAGCATGTTCCATAAGAAAGTTATAGAATAAGGTCTTCATGAGTTAAGGGTATGTGAAACTAGGATTATATTGAGGTCATAAGATAAAATCATTAATTGGTAAAAGGGAGTCTCCAGAAAGAGGTAAGACTCAGAATAAAGGGATATAACAGAGAATTTGGAATGCCCAGGGCTCCAGGAACATTTGAGTTGGCGTTGGCAGGAGAAAGGACAGAGAAGGGCACCAAATAATAAATGCAATCAATAGACATTGTCCAAGGGACCTGGGAGAAGAGATAGATAGCATTATGACTTTTGAGCCTGGGTCATACTATGATAGCAACAGAGTAAATGGTAACTGAAAACACAGGAACTACAGAATGGTATAGGGACAAAGATGGGTGTTCGAGAAGCATGGTGAGATCTCAGAGGAGGGTCCAAGAAATAGCTGAAGAGTTGAGCCCTTAAATAATAGTTGAAGGTTGTCTTAGCTACTTTTCTCTGGTTGCCTAGACAAAATACCCAACACGCAAAGTTAAAGGGGGAAAAGGTTTATGTGGCTCACAGTTTGTAGAGGTTTCAGCCCAGAATTGGCTCCAAGGCAGGGTGTCATGTGGCAGAGGAGCAATACTTCATGGCAGTAGAAGACAGAAAAAGCAAGCAAGCAAGGGAAACTTAACAGCCTCTTTTTGCCCCTTTTATCTTAACCAGACTACTGGGATTTGGGCTGTGTATTGGTTTAGTAATCACAGGCCTTTAATCCTAGCATCACACACACTCTAGATTCAGCTACCTCTGAAAAAGTTCCAGGCATGAGGCTTTGGGGGGACATCTAGACCCAAACCATTTCTTTTCTTTTTCTTTTTCCTAGTGGTGGTAGAACCATGAAATTCAATGAAATTATCAGAGGAGAAAATGGGGCACAAGAGTGCCAAGGGAATGTCTTTTTGTTCCTTTGAGTACCTGAAGCCTATGTTAACTTTTGTTATTTTTTTGCTAAAAAGTTCCAGGCATGAGGCTTTGGGGGGACATCTAGACCCAAACCATTTCTTTTCTTTTTCTTTTTCCTAGTGGTGGTAGAACCATGAAACACAATGAAATTATCAGAGGAGAAAATGGGGCACAAGAGTGCCAAGGGAATGTCTTTTTGTTCCTTTGAGTACCTGAAGCCTATGTTAACTTTTGTTATTTTTTTGCTTGTTTGTTTCTAGGTTGATTTTTCTTTTTTTTTTTTTGTAACGGGGATCGAACTCAGGTCCTTGTACTTGTGAGGCAGGCGGTAGAACCACTGAGCTAAATCCCTGGCCCCTAGGTTGATGTTCTGTAGCTTTATAACAATTATGGTATTCCCCCATTTATCCCCAGTTTTGCTTTCTATAGTTTTAGCCATAGTTAGATAATTCAGTAAAATGCAGTATGATATTTTGAGGGAGAGAAAGAGATCACATTCACATAACTTTTCTTACAGAATATTATTATAGTTATTGTTTCATTATGAATTATTCTTGTTAATCTTCTGTTGTACCTGATACATAAATTAAAATTTCTTGAGGGTATATATAATGAAAAACATGGCATGTAAAATGTTTGGTACTATCCAAGGTTTCTTGTCCACTGGGATAGTCTTGGTTTTTTGTTTGTTTCCTTTTTTGCCATTCTGAGAATTGAACCCAGGGCTTTGTGTGTGCTATGCAGATACTCTACTGAATTATAGTAGAGTCCTGGAATGTATTTCCTGTGGCTAACAGGGGAATACTCTTCTTTTCTTAGAGAATGGAAACTTCTGAAAGCTATAAAACCCCTTTCCTGCTGTTAGAATTATATCCTAGAATAAATATTAGGCTTTTTTATACCATTGCCAATCCTAGTGGTCAGATCCCAAAATATGGGTAACACTTCCTTGTAAAGTTAAATAGGGAAATGACTATGAATATAAGTATATAAGTCTAAGTTCTAATTTTATATCAAGAGGCATGAAACTATAAAAACAACATGGTTGCTTTAAAATGAAAGGAATATTGTGGGATAGAAACAATACTAAATTGAGATGCACAATCTTTGATTTCAGTCCTGGTAAGTCATTTAGCTTGGCGAGGGCACTATTTCTTCAGGTATAACATGGTGGAAAAGAACCAGGTGACGATGGGTTCTAGAGAATTCTAGAACCATATGCTCACTAGAGTGGCCATTGCTTTACTGCAGCCTTACCTCTCTTGCCTTGTAACTCCTTCAAGGGGGCTGGTAGTTCAGAGTACAGCTGGGAGTTGATACATTCAGCTTACTTTAAGAATTAATCAATAGGGATTTTAGGCATTATATTTGAGTTGGAATCACGGGTTTTGCCGACTTCCAGCCAAATCTTTCTGTGTTCTAAATGTTCATCTTGGTCTGGACATAAGTCTAATCTACAGATACTCTTCAAAAGAGCTTTCTGAACTACAAGATTCTTTGGCCCTGCACTCACCTTCATATAAGGGCTCGGTCCTCGTGCTTCCTTTCACTATTCTTATCATAAAGAGATGAAAAAAAAAAAGGCTAAAGCCCACATTTTTCTAAACTTTTGTAGAACAGCCTGGGTGCCAACAAGAGTGAAGCAAGATGCACAGGATTTCTGAGTTGAAATCCTACCATCTTTGATAAAAATGTTCATATTAGCATTACTTGATTGTGCCATAGTGGGAAAAAAAAATCGTGTGACTTTTGAGTTTTCTCTGCTGCAGTGAAGGGCTGCATGCAATGGTTTACATGCAGGCCTGCAGAGTGCAGAATGAGTGTGGGAGTGTTAACAAGCCATGCTGCTTGGACAAATAGCGACTTTTCTTCCTGCCATATGTGCCTTTCACTTGCCTGTTAGTGATACACACTTAGATGCGCTCTTCTAATATTTTCTTCTTATAAACAAGTGCATCACAAAGACCTTGATAAAACCTCCCCTCTGTCAGTAATTAGGAAAGAAGGTTCAGGGTGGAAGAAGACATCTGGAAGCTATTGTTTTTTTTTTGTAGGAAGAAATCTCAGTTTTAGTAATAG
The DNA here is from genome assembly GCF_012274545.1 of Fukomys damarensis. Taxonomy (NCBI): domain Eukaryota; kingdom Metazoa; phylum Chordata; class Mammalia; order Rodentia; family Bathyergidae; genus Fukomys; species Fukomys damarensis. The sequence continues at coordinate 56,530,335 of NW_022900929.1, read as the reverse complement.
GAAACATTTTGATTATCAAAAGGAAGTGCCAAGTATTATGTACATTATTTCCCACATATAATGTACAGCATGGACTAGGGCTAGGTGACTGGGGGAATAGAAAGGGCTGCAGGCACGGAATAACTATGGATTCCCTGGGTTTAGAGGATCTTCAGAAATGCTTCACTTGTCCTTGAAGGGAATCCAAATTTACCTTAAAATTTTCCTTCTGGCACTCTGGTCTCTTTTCTTTTCCCTGGTGTAAGTCTGGTTTAGCATACGGATTCTCAAGTCACTATCTCAGGTGGAAGAGTCAGCTAATTATTTTTAAGTGATGGGGCTTTGAAGCAGCCTTAAACCTGCTGAAAGATAAGGGCTTGGCTAGGTCTTCTGAACACAAATATCCAAACCTACAGCCTGACAACTTAATCTAAGCCAGGGCGAGAATATCAGCCTTGTATATATTACTTCATGAAGATTCTTGGGAAGTGTGTGTTCCAGTATATAAAGCATTTCCATAGGTTGGAATCTGCTTGACTATTGCTACCTATATTTTTGCAGAAGGCCCCAAACAAACAAACAAACACCCCAAACTTTAGCGGAAACCTGGTCCTTGTCCACAGAAGCAGCACTAAGGAGAAGAGCACTGGTACCTTTAGGTCCCACAGGGTAACAGAGTGCCGATACCATTTCCCTTACCTTTGTAGGATCTCAGACTTTAGTTTTAGAAACTAACTCTAGAGCAAAAAATGTAGGCTTATTACAATTCACAATACAACTTTAGCAACTAGGGATAAAAAAATAGAAAATTGATCTCAAGGGAGTGGGAAGGTTGGGGGAAGGTGAAATTCAAAGGGAAATAGAGTGGGTGATTAGGTGGATCTCTCCCAGGGCCAGGGGATACAATAAGAAAGATGGTCTTGGTGCTCTCATCAGCTAGGCACAGAGATGGTTATGAAGTCAGCAAACAAGATGAGAATGTGGTGGTGAGAATCTTGGAGTTTGTCCCAAAGAATTTCTTTCAGATCAGGGATCTTCAGTATTGGGCAGGGACTATGGGTGTAAGATTGAATACTTCAGGGCATATGATCAGCAAGAGCAAGATAGGGTGTCAAGGTTTCAGGTGGGTTAATTTAAGAGCTTGTTTGGTAATGGAGAAGAGAAGAGAGGATGGGAGACTGGGTATTAGCCAGCAAAAGTTATGTCCCAATTTGAGAAAGAACCCTGGCAGAAATCAGTAATGTTAGATGAGAGGGTTACACTTATGTAGAAAGTATTAATTCTCAGATACTTTATTCTGGTTTTTGTTGTTGTTTTTTTGGTACCAGGGATAGAACTTGGGATCTTGAGTTCATGAGGCAGGCAGTGGGACCACTGAGCTAAATCCCCAGCTGACAAACAAGATGACTCTTTTCTTTTGGTATCAGGGATTAAACTCAGGTCCTTGTGCTTGCGAGGCAGGTGATGGAACCACTGAGCTAAATCCCCGGCCCTCTCAGAGACTTTATAATCTTCCATTTGGTTCGAACAGACATAAGGTAAACAGGAAGAGGGATGTTATGGGAGTGCACTATTTGATGCTTGTTCTGATTCCTGAAAAGACTCAGTGAGGGTTGGTTCAGGAAAGAAACAGACCTGGTTACACAGAGGGCATTCCAGACAGTAGAAGGCAGAGAAAATGAATTAAGGTACTGAAGGAAAACAGACTTAAGCACAAGGATGCAGGCAAACGTGGAAATTCCTACTTTAAAACATGGAAGTCCACTTAGTTGGTGCAATGTGAAAATACCTAAGATGACTAAATGGGTCTGGCGCATGAGGGAAAACATACTTTTGTGTGTGTGTGTGTTTTTGAGACAGGGTCTCACTATGTAGTTGAGACTGACCTGGAACTCACTATGTAGCCCAGGTTGGTCTCGAACTCAAAGCGATCCTCCTGCTTCAGCCTCTGAGTGGTGGGATTACAGGCATGCGCCACCGTGCCTGGCCATACTTAGTTTTTATTTTTTGTTTTGTTTTTTTTGTTGAGACAGGGTCTCACTATGTAGTTGAGACTGACCTGGAACTCACTATGTAGCCCAGGCTTGTCTTGAACTCACAGCGATCCTCCTGCCTCAGTCTCCTGAGTGCTGGGATTACAGGCGTGCACCTCCATGCCTGGCTCATACTTTGTTTTTAACTGGAAAAGACAAAACATCTAATGTTGGTATCAAGGATTTCTTTTTTAAAATAAAAGTTCTTAAATTGGGGTATGCAGAAGAATCACCTGAAAGCTTACAGATGTTAATTCCTAGGACCCACCTTTGCAATTTCTAATTCTTTAAGTCTAGGGAGGACCTGGGCATCTGAATTTGACCTGCTGCTCCAAGTGCTCTTAAGGGCAGTGGTTGGCAGGCCATCGAGCCCACCCAGCGGCTGGTTCCTTTCAGAGGAGAGCTGAATGAATCTAGAGATCTTTAAAAAGATGACCCAGAGACACATCGCAAATCCAAACAAGAAAAGAAAGATGAGCATATATTTATAATTAAGCTTGAACTGTAAAAAGTCCAGCTCTCTAGAGCATAACCCATTGCCTTTTGGTCCTTTAAAAATGGAGGACATGCACAGGAAAAACAGGAGACCTGGGCTCTAGTAGAGTGGTACCGGTGCCTGCTCCTTTCTTTGCAAAGAGGTCTGCATTCTCTCAGTGACCACGACGCAGCCCACAGTGGGCCTCGCTGTTGTGCTGGGACCCTCCTGGAGGAGGCTGAGCTATGCCAGTCCCCTCCCCCCGCCAGCCTGGCCCTGGATCTATCTGCTCCTGATTAATTCAGGGGATCCTGGGAGGTTAACCCTTCATTTGATTGCTCTAGTGGGAAGCTGAGATATTTTTGGTAATTCATCACCCTTGCTTTTTAATGCAGAAATATTTTCTAACGCAACAAATAAATTATTTTTAAAATTCACATTTAATACACATTAGACACAGCATTCTTTGCTTACATGACTGTATCCTCTGAATTTGACATCCATCTCTTTAAACAAACTTGAAATACATAACATAAAATGTATAGCTACGGTTACAGCTCTAGTTCTCAAAATGGGCCTGGACTCCATATTTGCTTTGTGTTCCCTTTGGAGAAAGTTGTCTTTCTTCTACCAAAGATAAGATTCGTTTATTGGAATAGTTTAACTAAGCTGCTGAGAGCTCCTTAACGAGATTATGTAAATGTATGCCAAGGATATAAAGCACATTTTCTCTGAGAGTGAAACACTTCAAATATCATTTAATAAAACAGGACCATGGTAGAAACACCTCGATAAATTGTTAAGGGGCCAAGCAAGAAGGCTGAACTATACACATCTGATCAAATTTCATTTGATTTAGTTACTTTATTAAAGTCTCCTAGAGAAGGACAGAGAAGCATTGTACCACTAGAGAGGGCAACTTTTCTATTCCTCTATCACTTGATGTGGAGGAGGACATGTCGGCCCTTGTGGTCCCCCAGGATCCTTATAGTTTAGAGCCACTGTCTTTGAGGGTAGAGAGGCAGTTCTCAACATAACACAGTGTGACTGTATTTTCCAATAAGATCAGGAAACAAAGAAGATTCAGAACTAGACCCATGTCAGGCAAGGAATAAAAACTGGCCTACTACCCCTATTTCCTGGCCCCTCTTCCCAGGAAGCAGTACCATAATATGTATACTTTCTTTGGAACCCATGGGCTTTTATTAGGAAAGATATAATATATGACATGGATACATACAATAAACATGTTCAAGGATATGTTTCCTATCCTTGCTTTACATTTTTTGTGTTTTCCTTATATTTTTTGACTTGACAGTCAGACTTGTTCTAAATCTTTTTGCTTTTCTTTCTTGAGTTTGCTAGAAGCATGTTGCATAGGCACTGTAAACCATAACAAATGCAAAAAAATGTGCAAAGACAGGAGTGCACCATGGACTACGCACTGCTGTGTATGAAGACAGTCAGCAGAGGGTTTTTCTGCTGCTGAGAGGAAAAGGGAAGGCAGAGCTATGCATGGGAAGCCATTCAACCTGAAGAGCTGAAGGAGAATAAATGATTTGCATTTTCATAATAAAGAGAAACTGGTAGCAGAAAAACTTTTAGATATGGAAATCAGCAACCCCTCTCCAGGTACAGAGGATGCAGAAGTAAAGACAATTATGTATATATATTTGCAGACCAGTCCTTGGGAAAGGGTGATTTTGCTGCCTCCTGAGGTGGAATATTTTTAAAACTAGCCATCCTACTGAGGGAAAAATACAAATAATAATAATAATAATCATCATCATCTATCATCATCATCAATTATATTTCTGAGAATTACAATTATTTAAAGTAAACAGGTAGGTCGTACATATTTTAGAGACAATTTAAATTTCAATACTCCCCATATTTAGAGAGAAAAATCTCCTTCATGATCAAACCTAAACATGATCACTTACCCAACTTGCCCAAGGCTTTTTTCTATAATTCAGTAGTACATTTCGGAGGACTTAGTCCCTTCCACTTTCCTGTTTTATTTTCCCAAAAGTGTTTATATCTATATATTTAAATGACTCGATAAAACTTAGGATTTTAACCTTCAAAAGACCCCATGGCACTGACATGGGTTATTATCCATTCAGCATATGCAATTCAAAACACTTGCATGGCTTTTGTGCATGTCACCAGCTCATTTGCTGCATTTGGTTTATTCAGCCATGATTAGAGATAGTCATTTACAGTCACACATTTGGAAACTCCTTAACAAGCTTCTAGCAGTTGCTTTTCCAAAGCTGTTTAAATAGATGAGGGTGTGGTGTCAGCAAAGACAGCAGTTTCCTCCATACCACTGATTCCCGCTGCTATTTGTCTGTCTTTATCAGGATTTCCATTTTGTAGGATGGCTTAAAACAAGACTCAAAAAACAAAAATGCACATTCCAGAGTCTATATAAATCATCATTTCAGGAAGATTGACTCAAAAAATGAAAATTGAAACCACCACACTCTAACCTGAAAGTTCTCTTTTAGAAAAAAAGAGTACCCCTCCCCTTTTGATTTTAAAGAATACTTTTTGAAGTAATTGGCACAAAGACTGTTCTAGTGCAGATTGCTGCAAGTGTGCTCTTGGCAAAAACATCATAAGCAGTAGAAAAACTTTAATATGTTCAAGAAGCCAAATATAAACTGACACCAGGAACTCAAGTGTGGGAACAAACAGGGGAAAGAGAGAGAGCATCTCAATTTAATACAAACCTACATACAAAGGGACCAATTTTTATGATTCATGGTTTAGCATACAATGCATCCGTCATCTGAATGAATATAGAGTAGTTATACATAAGAAATTAGAATTATCAATTTGAGAGAATTTCTCAAGAGCCCTTTTGATATGTAATACTGCAACTATAATGCCTAAGAAACCAGACATCAATACATTAATTAAGATCAGGTTGGGATCTGTTTAAAAGAGGTTTGAAGTTGGAGAAGTATCTCTTTGATTTGACCTCTGGAATAAAACTTTTGCAGGGAAACTGAAAAGGAATTACTTTTCCCCTACCTGTGCCTTGCTTTCTACGTTTTAAAAATGTAAGTGTGATTCCATGTAACCCAAGTGAAGGGTGAGGAGTTATTTTGTGTCTCCTGTGTAGAGGCAAATGGGAAACATTTATAGACTGTTGCACGCTGCAAGTTCTGGGGAGAATGTTCAGTTCTCTTGATTCAATCAAATAGAAAAATGAAAACTATTTTTTAAAAAAATTCCTTAAGTCATCTCCTTCTTTGCTATTTTATGGTAAAGACTTGAGGATTTGGATTATATTTTGGATTATTCGAGGATTATATTTTGCATTATTTGAGGATTATATTTCTGCATCTTACTCTATCCATTTTTCAGATTTATCCCTGATTGTGACCAACACTTTCTTTACCCTGAAACTGAAAAGATGGCTCCGTTTTTACAGTCTTGCTAAGTAAGATTTCTTCTGCAACCCCCTGGAGTTCATATGTGCTATACTTTTTTTTCTTGGGGAACGTTTGAAGTCCCCTTTAAAAATAATGCCTTGAGGATATTTTCCCCTAATACCATTTAAAGAAACTTGAAAGCATATGGCTCTTGAAGTGCATGGGATTCTAATGAAGAAATCAGCAACACTGCTCATATGCAGACCTCTACCAGGAGCTTTCAGACCTAGCTCCGATCAGTCTTTGGAATGAAGTGCAGTGCTGCAGAAAACTCTCCACCATCTGTGGGTGGGAAGGCACTGGGATTCAGTGTACAACAGTGCTGAATGTCAACATTCGAAGGCTGGAAGTTGCTGGAAAGGTTGTATTAGGATCGGAACTCAGTGGCCAAGGAAGGTAATCTCATGAGCTTGCAAGACAGCGCTAGACAAATCTCTCTTTGCAGTGCAGTCCTCATTCACAGTATGGGAGGACAAAAATAAAATTTTTCATAGTGTTCTATTCCCTACTAGGCCCGCTATTACCTTAGGTGATTCTCTACACAGCCAGCCAAGACTAAATGAAACAAAAATGTCAATATTTAATGAAGATTCAGTTGGACACAAGCTTATATGCTCTTTTTCAGTGTCAACATTTTCCCACACATTATGCAGTGATCTTCTATATGGTAAAATAGAATAGGTCCAGAAATTTCATACATATCCATCCATGTCAAGATGGGGAAATGAATGATATACATGCTACCATCTCCAATTTAAAAAAAAGATCCATGTCTGAATGGACAAGTGATGTATTTTCTGATAAAACACAATTGGGTCATTAGTAAAGACAAGTAGAGAAGGCCAGAAAACAATACTACTCCATAGTAATAAAATTATGTGGCCCACAAGATATATTCACTAAACACATTTTATTCTTTACATACATACAGTCTACATTCCCAAGACACCTATCTTTTCAAGTGTGGGAAAATATATCAAAAACTCTGGAGCTGGGGGTGTGTGTAGCTGAATGGCAGAGTACTTGCCTAGCATGTGTGAGGCTCAGGGTTCATTCCCAGGACTGAGAAAAAATACCCCCAAAATAAGAGCAGAGAGCAGAAGAGTAAATCCATGTATCCCCGGTCATGCTCAACCTCAGATATAAAAGTTGGGGTGTCACTTTGTTTAAGAAGGTTCAATCTGAATGCTCTAAGAAGGCAAACACCCTCCCAGGCTCTGCTATTTCCCATGTTGCTTGCTCTTCTTGGAAGACACCTGTGTTAGGGTCAGGCAGAAGAAAGGCATTATATGGTGCTCCCTCCAGGCAGAATGTACTGGCACGTACAATATTTAGAGAACATGGGTCAACTTAGTGAAAGCTTCCCTTTGACAACCCTTCTGCAGTCTTTCCAAAGCAATGACCTTCTCCTGGTAGCTGCTGGAGGACTGCTGCCTGTGTTTGTTTTCCTTAATCCTGATAAAGCAGTGAGGAGGGCTTAGGTAGTAATTTATTTATAAGAAATTATAATAAAGCTTTAGCAATTTGAATGCTGTGCAGAGAAGTGGGAGGCAGACTGTAAAGAGGCATGGTATCTAAACTTAGAAATGAGCATGATGGCAATCTTTTGGTTTATCTACCCTTGGAATCAATTTTGTCATTTTTAATTGACCGATTTTCCTGTGTTTGCTTAACATTTATTAATTGATTGTTATGCTCATGCAATTAATTCCAATGTTGGCAAGTTTAACACAGAGAAATTAATTTTCTTTTACCAACATGCCACTTAAAATACATTTTTGGAATCCTGGGTTACTCAGAAATTACCTCCAAATTAATCAACGAGGAAATTAGATGTCCCTTGACATCTGTCAATCCAAAATATGTCAGTTTCTTCCTTTTGTTTGAGTGAATTTTTCTCGGCTGAGTAAGGGATAAGAAAAAGCTTGGATATTAAAGTAAAACAACTGTGTATTTTTATCTTAATAGGCAGAGAAAGTGAAGAAGTTCCTTTATATAAACATGCAATGTTTAAATGATTCTTACTGAAAAAGATTTGCAGAAAAGGGGTACATTTCAAAGAGGACATAAAGAATAAAGCTTATCTACTTCTTCCTAAGCAGCTCTTTTATTACTCTTCATTTCCCATTGTTTGAATCCTTCCTAGGAACCAACAGTCTAGCAGGCCTTACAAGGGCAATATTGTTAGGAAGACGGTCATGGAAGCTGACCTCCGAATGAGATGCATGGCACAGATGCGAAGCGCAGAGGCAGTGGAGAGGGAACCAACCTGACCAGGCACAGTGGAGGGGCTCTCCTTGAAGAGGCAGCGTTGCAGCAGAATTTTTATGGGTGAATAGGACTAAGCGGGCATTTAGGTTGGAGAAATAAGCAAAAGCACAGATATGTGAAATTGCATTTTGTGTTCTGGAATCGAGAAGAGTGTAGGGGGATGACAGAGTAGATAGGCGGGGAAAGGCCACAGTGTGTGAAGCTGGATGGACGGGAATGCGGCTCATCGGAATTGTGCCTTTATTTTATAGACAAAAGGGGAGCCACTGAAGAATTCTGAAGCAAGGTCATACGACTTGATCTGAGAGTTAGGGGGAAAAATAACCTCTGAGGGCAATCAGTTAAACCAACCAACCAATCGTTTTTACCTTTATCAGGCACTTCTCTGTCTGGGGTCCGGGGCTACTAAGGAGCTCATATTCTATCTCCGTATCTAGAGTGTGATAAGAGATATAATGCAGAGGCAAACAATAGGAATGGTCAATAGCCTGTCCAAATGAGGATGAAGATGGGGATAGGACGGACCACTCTATTTTTTTCCATGTTTGCACAGATTCATTTATTTTTCTTTTTAAAATTAATTTTATAGGTACATTTAAGGTATACAATATAATGACATTCATCATTGGAAATTTGCACCTCTACATAATCCATCTTGGTTCTTATTTTTTTCCCATTCCTCTGCCCTCTGTTCAACCTCTCCCCCACTATCTACAAAGATTTTGTTTTCATTATTTCTTTTTTTCATATTAATTCCATTCTGTTTTTTCCCCTCCCCTTCTATTACCCCCCTGCACTTTTTCTTCCTATTTCACATTATCTATCACACTTTTTAGTGCTTATTTACTCTTTTAGTTTCTCACACTAGAGAAACTTTGGTATTTACACATATGTATCCTATTTATTTCACTTAAGAGTATGGCCTCAATAGCAATAAATGTCTCTAGTTTCTCATTCTTTATGGCTGAGTAGTACTCCATTTTATAAAAAAACCCCACATCTTCTTTATCCAGTCTCCAGTTGATGGGCAGTTGGGCTGCTTCCAAGTTTTAGGTATCACAAATTGTGTTTCTGTGAACATGGGTGCACATATATCGCTGTGGTGTGATTCTTTTAATTCTTTGGGGAAGATACGCAGCAGGGGAATAGCTGGGTCAAATGGGACCTCCAATCCTAGATCTTTCAGGTATCTCCATACTGATTTCCACAGTGGATGCACCAGTCTACACTCCTACCAGCAGTGGAGCAGGATTACTCTTTCCTCGCAACCCACCAGCATTTGTTATTGGTTGATTTCATGATAGCAGCTCTTCTTTCTGGGGTGAGGTTGGACCACTCTATTTTTGACAACCCCTCCATCTCATCAGAGTTCAAACATAGAGTTATTGAGTATATTTTTATATACTGGGAGTTGAACCCAGAAGGTACTACATCCCCAATCCTTTTTATTTTCTGTTTTGAGACACGGTCTTGCCTAATTGCCCAGGCTATCCTCACACTTGCAATCCTCTCACATCAGCCTCCTGAGTACCCACGTGCACCTATGTAACTGAGAACCTGTGTTTACCACAACCAGCTCTCAGACTCTGTTTTGACTTTCTGTCTTTTCTTCCCAGGTCCAGTCATTGAAACTTGAGAACTCTTTGTTTGTCATGTCTCTTACTCTTGAAATCACATCCATTCCAAGTACCCTTAGTCTAACACACCTTCAAAATCTCGAATCTGGACCACGTGGTTGGCAGCTTCCTAAGTAGCATCTTCCCATTTTTTCTTTTTGGTGTTGGGGATTGAACCCAGGGTCTTGTACATGCTCAGCATGTGCTGTACCACTGAGTTATGCCCCCAGCTTGGTTTCTTATTTTTCTCTATTCTGGACAGCTCTGCATTTTGCTGTTGGATTTATCTTCCTAAAGTATCTTTACGGTAAAGAAAGCAGACCAAATGATACAATCTCCCTTATGGTCTTGATGTATAACTTTGAAACAGCCATATTACTTTTCTGAACCTCAGTTTTCCATGTGTCAAATAGGGATAAATGTCATCCTTTCCATCCCTATCTTATAGAATTGTTGGAAGAACCCAATGAAACAGTAAAATTCAGAATACCTCTGCAATGGTGTAGCATTAGGTTGATACAAAATATTATTATCATCACTGTCACTATTCAAGAAACTTGAATGATTCTGGGATGGGATTCAGGCCACTTAGCATATCATGACAGACTTGTGACACCTAAGCCTTAAATCTCACAATCCAGCATATTTTCTATGACTTTTCAGTAGACTCCAGGTGCTTTGCATAGCACCTCCTACAAAGGATACTTGTTTTGCTCCAGTACTGGGGATCGAAGTCAGGACCTTGAGATTCCAAGGCAGGCACAGCTAAATTCCTGCCCCCCACGGCACCTTCTGAATCTGCCTTTTGTTTACCATCCTTTATTCACAACATCCTTCAGACCAAGAAACCCTTCTTTGTCCCCTTCCACTGGTGGATATATAATATTATTCTTTAATGTCTACATTGAATCCTTTTTCCCTTTGGCCACTCTAGCCCAAAGCTTTCCTCTTCCCTTGCAATTTCTACTATTTATTTCTCCCACCCAATCTCACAAGGTATTCACTACCAGGTATAGTTCTTTTCTGTTTCTGTTTTTGTCCTTAGAGGAAAGAATGTGTCTCTTATTTCTGTGTATACCTCACAGGCCCCAGACTACAGGAAGATGATAGACTATGTGGATACTATACATGTACCTACTGTGTGAGAGAAACAAAGTTCTAACTTTATTTCTTTTGATTCTTACAATAGCTTTTGAGACATGCAGAAAGCAGATATTAGTATCTCTATCAAACTGGAGATGAAAAGAGATGTGTTTTGTTGTGATCGCACAGCTACAATACAGGTTTGACGTTCCTCAAGTTCAGCCCTCTTTTTCACAGTCTGCCCAGCGTTGCCTGCCATTCTTGATTCTTATTTCAATCCATCTGAGCAATCTGAAAAAAAAACCTTCTGTTTAAAAAAAACCCCTTCTATTAAACAAAAAAACCTTCTAAAATGGATTTGTCTTTAAAATCTTTTGCATTAGTATGATTCTTCTTGGAGGGTAGTTATTCCTTTACGCAACTTGGAACTTGAAGAAGCCATACAGATGGAACTACAGAAAATATCCAGTGAGTTACATATCATAGTAGATGTGCATGGCTCATCTGGACGCTAAGAGAATGCTTTTACCATTTCTACCTACAGGAACATAGTCTATACTACTAAGTGCAGATTCTGGTAATGGATTACTTTATTATGGATAAAGTTCAAACAGGTAAACATACAGTTTCAATCATTAATAAAACACTCAATTCAAAGTTGGATAAGACTAACATCATATATCTAATTTTTAACATTAACCAAAGTGAGCAGCAATGACATGGATTCTTAAGAGGCCCATGGTGCCCTGGGTCCATTGTGTGGCTTAACCCTATCAACCTCGATTCATGGCCACTTATATGTAATCCTTTAACCTCAGGCAACTCACATCCTCTACTAAGGTGACAGGGTATGGTGGTACCTTCCCCCATCTTCCTTATCTTATTTTATGAATATGCTTTCTACATTTGTTCTCTTCAGAAATGGATAATTTGAAGGAGTCTATTAAAAATAGCTTTGCTTTACAAAACCAAATGCTCCAAGATCAGAAATAAAATGAGAGTGACACCAATTCCTACTGATAAACAAAAGCTAAACCAATACCTTCTGAAATACTAGAATCTTAGACACTGCAGTTATAATCCAATATAAAATTGGGCAGTCACAGTCACTTATTTTCACTCATAATAGCTAACATTAATCTCATAATAACTCTATGATGTTTCAGAAGAGGTAATTTTATTCCTTTTTAAGAGTCTCAGGCAGGCTAAATACTTTCTCAAAGTTACAACCACAACAAAAACCTGCATCTGTTGATTCTAAGGCCAGGATTCTTTGTTTTACCAAGATGCCCAAATTGCCATTGATGTCAATTTTTATATCTATATATCTATCTATCTATCTATCTTGATTAATTTCAGTTCTTTCTCTCTTTGGTTACTTTTGAGACAGAGTCTTGTTAGTAGTGCATGCAGGCCTTGAATTTGCTATGCAGCCCAGGCAGGCCTCAAACTTGTGGCAATCTTCGTGTCTCAGCCTCCCACGTGCTGGGATTACAGGTGTGTGCCACCATGCCTGGCTGAGAAATGTATGTTTCAAAAAGATCCTAAATGGTCCATTGCATCAGCTCTTCAGCTGTACTCCACAATAGTCAAATACAACATCTGCAGACCTTTTAGCTCTGCTATTCCACACTTTTAAAGAGGAATAAGGAAAAGAACATAGGAGAGGACTCTGAGAAGAATTTGTGGTATTCATTCTTGGGGACAAAAGGATATGGAAGAGGCTCTGCCATTCTCTAAGATGGATTATGTGTTTGTACTCCATTTTCTTGAAAAATCAGTGGAATGGGGAGGAAGACACAGATCCTAGATGACATGAAATGTTGCCTGCCCACTTTCCACTGAGACCATGGCTCCTTAAACCCATACTGTCACCAAAGAGCCAGCACTTTGGGCCTGGCCTAACCCCACTGCCTGTCTGCTTCCTGTTTTTAAGCATTCAGGTCAGAGAGGAGAGGAAGCTGGGCAAGAATGAAGCAAGCACTTTTTTGGCCTCCCTAGTATGTGAAATGTGTTAAATGAGTTTTCTGTGTCATTCTTTTCCATATTCCCCTTTTCCTTTTCTGCCCAAAGACTCATTCTGTTTTATTTCTGCTGATATCTATGATCCCAGATTGCATTTGATACCACTGCTCATAACCTGCCTATTTTCTTAGTGCTCAGTTTTTAAGAATAACAGGAACAAACCCACTAGTACTGGATGTGCTGCTTTACTGTGGTTGCCTCAGCCTCGTTCATTCACCTGGTTTCTCTCCAGTCACCACTTCAGGGGTCATGGGTGCCTTTGAGTGGGTGTTCCTTCTGCTGTTCCTCTCACTAATTACCTTCTTTTCTTAGTAGTCTTAGGGATTAACTGCTTCATGGTAACTAACTTGCCTATTTACAAATGTGTGAACAGAAAATTATTTTCTTTAAAACATTTTAAGTTGTATTAGCACACAATTACAATACATAATGATTACATTCATCATGGGGAGTTGTACATATTTGTAAAACATCTTAATTCTTTCTACATCCCATTCCCTTCCTCTCCCTCCCCCATTCTTCTATCTCTTGGGCTTTCAGTCTTCAGACTACATTACTTCTGTACATTTTGAACAGATGATTATTATGCCTTAATCTCTTGGGAGTTCCTTCTGGGCTGGGAGTCCATCCAGCCCTAGGCACTGGGAACTGAGAGAGCCCGTTTCACTAGTGTGTTAGTCACTAACCAAAATCATCAATTTATTAAGAGAATGGGTTTATTTTGGGTCACAGTTTTAGAAGTTTCAGTCCATGATCAGCTAGCACTATTGCTTTGGACCTATGGTGACACATGACAAGAGTGTGTCAAAGCAAAACTGCTCACCTTGTGGTTAGGAAGCAAAAGAAAGAACAAGATCTTTGAAAACATAAAGACCTTCCATTAGGCCCCACCTCTTATGGTTCTGTCATCTTGTAATAGCATCATTCTGCAGACTAACCCTTGAATACATGGGTCTCGTGGACATACATGAGATGGAAACTACAGTGTCTAGGAAAGGAGAGGTCTGTATTTGTTGGTTTTGCAGTATGGATATCTGCTCTCACTCTAGGTTGTAATGAGGTGAGTGGGAACAAATACAGAAAGAAAAGCTTCAGGAGAAACAAATCATTTGTTTACCTCAAGATGTATTCTCAATGGATTTTTCCTGTTGTAGTTGCTGATGTCAGATCAAGGAACCTGTAGGTTTTTCCGGGTGTATATTTTCTTGCTTTGTAGGGTATTGGCTGTATGATCTGATAAAAGCTATGACTAAATGAACCCTACAATTTGTATTCCCACAGCTATGAGTGTGTTGGCTACTCCTCCTCCTCTCTTCCTCCCCCTCTTTGGCTCTGGAAGGTTCATTACTTACAGTTACTGCAGAATCAATCTGAACTGGCCAAAATCAGTGATGGAATTTATAGCATAATAAATGCCCTGCCACACAAGTGCAGTTACACATGAAAGGCTTGGGAATGTTCTTTTGAGCAATCCTTCTACACTGTAGAATGTACTTTATTTTTTTAAAAAATCAATTTAACAAAATCATTTTAAGCATATTTTCAGAAATATGATCCTGACAGTAACAGAGACATTTTCCTGAGGCAGGTATTGTTGCAGAAAACAATGTTAATGATAAAAAAACTTAGTACACTGGAACTTGGGGAGGGAATTATATACATCTTTTTTATTCTTTACATAGGCCCTTTAGAGCTCCATTTTCTTAACCTCACACTGCATTCCACTTTCTCTTTAAATTTTTATTTTTTTGACAATGTTTTAACACTTCTTGGAGCACATTAATGAACTATTCTTTACAAAGAATCAGCTGTATGAAAGTTGGCTCTGACAGGCAAGCAAAATTTGAAGTACACTCAAAAGATAATGTACAGATTGAGGTATCAATGCTTTTCCTTTTTAAAAGTCTGCAAGTTAAAAGATTACATTGGTATTTTGCTCATTTTTCTTGGTAAGTGCCCATATTATGGGAGAATTCTATTTTGCCACATTCTGATACACAGAGAACTGAACTTGAGCATGAAACACTGAAAAAAATTAGAAAGACAGATGGTAGGCTATCCTCCCCAAAACTCAATTTCATATTATGCATGTGATTGCTAATAGGCAAACACTAAAAAACAATTTTCTTTGGCAGAGAAGGTCTGATAAATTGTCAACATAAAGTTCGACTGTGGTTGCTCCAGTGATCGAAAGCTCGTCTGTGAGTTTGGTCCCATCAAAGTCAGCTACTTACAACCGTATCAAAATTTATGAATGTGTATGTCTATAAAGTGACAGAGAACAACCCATAATGCATGTTTGTTTATTGTGTATCAGATCTGTGTGGCTTTAGTACATGCAAAGAAACCAAACACACACCCAAACTCATTTGTGTCCTGTTCAATTTTCTAGATTCAGTGTATGGTAAAGAAAAAGAGCTAAGAGCCAACTGGGAATGTGATTTCCCCATCAATCATGAGAGCTGACCTACACAAAAAGATCTACTCTTGAATGGCACTTGCATGGTTTAGGAATGGAGTCCATGGGGTTATACCACAAGTAGATATGTTAGAAAGCAATTGAGATATTGATTATCTGGAGAAGAAAAAGATGTTTGAAAGAGAAAAATAAATAAAGTAAAGCAGATAAAAAGCAACTCAGCTAATGACCTGCAACACAAAGCACCAAAGCCTCTTACTATCTTTGATAGAAAGATAAAGCCTATGCAGATGCTGCAAAAATAGTGGGAAATGCAGAGATCTTTTTTTTCAAATATTTTGAAAATTTGTTAAAAGAAATAATTAAGCATTCAATGTGGAGACATAAAAATTTATTTTCTGGGGAGGAGAGATTGAAAATCCCATATCCATAAACTGTGTTTGATTTTTTAAAGACTTGCTTATAGTGTTGACTATTTGTACAGTTGTTGTTCATGTGAGTGCACTTGTTTAACTACAGATGAGTTGTAGCTAAGCATGATTGGAATAAAGGGCTTGGGTGCTCAGATAGCACTGTTTAAAAAGGTTGCTATAATTAGTCTAAGAGCTGAATAGTCATCACAAATTAAAAATAAATGAGTAGAAGAACTCATACTTTTTCTAATGGAGAAAACAAGCCATCTTTAAAGCAAGTGGTTTTACCAAATAGTTTATCAAAGGGGAAATTTAAGCTACTTGAAATGTTTATGAGAGCCTAGTATGGAGGCATTTCCAAGAATCCAGATACTTAGTGGTGTACAGACCAAGTACTTAGAAGACTGAGGTCTAGTGTTTGCTTCCCACTTCGATGCATTTTGTAATCCAAGATTTCAATGCCTGTTGATTTTGTTCCCCACCCATACCCCTGTTCTAGGAAGTCATATTCCTCCTCTCAAAATGTGTATATAAACAATTTAAGATTCAGGAAAAAATGTATTTTTGGCAGACTGGCAGAAGGAAAAATAAACAGAAAATTCTAAAAGGAATTTTCAAATAACTTACTTAAATCTACATACTTATTCTATTATCTTGTAGGCTAAGTACAACCTTCATGGTCTCCTTGTTAAAGAATCATGTTCTTTTTCTTATAATTAATCTAAAAAATTTTGTTAACGTGAACTACTTTGAATTTCTATCCTTGTTATCCTCAACCCTGATTATATGAAAGTGTTTGGATTGCATAAAATGAAAGTTCCTACTCCTATCTACATTTGCTGAGCCAGCCTCAGATGTCTTTGCTCCTGGTTCTCTAAAGCACTGAGTTCCTTCTGCTTCACGCACTCCATGCCCTCATCTCTGCTGATGCTGTTCCCTCCGTGAGGAGTTCCGTCATCTAATGTCTTCTCAGGGTAACCTGTCCTTTATGAGCTGGCTAAAATGATGCTCGCTTTGAGATCCTCTCCTTGTCCATCATACAGGTTTACTTCATCCGGCTGCCCTCAAACACTCCTCCACCACAGCACGCATCACATTCTCTCATCATGTCGTGGTGCATCTGCCTAATTCTAGACTCTGTTCCTTGGGCTGAGGATGTGATTTTATCCATCTTTGTCTTCCTCGAACCCAGTGTCGCGTGCATTACACTCTGGTACACCATCAGCATTGACTGCATGATTGAGTGAAATCAATTTCTAAATATTTTGAACAAAAGGCAATGCTGAAGAGTGAAGATTTTAAATCATTCTTGGTTCCACTGAACTTATATATTTTTAAGTTCTTATAAATGGATAAAGCTTATTTTTAAAAAAGTTCCCAGTATGTAGATATGAAGCTTTGAGGAAAAGCTATATTCTGAAAGTAGGTGGAGCAATTAAAATTAGTTATTTCAGGAAGGAACTGAAGTAGATAAGCTCTAGGGTCACCATATGCCTTGTTCAGCTTTCTTTAAGGCATGGGGAGTAATAAAGCTTTCCATTTTTATCTTCATTGAAATAATACTACTGAAATATCACCTCATTTTTGATGTCAGTGACGATTTCTTCTTACCTTCATGATGTCGAAAGGGAATTATTATTAGAATGACAGATTACTAATGATACTGTAGAAAAAGGAATAGCTGAAATTATTATAACCCAAACACCCAGTATATCCATTCTTAACTGAGTCTCACTGTTTGATACTTTGAACAAAGTCATTCTGCGGTATCACAGCTGTGTAAAAATTATTCTAAGCAGGAAGTAAATCAAGAGCAGGTGCCTATGAATTTTCACTAGCAGAGTTCCATCCTTTTAAAAATTTTAGGACTGGATGGTATGATTAGGAGGTGTGACTTATGAATGCAAAAAGGAAAAGATCCTTTTGGGGACAATGTCTTACGGGCTCCTGTGGCACATCACTGTGTGGGGAGGAAGACTGCATATAGGTCTCTTTAGGCTTAGCAGTATTCTAGCCTTTTATGGGGCAGTGACAGTATGGCTTGTTGGTTCTAAGCTTCATTCCCCTTTTCACCTACTGAGTGCCTCGCTGTCAGTCCACATCTACTTTTGGGTTTTAATTCACCATGGTGGACCAAAAGAACTCTCTGAGTGCTTGAAAGCCCAGAGGTGCTAGGCACCACCACTTTTATGTTCTAGAGTTCAATTTCACAGACATTAATGTTTCTCTACTGTGCCAAGGTGCTTGGATATGGCCATTATGGGACACAAATTGCATCACTTTCCATATCTTTTGAACGAAAAGACCGATTCCATAGAGAAGATAGTAATTCTTAGCAAGTCAATAAAGGAATAACAATGTTTTACATTTCCATGGTGTTTTCTTGGAGAAGTTTAACAATTATAATATTTCACTAATTATTAAAAAAGTATCTCCCCAGGGCTCAACCACCTGGGTGGGTATTCCAGATAAAATAATAATCAAGTATCTCTAGATTGTGCTTTTAAAGTTTCAAGTCCTATCAAATGAAAATTTAAAGCTACTTCAGACAATGCTAGTGTAGGTGTTCAACAATAAGCTGACTGCAAAGAAATTAAAGAGAAAAATAGATAAATTTAACAAGTACATTGTTATTTGGGATACAGAGAAGGATTCACACATATTGTGTTAAAGTGAATGAAGAAAAGAAATTTGACATAGCTCATGAAATTAGGCAAGAGGATTTCTCTCAAATCACCATTTTATTTTTGTCCCCACCTTATGAACTAGACAAGTTTTCCAGAGCCCGGGTGGTTTCATGTTACCCAGAGTCTCTCTGAGGACAAGGTACACAAGTTCTCTCAGGCCTCTCAAAGAATTAAAAATTTCAATGCAAATTCATCCATCAATGACTAGTGAGTATCCAAGACAAGTCCTATTCTTCACCTTGTTTTTATGCAGGAAACCAAAGCACACAGTAATTAGGCTGGCTGCTCAAAATCACAGATCAAGTAGGAAAAAAAGTGCTGGTAGTGGGACAGAATTTTACCACTCTCCCCACCAGATGCTGCTCTATTAAGCCTCTCCGTTTTCATGACTTCGCAAGAAGTCATGAGTTTGAGGGATATTTGAGAAGGGGCTTCTAAGGACTATTAAATATATTCAGAACTACCAAGTAATAATCAAGTGTCTCTTGATTGTACTTCTAGAGCTTTAGCCACTAGAACTCGGTATAAGTAGGGTATAAGTTAAATATATGTTGATTTTTTAAAAAACTGAATATGACAGCATATCAGAGAGCATCAACCATTAGTGTAGCTATTTTAAAAGCAAAAGGAAGAAAAATTCAACCTTGTATAATCAGTAGGACCTAGAAACTAAAAAAAACCCAAACTTTTATAACTGCAGTGGCTGCACATTCTCATCTACAATCCCCCCTTCAAAGGAACCAGAACTGTGTCCCAAAGAAAGAACATGTTCGGGCCTTAGTATACATCATGTATATGTTTATTTAATTTCCACTAGATGCCTGAAATCATTCTAAAAACTTTGAGTTGGGAGAGGGAGGAGAGGGAGAAGGAGAGGCAAGGAGAAGGGAGGGAGGAGGGAGAGAGAGAGAGACAGAGACAGACCAGCCAGGGAAGCAGCCCAAAGCTTCTTTCTTGAACATTGCTGTAAAAGGCTGTGAACTGATTATACAGATGATTCTTCCGTTGAAAGAAGAGTGTCAAAGAACTCTGATGAGGACACTCTTTGAGTCTGATGGTGGAGTTTAGCAAGGACACTGATAAAGAGATGGAAAAGACATGATTGACCCCCTGTCCCCTGAAGTTGCAGATGAGGTATATGTAGAAGCCAACATATAAGCAGAAGTGAACTCCAGCGTCCTGACCCTTTTCCTCTACTTGGGATGAGCCGACAGAATCTCCTCTGGATGGTGCCACAAGAGACACAGCACGGTTTAAGACACAGTGGTAGTCAGCCTTCCCTACAGGGCTCTAGAGGTGGTATGTAGATGTTCCTACTAAACTCAGAGGCTTATGGTTTACTGAGGCCTAGACGTCTCATTTATCCCAGAAATCAACAACATCAAATTAGTCCTCCCCCACTTCATTTCTTACATTAAAGGGCAATATTAGTCTTGCTGTGATGCTAAATCAATTCCAAAGAAAAACATTTGGTATGTGCTTCTTTTATTAAAGGGACAGATGACGTATTTCATTTGTATTTTGTCCCTTATAATCAAATCAATATTCAGGACACTAGAGCAAGGAGAAAGTTCCCAGAAATAAATGCATTTTCTATAATCAGAAGAAATCATTTATTACTCTAGAGCTCATATAACTTCCAGGAGATAATCTGAAATATTGCTGATGAATTACTGCTTTCCATAGTTATGGGTGCATATCCAGAGGTAGGAAGTTAAGATTTTGAATAGTTTAGATTCACCTTTATCAGACCCACAATATGAGTTCTAAAAATTCACATGAATCATGTATGATGTCCTCATGGTGGACCAGGACCAGGCATTGTAGTAAGCACTTTCCCGGCATTATCTCAATTTATTTCACAGTAGCCTTATGAAGGAGGTTTATCCGCTTGGTGCTTACACTTTACAGGACAGGAAACAGATACATAAAGAAGTTAAATAATTTACTTAAAGTCAAAGAACCAGGAACGCAAGATTGTCCCAAATCCTTGGCTATTTGAAGTCAGAGCCTCTGTACTTAACCACTCTTCAGTCAGTGATGAATAGGGGCCAAACAAGGCCATGTACCTGGAAGCCCTTAAAATCTTCAGAGTTAAGAAACTGCTACTTCAGAGGACGGAGGGAAACAAAAATTGTGGGTTGTTGGTGCTGTTTTTAGGGCATCTCAGCACATCAGACTACCAGACCTGAAGAGAATGATGAATTGTGCTTGTGTTTGTTTACTTTTTAGTTCATAAGTCATTTGTAAAAAATGAATTTCAATGGGCCAACAGCTCATTAGAAGGATAATTATATAAACAAGTTTATCTGATTGAGAATATATTTACAGAAATATCAGCTATACGTTTTTGAAGGGCATTAAAGATGTCACATACAGAAGAGGTCATTATTTTTTATGTCAGTGATGTCATTTTCAAAGTGATTATCACTCTTGTTATTCTTAGCTAGCAAATGCTCAGGAAACCAACCTGAAAAGACACAGCACACTGGTCAGGAAGAGGTTCTGTTATCTCTCCTACTTTCTGTAATCTGAATAATGGAAAATGAAGTAGCTGTAAGTTAGCAACACACTTGAGTTGGAGTCACTGATGAACTTAGAATTTACAGACACTTCACAGAATGGCTAGTGATTCTTGCTCCAGTTGGCAAAAGAACTAGCTGATTAGTCCAGGCAGAAATGACATATCCCAAGCTTGAACTACTGTCATGCCTTGGTAATGGGAAATAAATTCTTTAAGATCAGAAACAGTGTCAGCTGTATTTAAAATGACACCGGAAACTATGTTGTAATGGACAATTGTGCAGAGGTGAGAAGAGACTAAACCGAGATAATAGGATTTAAAAAATTTGATAGTATTGGTTCTCTCCTCTATTTGCATTTTTCATCAGTGTAACCTCTGCCTGTAAATTCTACCCTGGAATTTTTTTTCTCCTTCATTTTATTCTGGGTGTCTGGGTTGATTGAAAGGCAATAAATGCATAGCCTTTGAAAGGCTGAAAGGGTTGACAGAATTTTTGGTGTCTCTGAAAACTTATGTATTGATTTGACAAGACAGTTCCATTTTGCATAGCTTGGAATACTGTAGGCATCACTTCAAGGCAATACAGAGCTGAAGCAAAAGCTTCAGGAGAAGTACTGATATGTCCAGACCCCTAGTGCATCTGTGCATCTCAGGTTGGAAGAAATATCTAGATGGCATCTAGTGTATTTTCACACTGGTCTAGGAGAAAGAGCAACTCCTGATTGATGAGTTCAGTTGTATGAGGTCTTAGAAATCTCCAGAGAAAGATTACTTCTACATTGTTACCTACTCTGGTAATTAGCACACCTCCATACTCTGCTTCTCCTGGTAAGATTAAAACTTGCTGTATATAGGTACCCACTTGGAAAAGGAAAGAGCTGGCTTCTAATGACAACATTTCACATATTCTTAGCCATCTCTGAATCTCTGAGAAATTATGAAATTGTCTCTCAAGGCAAGATACTGGCAAATACTATTCTAATTTTCAAAAGCCCCCAAAATATTCATCTCCAAGAAAAAAAACTGTCAAAAGATGAATTCATAGAAAGAAAATGGTGATCAACAAAGATTGATAGGAAGCTGTGATTAATATGTGATGCTATACCTCTTGTTTTCTAAAAAGATCCTTAATTGATGGCCAGAGGGCACACTGTGGACTCGGTATATTTTGTGTTTAGTAAGACATTGATGAAGATTCACAATACCCTTGCAGTCAAGGTGGAGAAATGGAAGCTGGATCATAGTATATATAATTTGGGTTCATAGCCATTCTAGTGGTCACATCTAAAAGACATGCATGTCAGTGAGCAAGATATCTAGTGGTACACCATAGGACATAGACTGTCAGTATTTTTTGTTTGTATCTCAGAAGAAGAGAGCAAACAGTTCATTTCAACCAACATCCATTCAGTGGCAAATGTATTCAGCTACTGTAACAGATGCTGAGGGAAGAGAGAAAAATAAAGTACATAGCAACCAACATAGTGTATTGGAACGAGTGTGGTATTGGAGGTCAGAAGACCTGGATGTTTCTCTTGGTTGGTCTTGCCACTGATTACTTATGTGACCTCAGATCAGTCAATTTATACTTCTGTGGATCAGGTTTTTTTTGCCTTCAAAATTGGGAAGTAGACATAATTAACTGTAAGAATTATTGTGATTATCTGAAATTATATGAAAGTGCTTCATAAAATGGAGAGATGATTATGTGGCTAAATTTGTATTATATTTCTGTAGGAAAATTCTTTGGGTTATATACTTTTATTTCTTTAAGTCAGGGTCTCACTATATAGTTGAGACTGACCTGGCACTCACTATGTAGCCCAGGCTGGTCTTGAACTCACAGCGATCCTCCTGCCTCAGCCTCCTGAGTGCTGGGATTACAGGCGTGTGCCACCATGCCCAGTGAGGTTATATACTATTAATTGCTTTATTTTAGAGATGAGAAAACAGGCACAGAGAACATAAATAATAACTAAAATGACAGTTTCATACAGAGGAGAGGGGATAATTTGACTTACATGTATTTGAGAAAATAAAAATAGGAGTGATTTTTGTACAGTGCTGTGAGGTTATGCTGTGAGGCATTTCAGAGTGACATAAAGGCATTGTAGGAAAAGAAAACAGCATGGTCAAAACTATAGCACTGATAATATGCTAACACATTTTAGGAAAGATAACTGGCATGATGTAGCTAGAGCATGGGTGGTACGGTTTCTAGGAAAGAATGGTGCAAAAGGTGACAGAAATGGTAAGCGGGAGTCAGATTCTTAAACAGGTTGACATGATATGAACCACTGATAATACAGCAGCAGAGAAGTAAATGATTGCTGAGGCCTGGAAAGAAATTTGAGCTATCATAAAATAGGATAGAATGGAGAAGTAAAATCTGAAAGACACATGGAAAATTTTCTCACAATAGATCTGGAAAAAGGCATTAAACTAGAGAAATGCAGGCAGACATGATCAATTCTGGCGATGCATTAATGCGGTTGGTGCACAAGGGTGAAAAGGTGGATATTTTAATATTGTGGACTTTATTGGAAAATGAAACCAAGAACTAAAATTCCAAATGACTGAAACAACAACAATTTCCTATTATCTTGAGACTTGTTAATATATACATTCAATCAAGACCAGATTTACATATGCAGAGCCTTCAACTGTTAAATTTACCTAGCTGTAATTTTGACACTGAAAAGTCTAGTGATGTACACCTGAGTAAACTGGGAGGGAGGACCAAGCGGTACTGAAAATAACTGTCTTGACTATAGATACAATTTAAAAATATTATTTTAAAATTTCGATAATTTCTGATATTTCTCAAAAAGATTTTCGGAGAAATACATGTTAGAAGATTGTTCTTATCTGCACAAGACCGGGGATTTAGCTCCGTGGTGCCTACCACCTGCCTCCCAAGAGCAAGGTCCCAAGTACCAGGAAAAAAAAAAAAGCATGTAAATCTGAGTTTTGTTCTTCTGTTGTCTAGGAGTTGTTGCATTTTGTCATAAACACATATGAATAAATTCAAGGAAAAAATGAAAAGGAAGGAAAGAGTTATTGTAATATTGATGAAATATATTCTGTAAGATGTGCTAAGGTGTTAAAAATTACCAAAGATATTCTCATATTAAATACGATTTTGCAAACTGAGATCAATTGATAAACTTAAAGGATTTAAGGACCTACAGATACAAAACAAATTTACTTTAGGAGAGGATCTATGGATTTTATCAAATCTTTAAATAGATCTATAACATCAAATTTAAACAAATCACTGTTAAAAATTCTGCACGCACCTTACTCCCTGGATCAGGTACTAGTATGAACTTTAAAAAATGAACAAGAGAAGCTTCTAATTTAAAGGACAACTGTTTGTGTTTAGTTAGACAAGGCAACAGAAATTTCTCCAGCTAGCTCACACCCTCTAATTTATGCTTTTGTTATTTCATGTACAACGTGTACATTTAGCTATAGGTTTTCTTATTTTATTTTTTGGTACAGGGTATCAAACTCAGGACCTTGCACTTTCAAGGCATTTGTGGCACCACTGAGCTAATTCCCCAGCCCAGCTATAGGTACTGAGGTTTATCAGATATCCTAACAAATCAGTGAATCTATCAATTACAGTATTTTTTCTTTATGATTCTTATAGGGAGACTAGGTTGGATTTCAGAAGTCATTTAGTTGGACATTTAGCTACCAGCAAATCTATACTCAAGTCATCCCAGATGAGGGGTTTTTACTTTTACTAATTCTGAATTTCCACACCCTTGTTCAGTAATCTGTTAGCATATGTCACATCTGTTAATATACGTCACTCTTTGTATTTGCAGATATCACCTCTGAAGAGTTCAGAAATATTCTCAGCATCATATAAAATGGGACAGAAAGTTTTTTCTTTCTTTGTTGTTTTCCAGCCTAGACAGTTTTACTATGTCATTTCATTTAGGACATTGCAATATATAGTGATAAATACTCCAGAAACGACGGTGGTGCTGGTGGGCATTTAAGAGTAGATTAGAAAACTGACAGTCCCATGCCAAAGGAAACTAGCCTCTAAAGACAGGAGCTAAAGAGGCGACCCAATCAGTCTTTACTTCTATAATTTCCCTGATTATATATCTCCTTTTACCGCATGTGCTATACCTAGAAAGCTCTCCTAGACAGAGACCTAATCAAGAAGGCAGAATACTGACACAAGGCAATTTAAATGAGAGCTGTGTTAGGCAAAGATATGTGACCAACAATGAGACCTAAACAACAGGGAAGCCCCTCCGGCATAAAAAGTGGCTGGACCAGATAACATACTGCTGTGGATTTCAAAGGAAACGAAGACAGAAACAGCTGAATGTCAGCTCATAGTTGGGAAACTTCATTAGAGAGGGCAACTTTCCTGAGGACTGGGGTGTGGCAAACTAAGCCACAACAATTTATATTACATTCTCTGCTTGACTTAGCAGATGGAGACTGGCACCTCCGTGGCTAGAATTCTTGGTTATGAGATATACATTGAGTGTCCCTTACCTGAAATGCTTGTATTTTGTATGTTTTCAGATTTTAGAATATCTGCACATATATAATGAGATATCTGGGAGATGCAACTCAAGTTTAAATATGGAATTCATTTAAGTTTCATATGTACCTTACACACATAGCCAAGGATGTTTGATGCAATGCTTTTAGTGGGTCTGTGTTTTTTCACTATAACCTGTCACATGAGGTCAGGTGTGGAATTTTCTACTTGCAGTGTTAAATTAGCGCTCAGAAGTTTCAGACTTTGGGGAATTTTGGATTTTTGGATTAGGGATGCTTAGCCTGTATCACAAACAGACACAAGAGTCCTGGAAAGCAATGTAAATCTCCATAACGCCTTGGGGACACTGAAATCATCAAGTATTGATGCATTAGTGCAGCAGGGCGCTAAAGATGCACGCTAATGACTTACGTAAGAAGGTTTTCTTTCTTTTAACAGTTTAAATTAACTTTTCATATGTTCATCTCATCCTGAGTCCTTCTTTGGACTTTAAGCAATTGCGCAGAGGGGATAAAAGGGGGAAACTCTGGGGCCTAATTGCCTGTAATCAATTTTGGCTTCTCAGTAGCTACTTAAGAGCTGTATAAATAGGAGAAAGCATTTCAACTACTTAAAGCCTCAGTTTTTCTATCTACAACATGGGCATGATAATAGATTGCAGAGAGGAGGTTTTTAAATAATGACTTATGGATCTGGAAAAGAGAATAAAGTATTCAGCACAGTGCCTGTCAGGGTTTAATCTGTAATTACTGTCAGTGAGGACACCAGATAAAAGACACTGAGAAAATAAGAAAAGCCCATGTTCCAAGGTCCCAGAAAAAATGGAAAGAAATAGTGACCTGCACAAAACAAGCTTTAACATCTTAGATCTGTAACTAAGGGAAAGGAAAGATGCATACAATGGTAATAAATTAAAGGGGATATCGAGAGTATAGAGAAATTATCATTGCAGTTTCTTTTTATTTGTGTTTATTGTGCAGTGGTGGGTGATTATCAGTTTTACTGGAGTGTTTTATAAGCTGCTAGATTTATGTACTAAAAATGAGCAGATAGACAGGGATATTATTCAGCTGTGTCATGCCTTGGGTTCTCATCAGATTTTCCATAATGAGGGATGTTCACCACAGAGCAAGAAAGGTGGAATGGCTGCTGGGTCTGTGAGATGATTCATTCAGCTGGGGGCAGCAGATGAAACAACTCTTTCAGGTAGTAGTTCTGGGGAGGGGAATAAGGCAATGGGTAAAGTCTCTCATGGCCTCTTGAGAAATACTGACTGACAAGGTATGTCAGGAGTATGGGCTCATTAATACAACATTGTTTGATAGGATCTGGAATAGCTTCTAAATTTTTTCCAATCCTGTTTGTTCAAGATTTTACTTTGAAACAATTTTGTTTCTCAAAGGCCCCTTTTGTAGCAAGGTATCTTTAGTCCTAAGTGCACGTTGCTTCACAAACATTTTTCTTCCATGTGTTCTGTGATAGTCCCTTTTTATTCACCGCTCAGAAATGATGTCACCTCCTCATAGAATCACTTTCTGTGATCCTCCTCTCTAAAGCGCTCTCCACAGCTCCCGTAGATCACCCTCTCAGATAACTTCACTCTACTTAATAGTGTAGCATGGTAGTTAACTTCATGGGGTGTGGAGCCAGACTCCCCAAGCTCAAGTTCTGCTAGCTCAGTATGTGATACTATGTGTTCTACTGAAACTCTCAGCCTTAGTTCCTTTATCTGTAAAATGAAAACAACATTTTCCTGTAGGATTATTGTGAAAGCTAGAACAAGTAAACTATATCAGGCCCAGTATACCACAGGGATATTTGATGTTAGCTGTTGTTGGTTTGATATTCAATACTCTCTGAAATTACCTTCTTTATTTACTTGTTATAGTCCCTCTCCTGCTGCTAGAAGTAAGCATCATGAAAGCATTTTTTTATTGCTCAGTGCTGGGCTTTTAGGATATAGAACAGGTTCCATGGTAGGAACTCAATAAACCTTTTTTGAATGAATGAATGATCTATTGGTATAAAACATCCACTTGTCTAACTTAAGGTCAGGCAGTAAAAATAGCTTTACAAAGGTGCCTGTATGGCAAATCAAACAGCACCACAAGATAACTTGGTCTCTTGCCTAGACTGAAACTCTTTTTCTCCATTTCTTCTTACCTATACATGCATTTTATTTGCAGATCCAATAATCTGCAAAGCTTTGTAATCCCTAGTTTGCAGTATGAAAGAATAAAAATTAAATTTTCTAGTGATATTGAGTTATGCTAATGGTTGCTTTTTCAAACAATATGTCACTCTTATACCAGGGATATACCCAGATAAGACAATAAAAGCCAGAAAAGGTGAAGAAAGATGCTGAGACAGAAAAGTAAGAACTGAAAGGAAACCTCATGGCTCTTAAACTCTGGAATGTAAAGAATGCCTCTTTCTAGCATTGAAATAATAACAGTTTTGACATCTGTAGTCTGTTATAAAATTCCAAACTTGCTGATGCTATGCAGTTAACATTTAATAAATGCACAACGTTTAGCAAGTTAGGGAAATACAACATGGTTGTAAGATCTTAGGCTAAAAGGTTTTTCTTTCCCCAAATACAGTACAATGTTTTGCAACAAGACTCAGAAGGGTGAAGCTACTGAAGGCAGAGCTTCCCAGTCACCTCTTTAGAGCTTTACAACTGAAAAAGGTCAAGGTTGTGCATCACATGCCTTTCAGCTTGTAGGACAGCGGCACTAAAGGTCGTCTTTGGAAGGGTCTGACTTCCCACCTCCTTCCTTTCTTTTTTCTTTTTTTTTTCCTGAAGAATTAATGTCAGAGAAGGTGCCCTTCTCTGACTTTATATAACTGCTAGTCTCCTGATGTCTTACATAAAAGTTTTAAGGCTTGATGATCACTCCTGACAATGCTATAGTCACACTAAAGAACTGAGTTGTCAGAAATTCTAAAATCTAAAACTGGGAGAGATTCTGCTGGCCACCTTGCTGGTTCATTCTGTTACAGTTTGCCTTCCTACATACAATACATATTGTTTAAGAAATTGGTTAGTGTGCTGTAACACTGATAAGATTCAGGTTGCCAAAGGCATTTCATAAATTTGTAGATCTTAATTTATGTTGCTATAGTAACTGAAAGTTGGAATTTCTTGAGATTAGAAAATTTTTTATTCTTTTATAATAATAATAATGTAGTTTAATTCCAGACTTTAGACTTTGCTCATGAAGAGCATATACTTTGCACACTGAGTATTCTGTGTATACTAAAGTATGACTGAGTGTTCAATAATTTTAACTTCAAAATTAGTGTTTCTAAAATCCAACACTTTTTGTATCTACATGTGTAAGTCTATATGGCCATCATGTTATTAAATTGGATAATCTTTCTCGTAAAGAAAGGGAAAATTTAGAAGTAGAAGTGAGAAAAGAAAAGTGGAGCTCTCATAAGTAGCAGTTCTAGAATACTCACTTTAAGGACTGATGTACATTTGGCTCACTTTTTCATACAGAGTGAATTTCTAGCAGGTACTGAAGCACTTGGTGTATTACTAACCAGTGATTTAAGAAAAGACATGACCTTGGGGCATTAGAGCACCTGCAATGTCTAAAATGATAAGGAGGCAGAAAGACACCTACCTTCAGACAGGAAGATGAGTAGGACCTAATGAGTTGCTCAAGGTCACATGTGTTAATTATATGGACCCAAATGCAACTAAATAACTCAATGCAAATTACCTACTATTGGCTGAGAAAGAAATGTTTCCCCTCCAAGAACCCGGCTTACCTTATATCCTGATGATTTGATGTGCACACCTCGTTTGGTCAGAGTAGATTTCATTCGGATGAAAAAGGAACGCTCAAGAGTGTTGTCAGTGGTTAGCAGACTGGGGCTGGTTGACTCCACTGAGGAATACAAAAATACATACACATGTAATTTTGATCTTTACACAGCTCCTCTTAGCTACTGCTCAGGTGCAATCCTCGAGTTCACTAAAGATAAATCATGGATGGGTGCTAAGAGCACAGTAATCAGTCTACCTCATTTCGAAAATGTTTAATTTGCAGAAAATAAAAAAGAAAAATTAATATATCTAAAGTAACTTCTTTCCAGTGGTTAGTGAGTTTTTCAGGTCTCTTGCAGCAGCAACTTTAGTAGAGTCTAACAGTACGTAGGTAACTGAAACTCATTTTAAGGCTTGGCTAGTATACCTGGAGAATACTTTTGGCAAAAAGGAGGTTCCCCAAAGATTTATGTCATAGACCGAGATACAGGCAGAGGCATGCTTCTGATGAAGGGTAGGGAACTGTTTTTTGTTCTCCTTTCCAAGCCTTTCTATCATGTCCCTACTGGGGAGTTCCAGAAACCACAAAATTTGCAAGATTTGGTAGCTCTGTCTTGATGAATGTCTCCAACCTCCTGAGTTGGATTTTTACATTGTGGGGTACAAAATGTATGAGGTCTTCTCAATTGCCTCCAGATAAAGGAATGGGGACGGTATGCACAGATGGAAAGAAATGAAAAGTACTTATGATTTCAACTTACCATTCCTGTCTCTATGGCATCTTGCCCCAGCCCTTCCCAAATAGGAAATAGTCTTTCCCCCCACACTTTTCTGCTTGTGATATGAGAAAATAAATTCCCCTTCTTAAAATAGTTACCTTTCTCTTTTATATGTTTTTAGATGCAGTAGAGTGTTTTGACTTATATGAAACTGAATTACTTTGCAATCTTGCTAATATAAGAACACTTATGCAAACAGGACAAAGCCTGACATAAGTCTATTTTCTTTTTTTTTTTTAATTGAGTTTATTGGTACTTTTAGGTATACAGTACAGTTACATTCATCATTAGGATCTTGTACCTTTACATGACAGGTCTTGGTTCTCATTTTTTCCCCTTGTCCCTGCCCTCCCTTTATCCCCTCCTCACTTCCCTATTTACCAAAACTTTAATAAGTCTATTTTCTTTAAGAACAAATTTCTAAGGTATTTTATAAATTAGGTCTTCCTGCAAAGAGATTAATTTGGGGGCTTCAAGATTAGTAAATACTCTAGTTTTACTCTTACATATGAAAAATCTTCTTATTCAAAAGTTAAAAAAAAAATGGACAAAACCAATTAGGACTTGTTTCACAAGTCCTATACTCAGTAATTCTCTCTGGAGCGGAGGTAACGAAATACGCATAATAAAGAGATTTAAGAATGTATATGTGAAAATAGCTATTAAAATAGATATAAATGGGTAAAACAAGCTGAAATTTTGAATTATGAAATGTAATTCATATATTTCTAAAGGTAAGTCATCTCTATTTCTCATATTAAACTTAATGCTCAGATAAAAGAAGAATGAAGTCTACTCTAATAACAGAAACTGCTATTTATGGCCTAGGGCTTATCTTGTACCATTCTTAAGACTATATTTTCCTCTATTTACAGCATTTTTATCCTGGGTTGATGGAACAACTGACAAATGTCCCCTTCTTATATGTCTCTCTTAAGGTTTTCCTTTCTTTCTTTTTTTTTTTTTTTTTTGTTTTAGAGAGCTTGTCTGTTTTCCTTAAGAATGTATATGTGAAAATAGCTATTAAAATAGATATAAATGGGTAAAACAAGCTGAAATTTTGAATTATGAAATGTAATTCATATATTTCTAAAGGTAAGTCATCTCTATTTCTCATATTAAACTTAATGCTCAGATAAAAGAAGAATGAAGTCTACTCTAATAACAGAAACTGCTATTTATGGCCTAGGGCTTATCTTGTACCATTCTTAAGACTATATTTTCCTCTATTTACAGCATTTTTATCCTGGGTTGATGGAACAACTGACAAATGTCCCCTTCTTATATGTCTCTCTTAAGGTTTTCCTTTCTTTCTTTTTTTTTTTTTGTTTTGTTTTAGAGAGCATGGATCTGATGTCATTTTAAATGTACAGCTTTTTATCACTCGAGGGAAAAGCAGAGCCATGTTATATTTAGTACTTTCATTTCTTCTGATTAAATATGAATTACTATGAAATTTTTCTCATCATCTAACACGCCATAATATGCCAACAGCTTTTTAATACACTATATAAGCACAAACTTCTGCTCTAAGAGTTTAATTTGCCCCTCTAATCCAATCACATCAACCTTATTTCTCTTATCAGAGATTCCCATTTTGAATTAAATGAGCTCATTAGTTTTAATCAAAAGCAGAGAGATCAAAACTTAAACGTAAATGCTTTAGATCAGAACTGTCAGTCAGCCGTGCAGTTCTATTTTACTAAAACACAAGATCAGAGACCCTTAGAACCAATTTTTTCTCGTAAGGGATGCCGAGAGCTTGAAGATGCTATATCCTTTTTTTCTTCCCAAGGACAGATTATACATTTAAGGTTAGACTTAATTTATAGCACTTTTTTTCATCCTGGTGGAAATGGAAAAGTATGCCTATCTATTGTTGTCCCTTTCACATTTATTGGCACTAGTCCTCAGAGACTTGAACTAACGTGAAGCCATCAGAATCCACACCACAAATCCAGTCTTAAAAATTCAGCTCTGTTCAGCAAGATCGTGTTTGCAATAGCTAAGGAAAAATGAAACTTCCCAGAGAAGTGAAATATGTTTTAGGGCTGGGGTCCTGGATACCCTAACCCAGAAAGAAAGGAAACACCTAACTGTAGAAAGGAGGGTAATGCAGGTGTTGTGACCAATCATTTCTGTTTCGATGTGGGAATTGCACAGTCAAACTCAGCACACCTGAAGGAGAGACCACAGCACAGATTCTTCCAACTAGGTGAAGACACAAGCTTCTTGGGAGCTGTGAAGCCTCACACTGCATTATGCCCCAGCTGCGGCAGGAGTACATCACCCTGCCACTGTGACAACAGGAACTGCCGAAACATGCAGGGTTGTGTTAATTACATAGGGACGGCTGGTCAGAGAGGAATGCTGATGTCAGGCTTTGCCCCATTGAAGCTGAAATTTAAAAATCTAAACTGGTCTTCAAACTTTATTTCAAGAGGAGAGGGTATGAGAAGCCTGTGAGAAGGAAACTGGGCAATGTGGAAAGGAGCTTGATTTCTGATGATTTCTAATTAATTTACTTCCTTATGACTTCATAGTTCATAGAGGAAAGGACTTCATAGAAGAAAGGAGCAGAAGTAACATGCCAGGTTGTCCTTTCAAAGGATCATGTAACAAACGAATTCACTGCCCACACACCACAGCCATGCTTCCTCAGGGGCTACGACATACACTTGGTTTTTCCAACCGTGGTAATAGTGTCTCTCATGTGAGAAGGTGTACTCTCTGCATGTGACAGGCCACAGAAGCAGTTTCAGAAGAGATGTGTCCTGATTGTCTCAGGTGAGAGACCCATCGTGATGAAGAGTCTGGGGGAGGGACAGCCAAGGCAGCATCGTAATGGTGGTTGACAGGCCTATGGTGCTGAAAACAGAAGGAACGTGCGGAAGAAGTGAAGGGGGAACGGGCATGAGAAAAGTCTGCTTAGGACCCATGCTCTCTACAGACAATAGTACTACTTATGTTGAAATGTCACTTTAGAATGGCTACTAGATATGAAACACTTTCCTGTCAACTTTTAAAGGGCAGCCAAGGTTGTCTCATGCTTTGATAAGAAACCTGGGATTCAGAGGAGTTCCACCTGCTGTCTGAGACCCAGGAGACATTGCGGAAAAGCTGGACTAGTGGTCAAAGCTCAGTCATGCCCAGTTTCTACTTCTGAATTATGAACTAGAGGCTGAAGAACAAAAACAAGGTCCTCCCCAGTAAAAAACCTAAATAAAGAAATATGTAGTATTCTTTTTGTTGACACACTTTTTTTGACACACAAGGGATTTAACTGTTTAATTAATCTAAATTAACTCAGTTCTTGAAATGTCAGTTTTTGTATATTTTGTAAAATTTATGAAACAATTTATGGCAAAAAGAAAATCTTTGCCAGCTACTCTTCCCAGAAGAATAAAATCTAGAATACAGTATATAAAGAATTTTAAAAAAACCTAACATCTAGAATACAAAATACAATGTGGGCAAAGACACAGGTAAAAGGAACCCTTTTGCACTGCTGCTGTGCTGTAAATTAGTACAGCCATTACAGAAATCAGTATGGAAGTTCCTCAAAAACCAAAAATAGAGTTCCAGTTTGATCCAGCTATACCACTTATTGGTATATACCGTAAGAAATTAAAGTCAGCAAACTCTTACATACCTGCATGCCCATGATCATTGTGGCACCATTCACAGTAGCCAAGACAATGGAACCAGCCCGGGTACCCACAGATGAATGGATAAGGAAAATGTGGTATTATACACAATAAATATTATTCAGCCGAAAGAACAGATTTTTTTCATTTTCAGGAAAATGGGTGGATCTGGAGACCATCATGTTAAGCAAAGTAAGCCAGACTTAGAAAGAAAAATACTGCATTTTCTCCCTACTGGAGTCCAAAAAGAGAGGACATGAAAGTAGAAGGGAGACTATTATTACACAAGAGGAGGAAAATAAGAAGGACAGGGAGGTGGTATAAGGGAAAGTAAGAGGGGGTTGATATGATCACAATATATGCATTGAAACCCAGCATTTTATAAAAGTAATGAGTGTTTATAATAAAAATCCAAAAACATTAAGAAAGTTTTATTCATTTAAGTGCCACCATCATGTAAAATCCTATCTCTGTTACTCCTTAACTGTTCATGATTCCGTAACTGGTGGTGTGGCTGTTGCTGTCCTTATCATTAGGGATGTGTAGGAAGGAAGGGAAGGCTAAACCATTCTAGTTCTTATTGGGCTGAAACTAGTGCTACATCCATGCTGAACAGGTTCACTATTCTCTCTAGGGTTTCTGTAAGTACATGAGGCCAAAGCATAAAGAGGGCCTTTTTCTCTAGCATACTCCAAATGTTTTCAGTGCAATACTAGCATCAGAAATCTCTAACTGCCACCAATCCTGAATGTGTGCAGGAGAGACAAAGAAAAAAGTTGTTTTAAGAAACATTCTCGTTAACAGTGTTTTTAATTTTAAAGGAGAAGTGGAGTGTGGTTAAGACCTTAAGATATGAAGTTAAACGTAGTCATCCCTTGACATCTGTGGGGTATTGGTTCTAGGACCCCCAAACCCCCCAAAACTGTGGATACCCAAGTCCTTTTTATAAAATGACACAGTATACTCTATATTTTCCTTATACTTTAAATCATCTCTAGATTACTTACCAATGCAATATAAATGCTACATAAAGTTTTTATACTATATTGTTTAATAATGAGGAAAAAAGTCTGTACATATTCATAGAGATGTAACTTTCTGAATATATTTCATTAGCAATTGGTTGAATCTGAAGATGTAAAACTAGTGAATATGAAGGACCAAATGTTCACTCCTGTTCCTATTTCACTGACTAAACTGATCTTTTCAAAACTTTCTTTTCAGATATTCTGTACACACAGGACAAACGAAAGTACAAACATCAGAAATGACTTTTACAAGACAAGGTCAGTGATGTTTCATTTTGCAATTATCTTGATGAGGCAAAATGGTTTCACTGGTGTATGTTGTTAGCTAACAGAAACTGATGTACTGTAGGACTTCCAAATGAGTATGTGTCCATTGAAATTTGATGAGTAGTTTTATTTCTTAAGACTTTTTGTTTTCCACTCGAGGAGATGGTACTTCATAGTCACTTGGAGTTGGGGTATTTTTAGTCAGATTTCCTATTGCTGCACAAAATGTCCTACACCTGCAATTTAAAGGAGGAGAGGCTTATTTGTCTCACAATTTCAGTGGGTTCAGTCCATAGTCAGTTGATTTCAAGGCAGAAACAACATGGTGGAAAGGCCTATCAGAGGAAAGCTACTCAAGTCATAGCGGCAGGAACAGAGAGAGAGGAGGAGCTAACGACAAGAATACACTCTGTTGGGTCATACCCTCAGTGACTAACCTCTTGTGAGCAGGCCTCACCTCCAAATAGCACAGTCAGCTGCGAACTCATCATAATCCAATTACTTTCCAAACACATGAGACTTGTGGGGGACATTTTCAAGCTAAACTAAAAGAGGGATGTTAATGTGTCTTGATTTAGCCCATGAAATAGGAGCAAAAGTCAAATGATATTTCCAGGTAGGATTTTCAAGAGGCAGTCATGATATATCACTTTTCTCTGACACAGTGACTGTTTTTAACCGTGGCTTCTCCATCAGCCCAAGCCTTAGAAAAAGCAGGATCCCCTGCCAACCCTCATAGAAATAAATCTGTTTTAATCTGGGGATTGTATTTTTACTACAGCATAACCTAGCTCATATTTGGTAATACAAATACTAAATATTTGATATCATATACAAAGAGTCATTATGTTTCCCAAGATCTCCCAGTCAGTAGGTGGCAAGGCAGGAATATGATAAATATTTATCTGACTCCAAAGGTCATGATGATGATGATACTGAATTTTACAGTTATTTACATACTTATTTCATTCAATCTTGTGCTAGACATTTGAAGGCAGCTCCTAATACAAGTCTAACTTTGATGCCCTAGAATGCCTAGCATGATTCACTGTATTTATGTAGCAGGACTCTCAGGTCATTCACTCTTATAGAAACCACCTGCCATGCTGTGAGAACACTCAAGTCGCCTAACGGAGAGGCCAGTGTAATGAGGAACTGAGGCTTCCTATTAATGGTCACATTAGTGAACTTAGAAGTATCCACTGCTCCCAGAAAGTATTAAGATGACCATGCTCTGGTTGCCATTTTTTTTTATTTTTTTATTTTTTTATTTTTTTGGTACCGGGCATTGAACTTGGGACCTTGTGCTTGCAAGGCAGGCAGTGGAACCACTGAGCTAAATCCCAGGCCCCGGCTGCCATCTTGATTGCAGCCTCGTCATGATAGTCCCCAGCAAAGCTGCTTCTCAATTCCTGAGTAGTAGAAACTAGCAGACACTAAGATCTCTTTGCTTTTTTTAATGATGTCAGAATTTGGGGGTAATTTGTTACACAAACGAGTTGACTAGCATTCACATAAAGCTTCTTTGTGGAAAAATCACAGCTTTGTTTTGATGTGTAACAGCCATGTACATGGATGAAACCGGTGGGATAGTGAGCAGAAATGCTTGGCTCCCTGGGTCATTACCTGGCGTGCCTAGGGAAAATCACATACAACACTGATTTTCACAGGCAGGGTCTGTACTTTCAAGGGCTTAATTGTTTGTTTGTTTGCTTGGTTTTGAAATGCATCTTATAGATGGCACAGTTGGTTGCACTCTTGCAAATTATGCATTTCAAGATATTGAAAGGCAGGAATGATGCCATGTTTATCTTTTGTGGTGTCTATTTCTTGTTCTACTCTAGCCTTCCTCATCCTCCCCAAGGGCCTAGGAGTGCATTTTATATTAACAGGAATTCAGTTATATGTGTTGAAATAAAGTGACACCCAGATACTTTCTTTTAAGAAGAATTATTCACTTTATTCCTGATACTCCCTCATACCAAACAATATATTGTCCCAAGAATTTTGTTTTTTGAAGGGAGGGGATCATTTTGTCCTCTCCTCATATTCATCTCCAAGGAAGTGTTTTTTGCAGTGTTCTTTTGAGAGTCGTGGCCAGTGGGTCTGGTAGTTAAAAAGAGCTTGGCCTGATTTCCCCCAGAATTAGAGAATGCTTTATTCTTTGTCCTTTGAAAGTTGGTTTTCCTCCCACTAGCCTATCTTCTACCATGTGCCAGGGCAACTCTGAAGAGGGTAAATAGCCCTTAGTATATGAGAGTGGCTTCTGTGGCCACTGTGGTGAGGTAGTACTTTCCCTTTTCTCTGGGCACAGTGGTCCCATCCTTCTCAGACAATACAGTTACAGCCATTACACTCCGGCTCTGCAGTCAAACTCTGTCACTCAGTGCTTGCTTTGGAAAGGGACAAAAAAGCCTGATTTATTTAAATCTCATTAGGCCTAATTCTTGTTCCCACCCAGTTAAGAGTCTTCAGCTTTGTTTAGAAACTCGTGAATCATTAACTGAAATTCTTGAGCATAGCTGTGAAAGTAACTGTGGCTCAATAATGATATATTAAATTTCTTTCAAAGTAAATTAAAAATAATCTGAAAAAAAAAAAAAAAGAAAAACAAGTACTAGTCTGCCAACCCTTGCCACCTGTCAGGATAAACTCCCTGGCATTATTTGGCCTTCCTTGAATCATAATACACAAGGTTGTCTTTCAGGTTTTCTGTGCCTGGCAGGGGTGACTTCTTGGTGAGGCTGTCCCCTGAGGGAGAGGAGAGCATTCGGTGGCTGCATGCTGTTCTGCAGTTGGTGTTTGGATGATACCACTCTGGGGAAATATACACAGTGTCAGAGTCAAGCTGCTACCAGTGGGTGTTTCTGTACACAACTACTAAGCAACAGGAAAGTTCAAGGGGGAAAACTGTGTATTGTAAAGATCGCCTTTGAAAGTACATGATATTCAATATGACCCGTTCGACAACAGGCTGTGCACGCCAAAGGATGTGCACATGAATACTGCACGGAGTATTTTAAATTGGAAGCTCCCTATAAATGCTGCCACTTGAGGGATCTATTCTGAAACAAAAATATAACATGTCCTCCTGGGATGCAGCATGGATTCCATTACCAATATTGTGCAAGGGATCGAGTGTGGCAATGCTTTTATCACGACTATAAAGTGGTTAGGAGCCAATTCTTCATATAAAACATACTGAACATTGAGGCCTTTTCCCTTTTCTGTTTCTTTTCCTTTCTTCTTTCCTTTTCTTTTCCTTTTTTTTTGAAAACGACAAACATGATGTCAGACAAAGGGCATCCAGACTTAGTCTTTGTAGTACAATACAAAATAATACATAAACACCTTTGTGAAGGCAGCTCAAAACCCCATGTTTTCTATTAAAAAGTCATGTTCAATCTTCACTGTTGATAGAACCGAATAGCTAACACAGAGAACATTGTATATCAGAAAGGTCAATAGTTATTATGAGCTACAAATATATTTTTTTCCATCCTTCAGGCTGTTTAGCGCATATCACAGCATGAGCAGCTGTCTCCTTTAATGCTTTTAAAATTAGAATCCCAAAGAGGAAGAAAAAATTATGGTTGCAATGATTGCT
The DNA here is from genome assembly GCF_012274545.1 of Fukomys damarensis. Lineage (NCBI taxonomy): Eukaryota > Metazoa > Chordata > Mammalia > Rodentia > Bathyergidae > Fukomys > Fukomys damarensis. The sequence continues at coordinate 56,491,718 of NW_022900929.1, read as the reverse complement.
CTTTGCTTCTGTAAGTTTATTTTAATATACTATTTTATATACATGAATCTTCCATGTGGCCTATCCACGAGGTGGTCACCAGTTGCCAGTATCCAGTTGAACTGCCATGTTTGTTTCCTTAGCATTCTGGCCAAAACGTCATTGCAGGCACAGATGTTGTCCCCATACGATATTTTAAAACAGGGTTATATAGACAAGTCTAGTTGCAGAAGCAGTTGCAGACATACACATATGTACTCTGCCTTTTTCTTGCTTTAAAGCTCTGTTACTAACTGCAGCAATACCATGTGATGAAAAATGTATATAGCACAGGGTGAAAAATCAGCCAGTGAATCAAATCATTGATAAGCAGAGAACCACTTTCCATGGTTAGGCATATGGATTGAGGGTGAACCTTTTAATTTTTTAAAGGTTGATCTTCTGTCTGTCTGTGGAACTTCTTGCTCTTACTCGGGACCTATCCCTAAATGACAATATTAGTGTTTTAAACACATGTAAGCACACATAAAATGTTTTAGTATGTCTCACTTATTCTTTATTCAGTTACTTAAATTCAGTATGCTTACTAACTACAATGATGTATCCGTGTAATTACATTTGTATCTGTGCTTATATTTTGAGGGAGGGCATAAAAATAAATACAGTCATTTTAGTAGTGATTAATGTTATAAAGAACAGCAATGCACAGTGAGAAGCTAGAGAGGGATGGGGTGCATGGTAGAGTAATCACAGGAGTCTCTCTGATCAAATGGCATCTCAGAGGAGGCCAAGTCAAGCGGATATCTGGGTGAATGTATTGTGTACATCTGTGTTCATGGTTCATATTGTAATTTTATGACTGCAGATAGTAAAGAGATTTTCAGAAAACTATTACATGGACAGAGATGTGCTAGTAACCAAGAAATTCTAGAAATGTTACTTTTTGAACTTTTGTCTAAAGTTCAAATAAATCATTTGTCTTTAGTACATGACTCAACACGTAGGAAACCAAGGGGCAAGTTAACGGATGTGATAATGTAGCACGTCCAGTGCTTCCCAGATGTATGCATTGGTGTTTCAAATTCTTTGGGGATCTTTAGAGAGAGTGGCTTCCATAGAAAAGTGGGATAAGGATTGAATAAATAAAGGATACACTTCTCTTTGGTGAACTGTGGTGGTGAAATAAAGAAATCTGAGCGTGCTTATTGACTGAGCAGTCAAGAGCTTAGTGTTGTCTAAATTGGTAATGTTAACTGAAAAATTTAAACCCTAAAGGATATTTAATCATTAACAGAGAGGAAGGTGTCAGAAATGAAAGAAAAAAGAGGATGAGAGGAAGAAAGAGAAAGAATGGAGAGCGAGTGACAAAAGTATGATGGAAATAGTGTTCAACTTAATTTCAATGAAGTAAAGGTTGTTTGCTGAGATAAAGGAAGTGGAAGAAGGAGGACATTTCAGAGTGGAAAGAAAAGCTATGCAATAATCTATTTGGAAAATCCACTGAGGTTGACAGGAAACAAGTATTAAGATGGCATAGTAGCTAGAAACTGCATGCCTTCAATTTGAAAGTGTTAACTTTTTGGCTAATAACAATGGTTTTGTGGTTTTTATTGGAAACATTTAGGACAGCGAGATTGTTCTGGAGATGAGAGCTAGTACAGCGGGAATGAAAGAAAATCAGTCCATGAATTGGGTACCAGGAAGACAGCAGGACAGGTGGGTGGTAACAAAGGGGAAATAGCCCATAGGGGCTATTTAGAGAGGGATTTCTGAGAATGTGATTTATTGCTTTTTAAAAAGCTGATAAGTATACATTTTCCTGTGTTCATAGAAAAAATTTAAAACGAAGTTTAAGTTAAAAAATACAAATATTTCCACTACCTCATTACTCGACTATAATCACTATCAATGCTAATTTATTTGTTCATCTTTTTACCATCAGTTTACATATTTATGTATTTTGTATTTCAAACTTGAGGTCATATTTATATCTGCAAATTTTTTTTTTAGGTAAAAAGGTTGTGCCTCACTGTATGACAACAGCTGTCATTTTATTAGACACTGTTGAAGGGAAAAAGTGGGTTTAGAACTCTAGGGGCCTTTGTTGCAAACCAGCTCTTTGAAAGTGTTTAAAGAACATTAAAGTATATTCTTTTATCCATGTCACTGCAGTGCTTTTAAACACAGTATTTGTTGTGACTATATAGTATTCCATTGTATGATAACGAATTTCTTTTTTAAAAAATTAATTTTATTGGTATATTTAATATATACAATATAATGATATTCATTTTTGGAAATTTGTACCTTTACATAATCAATCTTGGTTCTTATTTTTTCCCCTTCCCCTGCCCTCCCTTCAGGTGATGAATTTCTTTGAAGTTAATTTTTCACCTTTTAATCATTTCTTAGGGTGGACTGGGAGCATTACTAGGTCAACAGGAATAAGCCTTTTTTTTTTTTAAAAAAAAAGATCTTAATATATTGAGACAAACTGATTTCCAGAAAAGTTGTGCTACATTAGTTCACTTGTCTATTAGCAATGCTTGATGTTTTTATTGATTGCCATTTTAAAATACGTGTTCTTGGGGCCGGGGATTTAGCTCAGCAGTTCAGTGGCCTGCCTTGCAAGCGCAAGGACCTGAGTTCAATCTCCGGTACCAAAAAAAAAGAAAAAAAGTGTTCTTCCTTGTTAAAAAAATTAAATAAGTAAGATAGAGAGATACTTCTGTGGGATCTTGCTGATAAGCAATATGTAAAAGCATCTTACATGTTTAATTTGCATTTTTATTTCTAGTGAGGTTGAATTATGTTTTAATACATATTTATTGGCCATTTAAATTTTTAAATGAGTCATATATTTATGTTCTGTATTTTCTAATTGAGATTTTAGTGCTTTTCTTATCAATATGAATGAGATACTTATATCTATTAAAGATATTAACTTTGACATATTTCTTGTAAGTATTTCCCTATGTGTTTGCCTTCTAATTCTGTATATGATACTCACAGATCATATGTTTTAAAACTTTATATAGAGTCATCTATAGGTCATTTTTTTGTATCTTTATTTGAACAGATATTTGGAGTCTTGAAAATGAACTACCAGTTAAGGCTAAAGTACGATCATCTACACAATCGGTGACTAAAGGTAAATCAAAGAATAATATTTTTTCTTTTTTGAATATTGTTAGTCAAGGAACTGTGTATTGAGTAGTAATCATGCTGGAAATTCTCCCTCTGGTGTGTGGTTGCCGCCTGTCGAGAGAGCTACATAGATCAGGAACTGGCACCACTAAGAAAGTCAGTGTTGACTGACAATGCTACTTTTTAGAGAGGAAGTTTCAAAATGAAAATGTTAAGGAAAGTGGTGTAGAAGTGGGAGAAGGAAGAGAGGATGATGGCTACTTCTCTTTTTCCCAAGGACTGACTCAGAACAGAATGGGGACACTGGAGAGGGTTTTGAGAGTAGTGGCCTGGGGAGTAGTAGAAGGTCTCAATGATGGTGAAGAGGACACAGTTTACTTCTGATTATCGTTGTTGGACAACACAGAGGACAGCCCATTAATTTGAATTTCAGAAAAAGACCTTTTTTCCCTATTGTTATCCTTATATTGCACATAAATTTCAAAAGGAACTCCTGGCATACTGTTTTTTCTTTTTTCCTATATCTGGCCACTTTTCCTTAGAAAAATAAGAATTTCATGTTGCACTGAGGAAGGGCTTTGAATCATCCCAGTCATATGGTCAAGAGGGAGAATGAATGAGGTTGTTTCGAAGATTGGCCTGAGATACACTTGTTTAATGGAGAGAAACCTGAAAAGCTAGAGATTTTTCACTGCAGAGTGTTAGAAAAATAACCAATAATTGAGATTTTAAGTGAAACTTGGTATGATGTTGTGGCTTTTTCAAACTTGTCCCCTCAGGGATGAGATCTGGCACAATGGCCAGTTTTTATTTTCCCATGTGAGTGCACATGTTCTAGTAATCAGGATGAGCGTGGGTTAGCAGATCTTCATAAATATTTCCCAAGTCAGTATCTCCAGCTAATTTATTTTTTCCACATAGAAAACTAAGTAGTGAGAATTACTTGGTTTCATTATGGCTATATTATAACATTTCTTGAAATGGTTATTTTTCAAGCATTTGCAGTTAGAAGTACTATATTAAATCCATCAGTAAAGAACTGAGGTTATTTATTGGATAATATTCTTGATAACAATATTTATACTTTGTAATAACTTAGAGAAGCCAGAAATGGATAACCCAACAATTATGTATATCTGTTATTTTGCTAATGAATATCTATTTTGGATATCTTTAATTAAACAAGTTTTCCTTTGTCTCATGATCCCAATAAGTTTCTACGACCACTGTTCCATCTTAATACCAAAACAGTCTTCTAATCTGTTAGAAGTAGCCGTGTCTTACCGTGAGGAAGACAGGGTTGCTTCTTTATGATCTTCGTCAGCTAATATATGTGTGGGCAGCATTTCCATATCTGAACTCAATGTTAGGTCACTTGTGTATTTCTTCAAGGCTATGCATAATCTTCCCAAGTGGTGGGGATAAAACATGTTCTAACGAGTCCATTTACATAGCTTGCAGTTATTCTTGCCGTACAATTACCCTCTTTTTCTTTAATTAAGAAAGAGAAAGGCTATTGCTAATGGTGATGAGAAAAAGAGGGTAAAAAACAGCCTTTTCTCAAAATGGGCAGCAAAGTAAATCTGTTGGTATTAATTATCACTCCCTCTTCCCTGCTTCCTGAGGCAGAGTGATCCCTTCAAATACAGCTTTCTAATGACACTGCTGATAGGTTTTACTTTCAGCACTTCAGTGTTGTACTGGATGGCTCCTGGGTCTAAATTGTATATACTATAATGCCAAATAAGTATTTTTAAAACTGGCATTGCACATTCCCTGTTGCCTGGGAGCTGAATGCTCCCACTGTATTTGTCATAATTGTTTTGTGTCTAATCCCCTCAACTGCAGGGGCTCCAGGTATTTATGGCTGCCCTTGCTCTGGGTCTTCAATTATTTGACCTTACTTGAGAATGAATCCATCAGTAACAGTAGGCTGTCCTTCGCCCACATCTCTGTTTTAGTATTGCATTTATCCCTAACAAAATCCATTTGCATTTAATTAGCAGAGTTCTTAGTATTTTTTTTTAGACAGTTTACTTCTAATATAATACCATTGCTGGATAACACAGAGGACAGCCCATTAATTTAAGTCTCAGCTGCATTTTAGAAGTGACATGGTTTCCTACCATATATGTAGAGAAAATGGCTCTGTCATGATGTTCATCTGCATACTTTGTTTAAAGCTATGATCTGGATTCTTTAGTTTCTTTCTTAGTCATTTCATTTACAAGCAAAGTTAAATAAACCTAAAGAATTTTTCCTGAAAGGGTCAGTAATTTATGCATAAACGTTTGGGATGGTGTGTACTTTTCTTCTGTAGACAGACTTTAAAATATTTTAAATTTACTATACAATTAATGAAAAGTATTATAATGATTACTAATGTTAATTATGTACACCACAAGTAATATTGCTTTTACTCTCTTCTGATACATGTTGTGTATTTTTTTTGTGTGTTAAAATCATGCATGCTAAATTCATGTTATTTAAATTATGAACATCTAACACACTAGACAAACTAGCTCGTGTCTAAAGCTGAAGTTAAAATATGTAAATATATCCATGGTAAGGCCATACAAAGGCTTTTATTCAGAACGCTAGGTCTTGCTCTTCAATATTTAGCTATTGTTACTAACAACTAATATACAATCCTTTCTTAAAAAGTAAAATTTCTTTCTCCCTGACCAGGTAAAATAGCAGTATATATGTAAGGAATTTAAGGGAAGAAAGAGGTGGTCTTACAGGGTAGAAAAGGACAAAGAAGATATTATCTTTCCATCAAAATTTTTGTTTATTTCAAAAAGGATAGTCTTTCCTAGATATTTTATATAGTCCCCAAACATAAAACTATCATTAAAAATCTGCTACTTTGATGATTATTTTCTACTCTTTCTGGCTTGTTGGGGAAGAAGGCAAGCATTTAGATACATGCAGAACATGTCATCTCAGTAAGGTGAATTCTTGGGATTTTCCATATTTATATACTTTTTTCCTCCATTGTATTTTCACTACCCAAGAGCCCAGGCTGTTATTTTTTTTTTCCTGAAGTCTGAAGATCACCCCATGGATTAACAAATGATTGAGGATTCTCTCTTAAAAGACTCTTTAAAAAACTGTCAGAATCAGCCTGAGACAAAGATTTATTATGAACTATTTAAAGGGCTTAATATATGTATCCCCAATGAGCCCTTGGAGCAAACTAAAAAGGAAGAGTGGAATTCTCAAAGAATAGGGAAAATTCTCCAATGCCCCACTTTCTTCACACCATGATTACTGTTTACTCAAAGGATAAAATGCCTAACCTGTCACACAAAGTCTTCAGAAGCCACAGTCCTGCTGATGTACAGTAAAAACAAAACAATGAAGACCGACAGTAATGTGCTTGAGAAAGGCAGCTGTAATTTACTTTCTAACCTGTTCACTAACACACTAATGTGGCTACATCTTGTAGCAGGAGCTGATCCCTGACCCACGCAGCAATCAAACAACTACCCGAGTGTTGGCTGTCAAAGAAGCTAAGTGCGTCACCTTAATTATACGTTCCTGGATAACAAACCTTCTCTTAATGAGCAACTTTTCTCTTCCGTGTGTTCCAACTCACCTAGTCTGTCCTTGAAAAGGCCCATTGCAGATCACCGCAGTTGGGATTGGTAAAGCATATTCATAAGTAGTCTTCCTAACGGGTAATAAATACTACCTGAGCAGGCTGTTTGCTTTATGAGAATGCCAAGATATAATTAAAATTATAGGCTTGTACTCCTGAGAGGCTCTAGAGAATAATTCGATACCGAAGGGAAAGTTTGCAATGAACTTAAAACTAAGCCTTTGTCTCTTCATATAAGTTATAATAATAATTTTATTGGCACTATCTTTTTGGGGATTTATATATTTGACAATGGGATTCCCTCTCCCCTTAACCGATATAATTTCTGGGCTAGCTTTTCTGCTTCTTAGACATGTATTTAGACATCTCTTTATTACCTTGTTATTATAAGCACATTCCAATTCTGTAATGATCTGCAGATAGTGCCTGGATAATTGTCACAGGCAAATAGGAGGTTCTCACAGGGAGGTTTTAGCATCACCTTGAGGAGAAACTGTGCCTTTCTATGGAAGAAATCAAAGAGCATTGAGGACAAAGAGCAAGGCAGTCTTTGTATGTGAAGATTTATTTCTATAATGCCACTAGCTCAGCACTTGTTTGGGAGTAGTCCGTCAGAAAGGTGAATAGTATAGGCTAGTGATAGGGAACGGACTTGGAAACCAGATTTGTTGGTTCAACTTTTATTCTAATCTTCTTAAGACTTTGCTTCTGTACTATTCCTTTAAATAGATATTTTATTTGCTCTGTAATGAAGTTTTAGTAATGTTTGGAAAAGCATGTAACCAATATATATATTTACAGAACTTTACTCACTTTAACCATTTACAGTGGAATATATGATGTGATCAAAATATTCAACTAATGTTTAAAATTTAAAAACTTACTGCAAAAGACACAGTGACAATAATACATTTAAAAATATTCCCCCTTGCTTCAGACACACTTATCCCTTACTTCTTGCCACTTTAGGAAGCCATTCTGGAAATTTTCTTTTGTTTCTTTAGTTGCATTATCATGACCGCCTCAACATCATAAATCAATTCAAAGTGTTTACCTTTCACGGTCATTTTGACTTTGGGGAAGAGCCAAAAGTCACACAGTGCCAGATGCATGAGGATACATCATAGTATTTTTAAAAGTCTGCCTTTCTTAGGATGGCACTCGGCAGCAGCATTAACTGTATTTTTGATAAAAACTTGTAAAGACACGAAAGAGACCTTCTAGAACTGCTTCATAAAGTGGGAAGAACAATGTGGTGAGTTCAAAATGAGTATTTTGAGAGTGATTAATGGCAATGAAGTTTTCAGTATAAATTTTTTTTTTTTTTTTGGTACCGGGGATCGAACTCGGGTCCTTGTGCTTGCAAGTCTATAATAAATTTTTAAAAATGTAAGCATTCGCTATTTTTTCAATCAGACCTTATATATGAACTAATCTGTGTAAGTCAGTTAGTTTGCAGAGCTGGACTGTGAGCAAAAAGAAACATCTCCTCATTTAAGCTGCTGGTTATTTTGTCCCAATGATGGGAAAGTGACAAATACCATATCAATGTGAGTGTAATTAAATTAGAAAAAAAATCTTCCCGTAGACACATTACTATTTTACTATCAAAATTTATATGTGCATTGACACTGGGTCATACTATCATTAACATGACTTTAGGTAAAAGATTTCTAGGCTGACAAATTTCAGAAATCATGAGTCAGCTTATAAGAAGCTAAGGAAATTTACAGTCATTTGTTTTAAGAGTGGAGAGAATTAAACAGGGAGTACAAGTAAAGAGGAAGCAAGATAAAGGGTGGAAGAAAGAAACTGGAGGAAGCTGAAAAGATGAATACAAAGGATTAAGAAGGATGAGAAAAATACATAAACATTACCCAAATAAAGTGACAATAAACTATACAAAACACGAACCTAGAAACACTGAGGAAATTGTGTGGGAGAAGAAAATGTGAGCAATAGGTATGTTATTCTCATAACTACAGTACAGGTTTGAGTTTCTGAGCCAGCTGCTGGTGTTCTGGGCTACATATGACAAACACCTATGCTTTCTCCAACCTAATAAACTGAAAAAGCATGATTTGACATATATTTGTATACTTACTTAAAACATTTATATGTATATCTTCTCCATTAATAGAGCAAGTATTCAAAAATTTACAACCCACTATAATCTTACCCATAGATACTGGATAATTGGCTAGATTTTCTCAACAGCTATTTTATTTTGTGCCCACCAGCTTTGAGGTATAGGGATTAGGATTAATGCCAGGTGATTTACATACACATTTAATTTAATTGTCACAATATTCTTTGAGATAAGCACTTCTACTTTTCCTATTTTCAAGAGAACCCATCATCTATGACCATGCACTCTGTTGTTTATATATCATCCCTCAAATTGAATCTAATTTATTCGCTATAATTGTTTTAGAAATTTTAGCTTCTGTATCTCTGCTGCAGTAGATTTCATTGTCCTGTTGTACAGAAAGAAACACATAAGGACACTGGCAAAAGGATGGCAATTCTGAGTGATTTTAATTTTGACTTTCTACTCTTTATGAGATGCAGATTTATTAGTCTATAATAGTATCTATCTCTGTGTTCTTCTGTATGTGTATTTAAAGGGTACTTGTACTATTCACAACTTCCCTGAAATATTGTTTTAGCCTGCTCTGAACAGTTAAGATTTCAGAGAAAAGTTGACACTGAATATCAGTAATTGCCTAACTTGCACTTCGTAAGAAAAGAGGCAGTCTGCCGTTGTACTATGGTACCTCAGTTCATTAACTTAATTCTTTCCATGATTCTGGTCACAAACTGAATTGGATAGGGACCGAATCAAACTCAGTGGTTAAGTTTAATATTGACTTTATTTGAGAAAACTGGCCTTTGTAATTTTTTTCTTGCCATGATCACACAGCCACAAAAAAATCCAGAGATTGTATAGTTTATTTGATAACATCTAAATCTTACAGTGGTTTTCAAATAGGAAAATGTTCCTCTGGAAAACTTCTAACTATATCAGCTCCTTCTTTCTCTCTAGTACTTTTTTCAAGTGCTGTCATTTTATGAGCCAACACTTTCTATAAATCTGCTTTAAAATATTTTGGAGTCATATTTCTTTTCTGTAACATAACAGGATACAACACTTTTTAAAAGAAAGAATTAAAAGTCTAAAAAGGGTATAATAGACAAGAAAATGTAGAGGAGGTCTAGATAGTAGATAACAGCTAAGGATGCATAGAAGGATAAAGAAAATGAGACACTGCCCAGTGGACCCAGGTACAGAAGACAACAGCAGCAATAGCAAAAGAGACTATAATTCCACCTAGATGATGTACCTGGAACAGGTAAATTCGTAGAGACTCAAAGTAGAAGGAGGTTATCAGAGGCTCAGGGGAGGGAAGATGAGAAGTTATTATTTAATGGGTGCCATGTTCATTTCACTTTAGGATGATAAGAATGGACATAATATTGTTGAACTGTACACTTAAAACTGGCCAAAATGCTAACCTTTCTGTCATTTATATTGTGCCACAAAAGGCTAGGACTTACATTAATGAAAACATGACATGATACCAATCAGAGGGAAGAAGGAAGGGAAAATAAACACAAAAGTAAAGTACTGAAAAAGAAACAACAATATGATAAGGAAGAATAAAGCAACAAAGCACAGAAGGAATGGAAAACTATAGTTTCCTTTAAGGCTGAGTAGAGAAAGCTAGATTATCACATTTCAATAGTTTATTTATTCATTTATTCAACAAATATATGTGAGGTCCTTATATTCTGTTGGGCAATGGGATTACAGAAATGAATCACATAAACACTGTGTCTCTTCTCAAGGAGTATCTGTCTAGTGATGGGTTACAAAGATCAATGAGATATGGTCTTTCCCTCAAGGAGTTCATGGTCAGTGCTTATCTAACCTTATTTTGTAGATAAATTAGTGAATTTAACAAAATCCAGCTCTTCACCAATGCAGCCTTAGGATAGAGACTGAAATCATAGTTCAAGATATGCATACAGTGGGACTGGCACTACAAGCCCACTCCAGCTCACAATTATAGAGCTAGCTGCTCTAAAAGCAATCTCCTCATGAAGAAGCAAGGTGGGGGGGAGGCAGGGGAGTAGGGGACTTGCCCAGGTTTGTTCCACTCCCCAGGGGCAGATGTGGGAACATAAACCAAGTTTCCCACCCCTCACGTGAGTAAGTAATACAGCGTTCAAAGATTAAAGCAAACAAAGCTTGATTGGCAATCAGAACAATAAAAGTGATTCACACTGTCCTTCCCCTGCCAAGGACTCATTGAAATAAAGAAAATCAGAGTGGGTTTACTTTCAAGGACTCGTCATTATTTTATAGGATAGCAACAAATCATATAAATATCAGAATGAGGAAGGCACAGTCAGAGCCAGATTACAAACAACCCAGAAACTGTTCCAGGGTGACTAATGCAATAATATTGAGGAATGTCACAGGTCCCTATTATAGTCAAAGTCACTTTAACTAATTGGCTCAGGCTATAAAAACATACAATCTGGGTCAAATGACACTGCTGAACAAAGCTTCTCTGCTCAGACATTATCTTAAATCACAGCTTCCCAATATGATGAAAGTAGTAGGGAAAGAGGATAGTTGTCCTGGGAGCGAGGAGAAATTTCATAACTGGCCAGTGTGTGCGTCTACACAATGATGATACTGTGCGTTCTCCCACAGCATAGCTTCCACTGCAGAATTACACCATGTTTCAGGAGATGTTATGGGATCCATTGGATCTCAGTCACCATCCATTCTAAGATGCCTCATCCTTCTGTGATGCACTCAGAAAACAAATATTGCCAATTATAATATGGTGCAGATTATAAGGTAGACGTCAAGGGTAGTGGTGTTAAAATGTGGAGAAAAACAAGGTGTTGTTTTTTTCTTTATTTTCCTAAAAGTGCCTCAGTTTTTCCCAGGCATTTATCTCCCCTCTAAATACCTATCTTCCTCTGCCCAGCTAAGTTCTTTAGCCCTAAGTATGGTCAAAGATATCATGGCTCAGGTATAAAGCATGGCCCAAGGTATAAAGCTATCATGGATCCAGTTGCCCACAATTGGTTTTAGAATTTATTTACTCAGAAATTATTTAAAGGATTCCTACTGATAGCAGTCACTGGGGTAGGCTTTAAAGTTATCCTGAGTAGGCCAGGGTGTGGGAAAAGAGTATTCCTCTCTAACAGAGCTTATATTCCATTAGGAGGTTAAAACATTGTAAGATAAAATATACCATATAATGTGCTAGAAAATACAAAAGGCTGTGGAGAAAAAGGCAGAGGATGGACATAGAGAACATCTACAGAGAGCACCGCAATATTAAATAGTGTTTCCAAGAAAGATCTAGAGAAGGCAGCATCTGATTACAGACTTGAAGCAAGTAAGGTAGTGACCGTTTTGGAGATCTGGTGGAGTAGCTGTAAGAAGAAAAAGCCTGTACAAAGGTCCACAGGTAGGAACACTAGTTGTTTAAGGAATAGCAAGGAGGCCACTGGAATGGTTGTTGGGGGCATATCAGGGTATACCCCTGAAAAACTCTAGACCTTCCTCTGGTGACAGAAGTCACATGGGAGTTTCTAGTACAGTCAGGGTAAGATGTGGCTCTTCTGCTGAGAATATGGGGAAGAAGACACAGGGCAAGAGCACCACCAAGGAGGCTGCTGTCCCGATCTAGGCTGAGATCTCAGATTGTGATTTGTTTTGAAGGAACAGCCAACACCACCTGCTGACAGACTGCATGTGGGACATGGGGCAGAGGGGAATGAAAGTGCTTCCAGGGATGACCGCCTGGGCAGCAAGCAGTTCAACCATGAGAAGGTGATGGTGGTAGGGTCTTCTGGATGGAGCTTTTAGAGAAATTTTGCTTAAAGGGAGATAAAAAATAAATTAATTAATAAATAAATGCAAAGATCCCTTCTCTGCCTTGGGATATTATTGTGAGACTATGGCTGCGGCTAAAATTCTTAAGAGCAGGGTCAGGCAGAGGATGAACTTCATATTCTGAGGAGAAAAGTGCAGAAAGAGAAAGAACTTGGGTTTTGATTATGTCATTGGGCAACTAAGGACCAATCAATGAGAGGACAACTTCCTTTCTAGTTAGCTGACTTGATTACAGGATCAAATTGCTCTCCTTGGGCAGACATTGGATAATAAAACCTGAAACAAAACTCAGAGCTTTGAGTATGGGCTCATATTTCCTGACAAAGAATGCCTCCTGTGGGCAAGAAAGGTTAATAAGCTTCAAGAAGGGTGGGCTCTGGTACTGAAGTGGTAAAATGTGATAATGGTAAAGTGATCCGACATAGGATGTGTTGGCTGTTTGAGATGAAGAGACACAATATAAAGAGAATGGGGCTTTTAATTAGATTAGAGTGAGTAAACTAGTTTCCTAATCAAGGGGCCAGATTTCAGTACATTCACTTGAACAGCCCTCCTGGCCTCACATCCTGTGCCACACATCCTTTTATGCATGGCCCACAATGCCCTTGGTAAGAAAGAACTCATTTTCTCAGTGGCAAATGTCTATCATAAATTAAACCAAGGAGAACTTCTGTAGTAGGTGCTGACCAATAACCACTGGGCAACTCTACTTTCGTAGGTGATACAGTTTTTGACTCTGTTTAGCATTGTACATAGGGTGCTACGGGATCTTCAGGTGAAAACCTGGCGTTCAGATTATCATAGGCAGTAGTGATTTAAAATGCAAGGATTAAGTGATTAAAACAGGGACTTTGTCGTACAGTCATTTCCAGAACTTCAGTTCGGTCCAGAATTTACACAGAGAACTGTTCTCAAGTGTGAAGGCTTTAACCAGATCATTGTACAATTGCTCTGAGTGCAAGAGCTGGCTTTGCAGAGATAGTTGCTTTTGTTCTATTTGAAATGTTTGGCTTCTCTTCATGACCCTGGGTTATGAAGCTTGTTTGCATCTTGATTTTGTGGGAAGCTAGGATCATTCAAAGTGATGCCACTCAGATGCATGTGTGCCATCACTGAATATAGATCAGCTACATCTAAACCTGTTGGCTTCTCGGTCATTTAGTTGGGGGGGGTGTTATTTTTACCTGTGCCAGCTCAGGCTGGGACATGGTACAGAAACAATCTCTCAAAGGGAAAGATTGGCTGTGAAACCACCAGGTCCTTCCCATCTCTGTCCCTCTTCTCACTGGTGTTTTTACAGCTCCCAATGATGGGAATTTTTAGAACAAAGTAGAGTACTTGGAGTGCTTATTTGCATGTCAATTTCCAGAATGCTTCTCCAACTTTTCCCCATGCCATAGTGATGCTTTTGTATCTCTTCTGCCTGGGAACAAATGGAGAGGAAGGGCTTGAAGTAGGTCAGCAGTGTCCTGGCACTTCCTTTGGCTGAGTCTTTGCCCAATGGGGTGGTAGCCAGACTTACTTCTCCCTGGCCCCTCAGATCCCTTAAGCAGCCGTGCAGAGCTGGGAGGTCCACTTTCTTTATTGGGCTTTGGAGCAAGTAGGCACCTGACCATGGGAATGTTCCTGCCTTGGGTCACAGGCCTTGTGTGAGTGACCCCGGTGGGAACTTTCACACTTGCTGTGTTCTGACATCTTTCTCTTTAACCCATCACTTGCCTGTCCATATTCCTGGCTGGGAATAATAAATGTGGCAGGTAGGTGGCAGGAGAAAAGTAGGATTTTCTTTTTTCCTTCGGAACGGTATCCAGGTCCTGTCATTATAGTAAATCAACTGTAAGTATCCTGCAGCACTATCATAAAACGGGTGAATGAAAACATTTTTCTCCATCAAAAGATTCTTTGAAGTTACATTCTCTGACTGAATCTCACAGAGGAGTATACAGAAAACAATGTTCCATGTAAGTTTATTTGGCCCACTCCCCCTGCTACACAGGGAAGTTCTTTATGTTATAGTCTCTAAAGCATTGTCCTGTTACATTTTAAAAGGTCCCCAACTTCAGCCATTTCCCCAAGGATGCGCATATCAGAAATGTTAGCAGACATTGCTCATCTGCCAGTTCAGTTATTACGAGGAAGGCAGTGCAGAAGAGACGTACTGCATCTTGAATTCAAAATAGTTTTTTTCTATCACCTGATATTCTGTATATTAAAACAATATTATTAAAATCACATTAATTTTATCTTAGTAAATTTTTAATGTGCAGTTATAAGGTAATCAGGGAAGTTTTATTATACAGTGCATACACATATATATTACAGCAATAAATCCTCATCTGGTAAAAAGAAAAATAATAATAGAAAGGGGTTTCGGTTGTGAAGGTGAGTTTGAAATGTGTTTGCTCCCAGCAGAACTGGTAAAGCAGCTGTTCCAGAAATTCTTTCTGGGATAAGGTTGGGTTATAACTTGAGAAGCTTGAATAAATTTCAGGATTTGGGAATATATGGCTACTTGATGAATTAAATTATACATTTTCTTATGTACCTATGAAAAAGCAGTTTTGATTGTAAGATACACTCAGCTTTATTCAGCTCATTGTCATGATCCTAAAACATTTTCAATTGGTTTCTAGCATTGTATTATGGAAGCCTAGAATAAAAATTAATAGTAGAGTTAGCCTCTGAAAATGTCCTAAGGATAATCAGTCAAAAATACAACACCCTGAGGACCATCCTGCACTTGGTGGTGTTAGCCTGTTGCTGTCTGTGCAGGCCCGTGGTCTGAATGTGCCTCCTTATTGCTACTTAAAGCCAAGTGTGTCAGGGACGGGGTTCCCTGAGAAGATGAAGGCATTGGTTTGACTAAGCCTGTTGTTCAGCCATATGAGTGAAAGTCTTGCTGAAAACAGTGGCCTGATAAAGTGAGAGTGACAATTATTTTGGTGATTTCAACACCCACATTTTCCTGAGGTTCTAGTGAATCAAGAATAGGAAGCTATGGGGCTGGGGATTTAGCTCAGTGGTTCTGGCACATGCCTCTCAAGAGCAAGGACCCCAGTTCGATCCCAGTAGCCCCCAAAAGAACAGGAATCTACGTGGTTCTCTATTAACTCAGGATAAGATCTCAGATCCACCAGTGGTTCCTTCAGCTGCTTCTCCCCATTCACAAATTTCTTGGATCCAAACTGTTGACTCTTAACCTTGGCTCAATTCTAGACCTGAAATATGGGAACTGCTGACATCTCCGTATTATGGTTTATTTTTTAATTAGGGATTGGAATCGGTGTTCAGCTCGCAAATTTTGCCTTTGCTATGGAAGTCTGAAAGTTGTTGAATCAAATCTCATTGTGTTAGTAACTTCCTATCACATTAGCAGAGATTAAATTTGCTAATGTAATATGAAAATCACTAACATAAGATGAGTGCAAATAGAAATCAGAATCTCTACAGACTAACCTGAAGGTAATGTTGAATGTGTAAACACATCTCTCTAGTGGTTTGCTCTTGCTAACACAATACGAGTGTTAAAGTTGCCACTTCCATTTACCTTAAATGTACTCCAGGGTAGGTTGGGGTAACGGTAGGCATGTATGGGAGAAGGGAAGAATCTGCAAAAATCACAGACACAGTAATTATCAACCATCTCACAGGCATGGGGTAAATTTAAGACCTGATGAAGGGTATATGTGTTATCCTCCGCCTTTTATTTGCTGAAGTAGAAAGAGAATGAGTTTATATTTAGAATCAAGTTGGAATTTCAGCTCTACTGTTTATAAGCTAGTGTTGCAACTTGCTGGACTTCAGTTATCTTGTCTTAAAAATGGGGATACGTGAATTCTCACAAGAGGGGCCCGGCAAGAGTCGCATAAAATAATGGAGGTTAAACTGGAAAGAATTTAGAATTGTTCCTTGTAACTTCCACCCCTCTCAACTATACTTCTATGGTTATTCTTTAACATCATCTAATTCTGTCAATAAGTCAGCCTAAACTCTTGCCCTCCTGTGGTGGGTTCTGTTTTCCATTTCGCCAAGGATGGGAGAGAGAAAGTTTGAAGGAGCTGAGTATAAACTGACTCTCTCTCTCTCTCTCTCTCTCTCTCTTCTCTCTCTCTCTCTCTCTCTCTCTCTCTCTCTCTCTCTCTCTCTCTCTCTCTCTCTCCTGGCATCCTGAGGTATTATTCATCAGGCTTTTGGGTGGGACAGTAGTTTCTTTAAATTAGAAATATCTAGAATTTATCTTCTAAGAAGCTGATTAACTTCCTATTCAACTCACCTTATCTCCAGAGGAAAATGGCTGACTTATACATGAGGACCATCTGCAGAAATATAGCAGCTATTTGTGAATAGAAAAGAGCTTTAGTTATGTGTCATAGGCAGGCAGAAGAAAGCCATACACAATCCACCTAGGTGATTTGGAGAATTGTCCACTAGTTCCATCAATCAATATCTGGGATAAACTGTTTCATTTGGAATTTTCAGTCTGCTTTCAATTACACATTTAAACCCTCAGCATACTTACATGAGGCCAATTTTATTGCCCTTCTTTCGCAACTAGAGAAAATGGAATACTGAGGAGTTCAGTTTGTACAGTGGCACAGGATAAACCTGTCTCCATAGTGACCAACCCCTGGTCTCAAGCCTACAAAAGGACCATACTTAGGGCAATAACATGCAGAATGCCATACACTGCAGTGACATGTTCAGGTGTTGAAATTTCTTGCTGAAGGGGTGCCCTCTGCATCAGCTAAATTTTTACTTGCTGGATTATTTTTAATTATTTTCCTTTTATTTTTTTCCTCCTGCCATGTGTCTGTTTTCCAGAATCTCAGACTCTTCCAGGACTCAGATACCCTTAAATAATTCTTTTTCATCAACAAGTTTTGCCATCTTGCTTTTCATCTTTCTCTTCCAGGTCATTATTAAGACTGAATAAAGCTGATATTGGTGTTCTCCTCTGGGCTCTCCACAATTAACCTCTTTCTACAGAAAAAAGGGCCTTTATTCCTCCCCATTGCTTTCCATCTTCTACCTAGTTTTTGCTTTTTTTTTTTTTTTTTTAGATGTAACAGAATTTTAACGTTTGCCCCATGGTTACCAATTTTGCTTAATAGCCTCTTGCAAGGATTATTATTCTTTCATTCTCTTTTACTAAAAGTCCTTTGAAAGTCAAAATGCACCACACCTACCAGTTTTCCCTTTTATCCATGGTTCTGGGGACTCTTTCAAAGGACTCAATAGCTTTCAAGTCTTCCCTAGTTTTCTCTGACCCTAGTCCTGCAGCCTTCTTCCCAGAAGGCCACCTTGCTCAGTAAGATGGCAACTTTGGGCTCACTATCCCAAGGATGGGGCGGGTGTCTCCTGAACTTGTCTCTCTGATCACAGGCAATGTGGTAATGTCTGTGGCCAGCTTTTTCTTCTTGGCTGCTTCAGGACTTACCAAGTGAGGGCTGTCAGCTCCTGGTGAGATAAGGAGATGTAATTTCTCCTGCAGCACCGCGAGAGGTGAGCTTTCCTTTACCACCCCCGGGCTAGACATTGACTCATGGTGCTCTGTGTCATACACACAGGCAAGCGACAATGTATTTCTGCTGTAAGGATCCTGTGTGCTGCTCCTGCCATACTGACCCACTGCCTTTCTTTTGGGCTGCCTTCTCTGGAAGAAATTGAGGAGAGACTGATCGTTTGCCTTGATGTCTTTGTTCTTTGAATTTATTCTCCCTTCTCCTGCTCTCCATCTTGCCCGCTGAAGTTTATGTTCCCTTCTATTAGCTTCACTTGGGCGGGAGTTCTCTCTTTTAAAGCACACTTTTCCACCCGACTGCATCGCTGCTATTTGAAGCATACAGGTTTTTATTTCTTGCCTTATCTCTCCCTTTTTTGTTGTTGTTCTGGGATGGGCGTAGAGCCTCTCCCTCTCATCAGGTATTCCTCAGCTGCCTTCATGCTGATTCTGTGGATTTTAATTTGCTAACGTTTCCCTTCAGGCAGTTTCCAACATCCAGTTCCTGGGTCTTGCGCAGCGCTGAGTACACTGTTGGCACTCAACAAATATTAAATAATCATCATTTTCCTTTTGAAAAAAAAAAAAAAAAAAGGAAAGAGAGAAACCAGCCGCTCTTGAATTCTGTTTGTCAAAATGGAACTATTTGTGTTCAAGTCCTCACTCCACCAGTGTCCAATCTAATTATGCTGAGGTCAATTTTGTTTTGCAGCTCAACAGCACATACTGTCTAAATCAGAATCAACTCCCCTGCTTCTTAGAAATAAATATATTCTGCCTTATTAATCATCTTGGCTTAGGAGCAGGAGAATGATTTGAGTACTCACAATCTGCTAGACTGGACCAAGTGTGTAAAATAAATGTTATCTCTTCCCCAAGCTTGCACTGTTTGAATAGGAGGATTGCAGATAAATAACATTTTTTTTAGTGAGTGGTATTATTTAAATGAAGGCAATTCACTGCTGAGTCTAAAACTATTTTCTTAAAACTGGCTTTGTAGAAAATAATAAACTAAGAGGTTGCTATTGCAGCCTTTTACTCAGGTAAATTCTCACTCCCCTCTTCTTCTTCAGGTTTAAGAGGTGGTGAGAAGTCAGAGTGGGGGGGGGGGGGAAGAGGAGGAGGAGGAGTCATCAGCAGCTTTGGGTAGATTCTCAGCTTCATCAGTTGCTGGCTATGTACACTTGGGCTAATTTCTTGTTTCTCTGGGATATATTATCTGCAAAATGGGATTAACAATAGCACCCACTCCTAAGGTTACCATGAGGATCAAAGGAGTTAATACACTTTGAAAATATATGACACGGAGTAAGCACTCAGTGAATATTAGCTACTATTATTTATATTTTATATGCAAAGGTGTCCATCAAGTTCCTTTTTATTCTTTTTACTTTCATCAAGATGCTATTATACCCACTGTATAGAACAATACTATCTTCTTGGATTATGGGAAATAGATCTATGGAGAAGACATGGAATTTGATGTCAAGCAGGCTTGGGTCCAAATTCTGGCTGTAACCCTTTAGAGGGTAGATACATGAATTATTCTCATTTTCAGTTTTCTCAAGTGTGAAAATGGTTCTTGGTACCTTACCTGGTTATTGTAAAGCTCAATTTCTGGCATGGAGCAAACATCCAACAAATGATAGTTCCACCTTCTCTCTCAACAACTAGATTTCTTTGCTGAGTGTGAATCACTAGGGTTTTGCTTACATATAACAACCCCCTACAAGCTCATATTTTGATGTAAAGAAGGGATAAAGAAATGTTGGCACCCGAGAGGAAAGAAAGGAGAGCGAAGCTTTTATGTAGCAAGGGCTCT
Organism: Fukomys damarensis; assembly: GCF_012274545.1. Classification (NCBI taxonomy): domain Eukaryota; kingdom Metazoa; phylum Chordata; class Mammalia; order Rodentia; family Bathyergidae; genus Fukomys; species Fukomys damarensis. The sequence goes on along the minus strand of NW_022900929.1, from coordinate 56,471,743 downwards.
TCCAACCACACAGTGTTAATGTCATCCTGGGATTTGTTATACTTGAATGAAAAGGATTGTGTGGCCATAGGGCCTCCTCTACCAGTTATATGTGTATAGGGGTGGAGGATTTAGGCTAATAACACATCACTGTATCCTCAGAGAATACATTTTTCACTGGTCATTCACTTCATTTTTCATTTGCTATTTTTCATTACGGTATTAAACTGTGTGATAAATGAAAGGTAGAAGAACTTGACAGATGATTTGATTTCTGCCCTTGTCAGATTATTTGGCTTAGTTTCCTTATGAAAATAGAAGGCAAGCCCTGTAAAATTGTTCTTGTGGATTTGTTTTTCAGCATGTATTTCCCACTACTGCCATATCTAATCTATCTATTTACCTATGATTCAGTTACTGATCTGTATCCCTCAGGAGCCTGGATACATATTGACAAAGTTTCCTATTTGCTGTAGTGGGTAGCGTCTAAGGAACGTTCTGCATGAACTTCCAATTCCTTTTCTACACAGCTTCTCTCTGCCCTGTATTATTAAAGAGGTTTCAATTATAGCACACCCACAAAAGACAGATTTTGCAACAAAAGAAAGTCTGTCCATTCTTCTGTTTAAATACAGTAGCAGATTTTGCCTCCTCCTTGGTAATGTGGAAAGGATAAATATAATATTGTGCATACTCTGCCATTTATGGGCTGCAAAAACCAGGGTTAGCAACATGGCTATTCATTTTAACACTCCCTAAACTTTACTGAAACTTATTATTGTGTGTGCTTCTAGAGGGGAGGGGGACCAGAAACTCTGTAATGCTAACATCATAAATAATCACACTGTCCAAGGAAGAGAAGGAAAGAAAGAAAAGGAAAAGAAAGATAGTTCTTTTTTCCTGTCCTGATAGGTCTAAAAGGGTTCTAAAATAGATCATATGTTTATCTGTCTTGTTGCAGCTTTCAGCAAAAGTGATTTGATATGACAGCAACGGTCTCTAAGTAGCAGCTTCTCTTAGACAACAGGCAAATAAAAATGTGAACCTTTCCTGGTTCAGACAGCTCTAAAGAAAGTGGAAGAGACACACTAAATCCTTAAGCTTAATAACAGAGTTAATTGTGAGTTGCTAAAGCAAACAAGTGACAGAGATGGTTTATGAACCACCTTCCATACTTTCAAGTGCGGGTGTGTAGTGATGCCGCTCCATTTTTCCTCTTCCTGCCACCCACAGCTTAGAAGTTATGTCAGGCTTTTATAAAAGCCTTTTCTTCTAAACTCCCCATTAAGCAGCATTCAAAAATGTATGCCGAAAGTGTCAGTTATTAGCCTTGGCACACGTCAAGCCCTCTCTCCCTCCTGTTAATGTGAGCAGTTACTTTGCTCTTGACCTATTAAAACTTTGTTTGCTATTATACTTGCTGGCAGGCTAGTCATGTGGAAAGGTGTTGAGGAAATGAGCCAGTGTGTTCCCCAGGTGATATAAACACTTATCAAGCTGATCCCTGCCATGTTATGTAAACTATACCAGGTAGCATTCATTTTAAACAAAGAGATAAACAGATCTAATATGCTTCAGGGCATCATGCTTTATGCATGAACTACTTTTTATTTTTATGTTTGAGTTTTTTAATCCTATCCATTATCATGTAGTGGAGAAGTCAAATAATGTCTTAACTACAACCATAGCTGTATCACCAATTTCCAAGTTGAGAGTGATTACTTGGTTAATCTCACGTTAATTTTTAAAATTCACATTTAACAAACAATTTATTTGAGGTGGGGGTGTGCCAGAGATTGAACTCAGGACCTTATACATGCTGGGCAAGCATTCCTCCACTGAACTACCTCCCTAGCCCTGACTATTTTAAACTAAAATCCTATCAGTTGTTAGAAGGGCTACAAAATTAAATAATGTGAAGAGACAAAAATTATATGTACACACATTATAATTTATATGCATATATGCATATCATAACTTGTAATACCCACCTAATCCATCACTTCGATCAGTTTATCAAAGGCCTCAGTTCTTTTTCCCTAGATTTGCACATTTATGTGCAAGGTAGCAGGCCATAATATGGAGTTTTACTTTGTGCTTTTCTACAGTTTTCTTTCATCCTCGCACAATCCTTTGAAGTGAATATCATTACATCAATTTTATAGACAAAGATATTGAGGCTAGAAAGTAAAATAACTTGTCCAGGGTTACCCAGCTCTGAGACAAGACTCAAAGGTGGAGTAAATTTACAGTCCCTGATCTTGGTACTGAGTGCTAAAGGACAACATGGGCTCTGGGGTCAGATTACTGGATTCACATCCTGGCTCTTTTGTTTATTGTGTGACCTTGAGATAAATGACTTCACCTTTCTGAATTTTTAAATCACCTGTGAAACAGGTTAATAGCTCCTGTCTCATAAGATTTGGTGACAGTTAAATGAGATAATACAGTGTATGTACAGAGCCTGATGGGCACATAGGAACTTTTCACTGATTCTCTGCTATTATTATTATTGTTGCTGTTACGTTATTATTATGTATTATTGCCTTCTATTCATGGCAGTTGTGAGTTTTTACATATAATTTCACAACCCAGAAAGTAAGACCTCTGATTTTGAAAGAATTAATGCTACAATTATTATGTATTTATTAAAACATGTAACTTTTGACATTAAGTTTTTACCATTTTTATATTAAATAGTACAGGAATTTTACTCCAACCCTCTTCCCCACCACCACCTTCTATACAATGCAATTTCCAAAGAAATAAATTGACTCCAGATGGTGTTTATATTTCACTTTCTACAGTATTAAAGTCTAATTCTAAATTATTAGAAAGTTTGCTATGTGGAAGGCCATATAATATCATTTATATCCTCCAGTTTCAACAGAAATTTCTGGCTTGATATTACATACCTAGAATTATCAACCTATGGCATAACTTCAAACAAGACAAGGCTCATCAGCTCCTACCCTTGACTTTTTCAATCCTTGTTCAAAAGAGTGGTTTTATCATGATTAGTTCCCCAATCAGAGAGCTGTTCTTCTCTTCCTCTTCTTCTGTAATGTGGGTTAAAATGAAATCTCCATCACCCTACTCTTCCTCTTCCCCTCCCTCATCTTTCACACACATACACACTGGCAGAAGCTGACCAGTGGCAAATACTTCTAAGAAGAAGATAGGAATTCCTGTGGAATGTGAGCTGACCCACTGGGTGGTGGTGTTCTTCTAAGTTATATGTAGGATAGTTATGTTGACCAGAAGAACCAAATAGATCTCTGGATTTGCAATCTACTTTCCTCACACGGACACAACTTCTGTTTTTCAGTTTCCTTATCTGATAAGTAAGAGCTATTAACCTCACAAAGTATTGCTATTTGTGGTGTATTTATAGAATAATTTGTTAGGATTATTTGCATCTGCACTGAAATTGGTTTTGAGTTCTTTCCAACTGGAGAGATCCATCACAAGCACTGAAAATGAATGAAAATGATAGGAGTATGTTCCAAATGCAATAGAAAAACACTCTCCCACCAATTGTATTTTGGCTGAATTCCCTCCTTATAGAGCCAAGATAATTCTGTCCAAGGAATAGGGATAGCTATTGATATTGGGTGGAAGAAATACTAGATGACCAGTACCATTTGCAGATTTGAAAAGAATTTCAGAGTCTGAAAACTGGCATGGGAGGATGGCCTCTCTGGAGAATTACTTCTGAAAGAACTCCTAATATTCTTTTCAAGCACTTTTTTAGAAAGTTCTCCTATGTTTACCTTGTATCTCCTCTAGATGGCTGACCAGCCTGATAATCTACTTTCCTCCTACCACAATACTTTCATTTAGTCTTGTTTTTTAATATAATTTTACTGTGTCTCTCTCTTACTAGATTGTAAGATCCTCAAGGGCAAGTTCCATTTCTTATTCATCTTTATGTCCTTCAAAGCAGCTGGTAGAGATCTTTGCACAAAGAATTTAGGTTGAATAAATGAATTAGTAACATAATCACAAAGCGAACATCACGGGTAGAGAATGACTCAGCAGGGGCACAGCAGGGACTGAACAAATGCTTGTTAAGTGAAAGAGAGAGAGAGAGAGAGAGAGAGAGAGAGAGAGAGAGAGAGAGAGAGAGAGAAAATGAAAGACTAGGCCTTTAGGGTATTTCCCACAATATTCTCTTTGTAGAAGTCAGTACAACAAAAGACAGCTAGCAGCAGACTGTATCTAAAGACCACGCTAACTGGAACTCTTGTGACATTTTCCCTGTTCTCTCAGAAAAGTTAATACAGGTTAGTGGCATTCATAAGAAGCCAAAGATTTAAGAACTGATGAAGAGTTCTATTAAAGCAGTTATTTTATGTATTTATTTATTTTTAGTTAAGGTCCACTTCGAGAATTGGAACCAACTCTTTTCCCAGGAAAAAGGACTTATCTCCCTTTGCAGTTTTGCATAGTGTTCCTTTTGACATGGGATGGCCAAATAGACTCAAGGTTGACAACCTGTGTTTTAATAAGGACTGACTTTCAAGCTCAGGTTTAAATCATGAGATCAGTGATCAAAAGCAAGCATTATTTCTCTGAAATCTTTTCATTTGTATAAAATAAAAATTATTTTGAGGATGCTGCTACACTCACAGGATTGTTTCAGAACTCAAACAGGATCACTTGTTTGAAAACACTTGGCGAGATGCACAGAAGCGTGCTCGTGAAAGGTGTTCTGGTGATTATGCTTCCTTTCCAGGGCTGGGTGGGGACTGGAAACTTCTAGGCAGCTACTTCAATCCTCTTCTCCTCTGTCCTTTGTTTCCCAGACACTCTGGTATTCTTTGTTCACACAGGTGCCTTCCTTACCAGCCTAGATTACCCATTAAGGCCAGAAATATGAAGAGATTCATTTCTGTCTCTCTTCTTCTGAAGATACAAGATAGTGCTTTACTCATAATTGACAAATAATATATAGAAATGTATTTGGATCACTAGCTAAATCTTCCACATTGTATTTCTATAAGTGGTGGAATTAATTGTAAATATATAAATGGACTGGCCAGATAGAGGCCGTTTCAATAAACTTCTGTATTCAGAAGCACACTTGCTTTCCAAGTCTCAGACACAAGCACAATCTAGAGAGGGGGTGATTTATTAAGTGCCTTAAACACTTTCACTGGTATAGGATGAGCTTTTCAGCCTTTACCTCCATTTGGAGGAGCTAAAAATCAAAGAACTAATAAAATCCAATCACCCAGAACTTCTTCCTGTAGACAGACTGAATTATAACTTTTTAATTTAGGCAGGTAAAGAATTATTACAGTAGGACTCTAGGGCAGGAATGTGTTAATAAAATCATCCTCTCTGCCTTTTCATTTAATATAATCCCTTGAGCTGATTAAATGAAATATCACTTGTTTAATAACTGACAGAACATTATTTTTAAGCACAAATGTTTTGCATATCTTCACTTCCCATTTTTAATTCCAGGCACAGAAGGGTGGAGGCACTGACATCACACTGAGGGAGTTGAGCTCTGCACTCAGATGCCGTTTGCCCTGTCATCGTGGCATCTATAATTTAGTGTGAAGCAGTGAGGTAGACAGAGCATTATCATTAGAAACCATTCTGAACAGGGATATAAAACACAGTCGCAATAACACTTGTCAGAAAGGTGACTCCAGTCAGAACTCATATCCACGAGTTTCAAGATAAATGCTGACACGGCAGCCATCCTACAACGACTATTATTGCTTAAAAAAAAAAAAAAACAAAAAAAACACAACAAGTCAAACCCCCAAACAAAGCAAACCCATGAACCTTCCCCAGAGTGAACAAGTTAGTGTGAAGTCTGCATCCAGGGTGGCATAAACTTTCCATGATTTACAGCAAGCATATCCCTTCTCCACTTGGATAAGGGACTTTATGATGCCACAGAGGAAGGGTCCAATAGCATTTTGGGTTTAATGATGTTAAGCTATTTGGAATTCTTCCCCCTGTTATTTGGAATATATGAGCATTGCCCTTAAAACAGGTCATTAACTGTGCATCGTATGGGTTCATTGCCTTACCCACAGGACTGCTCAGCTGGGGCTTGAATTTTCCCTGTCTTCTACATTTAGAAAAATCCCTTTGACTTGGTACTAGGCTATGATTTAATAACCCTGTTCTGCTGACTTCATAAGCTGTGAAAGCTTGGAGAAAACTCCCAAATCTGAATTATAGTTCTAATTACTCCGGCTGAGGCAAAGTGTTTCAGCATGGAATGTTCTAGTAGCGTCTGTTTCACACTGAACACTATTTGTTGCCAGAGACCACAGGGTTGCATTCAGATTTCCTTTCCTCCTTTTCCATGACTGCAGCTGCTTTCCCGGTGCCCTCTCTGTCTGTAAGGCTGGAGTAGCTAACTGCTTGTTGATTCACTGCAAATCATTTTTTTCTGAACTCTTCTCTTTCTTACACTTCCGTTTGGAAAAAACAGATATATAGCAAATGTAAACTTACAGTTTTGCAGGGTTGTTTTTATCATAAGAGGATCCATTGTGATATAAAAGGATAGTTTAAAAAATGATTTACCTTTTATTTGATTACCTAATTTTAATTGATGTTTATTTTAAAATGCATTGTTGATTATTCTATCTTTTAAATGTTCAATACTTTCCAACAATTAGAAATGCTAAAAGTTAACACATACATATATTTTTATAAAAAAAGTTGAAATATCACAGAGGGGTATAGAGTGTAAACAAGCCTGCCTCTCAACTCTAACCCCAGTTTCTTAGGTTTCTTCCAGAGGTGACCTCTGCCTTACTGTCCTGGGTATCCCTGCAGTGATGTTTTATGCCTCTGCCAGTACATGTGCTGGTAGATGCTTTCACTCTATGCAGCAGCCCATGCATGTTGTTCTGTTCCTTGCCATTTTTCCTTAATAGCTTAAATGGTTCCATATTTGAACATGCACCTCTTCACCGTTCTTTTTAACAGCAGCACAGTATTTCACTTCTTTCATACAACATTATTTACTTAGCTAATTCTTCACTACTCACTGAGATGTGATTTAAAAAAAAATACAGTGAACGCTGCTGCCTAGTACGATCCAGCAGAAAAGCATTATGGCATGTCTTCATCTACCTGATTCACTTGATTTGGTACCATGAGATTTCTAGCTCTTCCCCAAAGTCAAATGACCATGAGAGCTGTTTTAAATCAATGTAGGATGTCAAGACAGTCATGGCAGTGCAACAAAAGGCATTCACAAAAGGCGTCTTCCAGAACTGCTTCAGAAGATAGCAAGAACAGTAGAAAGTGTATCCAAAGTAAGGCAAAGTATTGTGAGGGAGATTAATAGCAGTGTATCTTTCATTGTAATAATTAAAAAAATGTAGACAGTCATTGTGTCAGTTACACTTTGAAGATCACTTCTGTTTTTTTGCAATAGCAAATAAGTTGAATATTTTTGTAAACGTTTTTTTCTGCCAAGCATTACTTCAAATCAGAAATTCTACTGGAACACTGAAGGTTCCTTGGTGAAACTCATGTGAAGGAAATTAAGGCAGATGTTTTTAAAACTAAGCTTTAGGGAATAGCATTGCCAATTCACAATGACTTGAAAAAGCAAAGCAAGTTTGGACACTTGACATAGTAAGAAAAAAAATTTTTTAAGTTCAAAAAATGTGATTTATCTGCTTTGGAGAATCAAATCATTTTACAACATAGGCTATTCCCAAAACATGCCATGAATACCTTCCGAGGGCCGGGAAGGCCACAGCTTGAATGTGATCTGTCTTATGAAAAACTTAAACTACAATAGATGAGATACCCAAGACATCACTCTCTTCCTAAAAAGAGCATAGAAATTGCCCAGTGTCATGGAAAAAAGCTACAGCTTCCCTCCTTATATAAGGAAAGATCTTTCCCTTTGTGTTCCTATTTCCTAACCAAAAGGGGAATAAAAACATTTAAATATTTCTCTCTCTTCTGGAAATTCTGGAGGTCACCCCTGTTATGTCTCTTGGCATCTCGTAGTTGTCCTTTCTAGCCCTGTGATTGTAACTTGAGTGATGACTTGTGTAACGTGTCATTTACTGTCAGTGCCTCACGAGAACCCAGGTCCTCGAGGGCAGGGTCTGTGTCACAGCTTCTCACCAGGGCCTGGCAAAGGGCTCTGCAGACTATGAGGTGGATGATTTGCGATATGAATCTTTAATCACTGAAAGCACACATGAGAAGACATTCTTCTTAAATATTAAGCATAGAGAGTTCTCTATGGAATGTTCTTTTAGTCGCTTATCATAATTGCGCCCATTTAAGAGAAAGACATATTAAGGAGACAAAAAACAGAATGTCTAATTACCCTGTCCATGCTAGGCTGAAGAACTGTAATTGTCTCTCAAGTTTAACAATCTCTTATCTAAATCTCACTTGCCACCATTAATACATCCACATATTAAAGTCTGTATAGTATTGGGGGAAAATAAAACTCTTTTTTGATAAACACAAATATGTAATTTGTCATGAAATTTAGTAAGTCAATGGTCAGGTTAAAATTCTAAAGCATACTTTTCCACAATCATTTCTGATATTAATTTATATATATTTCCAGGAAAATGCAAGAAGACTAAATAAGAGTTCAATCTGATAAGGTTATTTTCTGGAGAACTGGCTAGTTTCTTATTTAACAAGCATACTAATAAAGATTGATCTTTTATTTGTATCAGTGCCATAAATATATTTCTCTCATCATCTCCCCATTCCTCATAAGTAAATTACATGTCAAAAAACTGAGGACAGCTTTTCAGATTTGGAGAATAATTCAAAGCCTGTTCACCTTCTATTGTGATCTCCAATCACAAAAGTTCAGCCAAACCCACTAATGATCTGTTTTGTGTATATCTTGGCTGTGTGCTTCCAAGCTGTTTAGGGGTGAATTCGGCCTTGGAATTTGAGCAGAATGGATGTCTTATAGACATGGGAAACAGCTTTATTAGATGCAAAGATGGCTGCAAAAAGTTCCAGTGATGTAATCAGGTATCTGGATACTCCAGGTAGTGATGAAAGTCTTCACTTTGACCAAGATTCTCCAGATTCTCAAGTTGAGGAACTTTGGACCCAGAGTAGACAAAGCTGGCTTCATAAAATTTGAAGGACAAAAAAAAGACATGCTCTTCTAAAGCCCAGAAAAAACTCATTACTAAATGTATCATTAAGAAGAAACATGAACTATAAACTCATATATTTGTTTCCCCCAGGGAGAGTAAGTTGTTTTTTCAAGTTGATTTGGGTAACTCAGAAGTAGGTAATGCTTTCATAGTGTATGTTTGGCAGGTTCTGGATGCAAGGGTAACTCCTCAACTTCTCTTCCCTGAACAAATCATCCTTAAGTCATATACATTATATATGAAACAAAAGCAATAAACAAAACATACTGAATTTCTTTGCTAGCAACCAGAAGTTTGGGTTTATAGCAAATGTACTTTCCTTCCCCGGCAACAAACTAAATTACATACAGATTAAGTTAGGTGGAGGAATGAATTTCATCAAAACTGTGTTGGATAATCTAACTTGGATGTTGAAGTCAACAGCAGCTGTTATGGAGATGATATTAAAGCATAAAAATCCAAGAGACCACTGTTCACCTATAAAAACAGAAAAATCAGAAGATAGCCCCCAAAGAATTGTGCAATACTACCTACAAATTTAGTACTCTTCTGAGCTGTTTACATAAAATACTTCATGTTTCTTAAAGCACTTTTACATTTCTTATGCCTCTTAATGGCCCAAACAACAATGTTAGTAAATACTGATTTCATTTTGTGGGTGAGAAAAGTGGCTCAAGGGGTTTAAATATGTGCTTAACGCAAACCAGCAGGAAGAGACAAAACTCAGAGTGGAGTTGGGTTTCTCTTCTACTCTTGGGCTCTTTCTGTGAACCACAACAGTCTCATCAAAGGATTTCATTTACTTAGCACATAGTAGGCCTTGAAAAAATCCTGACTACACAGGAGTGGTGATAGATATTCATTAAAAATAGGGATGAAGCTTGGGGGAATTATAAGGAAAGAGTCCTAACTGAACAGAGATAAGTCATCATTTGTATTAGCATCTAATCATGCAGTTGAATTAAAAAATTTCAAAACTTTTGTAAGTGTACCCAGTAATTCCCTAAGTAAAATGAAGTTAAAAAAAGCAATATTTATTTTTTTGAAACAACACAGTTATTTTTGAACAAGAGTACAAAGGAAGCCATTTTTAATAACATCAGGGCAGCCTCACATTAAGTGCCCCTTGACTCAGGCAGCAAAATGCCACAGGTAAAGCTGTACAGGTATGAGTCTCTGCTGTAATGATCAGCTAGGGTTTTAGGTCATTTTGAAAGTATAAAAAGGGATTGTTGTGGCAATCAATTCTTTTTATTTGTTCTTTCTTTTGTCTTTGTCACTTATGTAGAAACAGAAAACAAATTATAGCTACCCTATAGCTCTCATAAGTCAGAATAACTTAGTTTCAATAGACTTGGTGATACTGTTTAAACCTTGAAAGTTAATAAACATGGATTTGTAGAATTAAAAATATTGAACTACTGGAGTGCTACCAACTCGCAAAATTAAAGTTTTATAACCCAAAGTCGAAGACTGTATTCCACAGTTTAAATATTTCATATCTGACATTTTCCAACTCTACAATGTGAAGTCTGATTTTGATTTTTCAATTCAATATGAGTTTGGAAGTTTAATTCAAAATGAAGATAAGACAATTTCCAAGTCTACTTTCTCTGTTATTCCCTTCTTTCTAGGCAGTGTATTTTTTTCCATTTTAGGAAGCAAACTTTTCTAGCTAATGGTATTTTACATATATTGGACAAGTCTCTGACTAGTAATTAAGCTGTGGACACATAGCTAAAAGGAAAAAACTTCAAAAATCAGAGTTTCTAATGTGGTTAGTATATGACCATATTTACCTATAAATTACATTCAAATAAAATACTTTGTAAAACAATGTTGTGAACTCCTAAATATGCTCCCTGGCAGTAGCCATCTGGAAGCAGTCATAGGAGTTGAAAAGTGGGGTTCTGTAGTTCTGTGAGGTTTTCTAGGAAGCCACTTTTCATGTTTTAGAGAGGTACTTCCATTAGCTGTATGGTCAAAATAAAGTGACATGGTAGTAGAGTGCTACTGAAACTCAACAGCCAGGCAGTTTTTTCTTTGCACATCCTTTGGAATCTATCAATGGCGTCATGTACATCCACAAGAGACTTCTACCAAAAAGCAGACACAGAGAAGTAAACAATCTAGAAAGGCCAGCAGGGCTCGCACAGAAAGGCAAGGTAATACTTCAAGGGACTTCTCGCTTCAGTGGCCTTGCTCCTTGGGAGTGTCTGGTGGAAAATTGAGTTTTGACTGTAAGGAAACTACGTAAGTCAGCATAGCATAATGTTGATGTTGGGTATGGTGAACAGAAAGGAAGATCTCCATGTAAACACTGCTACTGTTTTATAAAGGTTTTAGATCTGATCAATGAGTGTTTGTTTTTATTAGCTATGCATCAAGTAAAGGGCAGGTCTATCTCTGAGGACATGGAGAAATGAGTTACATTAGCTCTTATGATCTCTCTCCATTCTTATTTCCTCTCTAGAATACAAATGGTCAGAGTTCCTCTATTATGTCACATAGGAGAGCAAACATTATACTCAAGTTCCCTCCCAAGTTCCTTTCACCAGATTTAAAACTTTTGGGGAGACTTGTTAGGTTGTAGTTTAATTAAGACTGACAGAACACTAACTCCAAGTAAGCCAGGATCACCTTAGATCCATTTTCTTGTCAAATTCACTTTCTGGGTAAATGGAAAGACTAACACATATCATTTCTTAGATAATGTTTTAATATCCTGTGTTGAATAAAACTTTTTTTAATCAAGTTGCAATGGTAGCAAAGAACTCCACAAGGGGCGAGGGGGTTGCAGATGGCTGCATTACTCTAAATGTTCAAGCTTGACTGACCCATTTCATCAGCACTGTCAGAGCCTTGCACTGATACATGTTGACAACATTTAATCTTAAAAAATTGAAAGAAATGAATTAATATGCAAATTTCATCAGCTTTGTAATAAAAATGTCCTTGAAAAAAAACAGTGAACATGACCCCTGAGGAATTGTGTGAATTATCCCAGCTCAATTCTTTAAGTTAGTCAGAGGTACGCGGGTCCGCAAGGAAATCAGTGCAGATTTGACTTGGAAATAATTATGATGAAGAACAAAACACAAGCAGGTTGAATAAATGTAACAACTTGGGAAAAAGTCTTAGTCCTGTTTGTTATTCACTTTAAATTAACAGGATTAGGTTTGGTTTTTGAAAATAAAGGAACACTACTGTGTAATTTTAACACCTAAGTAATGTGAAAACAATATTTTTAACTGTCAATTTTAGTACATATTAAAAATCACATCTGTTGAAATCAGTTTTTTTTGATGTAAGAGAGTGTAGCTTTTTCCAAAAGAGATGATTATAAAAAACTCAGATTTAGACTATGGGGTTTTGGATTGATTATTTTGATGGAAATGTCTGGTCAATTCACTTTTAGTACTAGTAAAGTTTTGCTGCTATCCAAGTGGCCAGTTATTTCACTGCATTGACCAAATTGCCAGAATCATGTAAACATAGCTAGATGTGAGTCTGATTTATAATAATCACCACATGGTCATGTGGAAGTTCAATATTAAACAGTAATCTGCATCCAAAAATACAGTCTCACAGGTAAGCATGCAACAGTAACTCTCTTCCTTTGAGTTTGCACCCAGCAGAGAAAAAAACAGAAGCTGATCATAAAATGTGAAATTTTCTACATAAAAATTCAAGATTTTTAGTGCCCTCAGAATAGATAAGAATGCTAACAGACAAGAATGCTAACACTGATGATTAAGCAAAGCAAAATAAAAACAAAAAATTGTTATCCAAAGCAGCTTTCCTGAGGTCAAAATGAATGAATGGTTTGAGAATGAATATCATTTCCTTTCCGGAAGTAAATCTCATTAATTTAAATAGATGTGTAAATATTAAGGGAAGACACACGGTTTTCACGTCAACCCTTTTGCATCTTTCTACCACACTGGCTCTCTCTCACCTTCATACAATGAATCATCCAAGCTGAGGGTTCTGAAAGGAAATCATTTTGCTGCAAGTTTAATTATTTCAGGCACTGCTGATTTTGCCAACATAAAGTCTCCACAAAATTAACTCAGATCTCAAAACTAGCTAGTTTGCTTGCTTCCTTTCTCTTTCTCCTCTTTTCCCTCCTCTCCCTTTTCCTTTCCTTTTCCTCAGGTATCAGGGTACTTAGTGATTGTTTAAAAAATCAAAGTCATATCAAACACTGATAGCTCCACTTAAGGACCTGTATCTGAGTCGCTAAGAACCTGAAAAGCTCTACATAGTCTACTAGAGGCTTGGAAATTTTTCAAGTTTTCGGATTTCATATATCCTTGGAAGTCACACACAATACATGACCAAATTTGCCCAACTGAATTAACCTCATCTGTAATCTTTTGTGGTTCTCTACAAAAGGCTTCGAGTTTCTTCTCTCTTTCTTAATCTACCATCAGTAAAATCCCACTTTTATAGCGCCCTTTGCCCCTGCTTGCATAAAATGAATAACCCAACAGTTTAATTATGCACTACTATATCAGTTGGGAAGTGATATAAAGTTGCAGACAGAAAAAAAGAATAAAAGCCTTTTTTTGGTATCCAAAATTAATATATGTCAAGCTCAGGGTACATCTTAATTTTTTCAAAACATTTTTCTAAAATAGACGTTCTTTTATCACCTGGTACATCAAGACCCGTTGGAGGGTGGGAAGAAAAAAAAAGAGGCATTTGGTTAACATGCTGCAGAACAGCACTCTCTTTTCCACCTCACTTCAGGCTGTTCTTGAAAGATCTGAACAGTTGTATAATAATGAAAAATGGGCAATACTTGTGGGGCATTGCCTGCGCTCACATACCTCCGCCCACGCATTCATCATTCTGCAGGTATTGTCAGTGAAAGTTTAATTGCATAAACACTCTGTAACTGTCCTGTCATATTTCTTGTCAGTCTGGATTCCCTCTCTGGGCTCACTATCTCACAAAACTATAATTGAATTGCTACCAAATCACAAGAGTACCCCCCCAAATAAAATCTTTATGAATAGAATTTGTTTCCTATCAGCAGATTTGACAAATTATGGCAGAGGAAGGGCCTTGGTGATAATTTTTTAGTTTATTCTCAATGTAGCTATTTGCTGAATGCTGTTATCTATTTTTAAAAATTTTAAAGCCCCAGTTGAAGGCAGGGGGAGAATCCAACAACCCCAAGGGGCTCTGTGGTTGTAATTCTGCTGCACCCAAAGAAGCTAGGGGAAAAACAAGATTATCTTTGTTCTACTGTGTAAGGGTGCTATCGGCAATCGGAAGATATATGAATTAATTTGGAATTAAACTGGGTACCTGTCAAAGCTCAGATTTCACCAAGCTATGTGAATTTTTAGTTATGAGGTATTAAGTACTCAATTTAGTCAAGTGTTTATTCCATTACACTTTCACTTCGTTTCTCCTTGCTCCAAACCTTTCAGTAATCATCACTCATGTATGAGCTCTGAGCAGCCAGATTCTTTGACAGATTTTTAGGCCTGTGGACAAATGAAAATTAATCAAAGGCATGGCATGCAATTTACCAAGTATGTGATCATGAAATTTTAATGTATTTATAGCATTATCAAGTTATTAATATTTTCTCCAAACAAACTCCAGTTGTATCTGATGTGGAAAGGGGATTATTCAGTCGAGGCTTTGTTCCATTTGACATTCTTGTAAACCATACCCTTATACCGTCAATTTCATAATATAAACTTTTAGCAAAGGCTCAAATACCAGCCATTCTCTTCTTATAATTCTTTTGGTGGTGTGGGCATGAAATGTGGCTTCTGGGGAGTAACTCTGAAATGGGACCGGGCTTCACGCAGATTGACAAGTGTCTGATTGTTTATGTTTTTTAAATGTGCTTATCAGAACCATGTAGGATTGATGGGTGTTTTTAGATGAAGTTATGTCTTTGCAACAGACTTAATTTAGGACTAAGGTTAAGGCTTGGGATAAATGAGTGCATTAGATGATTAAAGAACATTTGTCTTGTGGGACATTTAAGTCATTTATTTATGACACTTAAAAACAAGCTAGGAGAGAGAGCATCATGGGTTTAACGAATCAGTTTTATACAAATGTTAAACTAAAACTAATGGCTTTTTAATGGAATTCCAAAATATGCCAGTTTACTAAATATCCAGAGGCAGAATCATAATGTGCAGTGGGTAAACATGGTGAAAAAATATCAGAATTAAGAAAATGTTCCAACCCTATGTGCATGTATTTATATACTCACATGTCCCTTCCAAAGTTTTAATAGAAATTGCTCTCTTACTCGAGGAAGTAGGTTTTCTGCCTCTCTGATAGACTTTTAAAATTTTTAGATAGAAGATTTCCTGATGGTATAGGAATGTAGACTATTGTACCACACTGCACTTGGTGTGATAAAATACCTTGTCAGGGGCAACTGGATGGCTCAGGGGATTGGTAATGGGATATATAGAGCCCTTCACCCATAGGTCACTGGCTTGAATCTGGTCCAGGTTGGCAGTGACTAAAAGTCATTAACATCTCATGACTGCTTGGTGGCCTATGTGAAATGAGTTTCTTAATTTATTTATTTAAGTCCATATATAGTATCTATGTCCAGGGCAGCTGGGCGTCTCTCTTGCTTTTCAGAAGCATTCCACTAGAGATACACTCATTTCAGTGCTCAGCATTAGTGATGAACTAAAGCCCTCCTATACAAAATAAATTGATCATTTGAAGACCAAACCAATTCCAAATCCTTTACTTTTTTCTCCAGGAAAGATCAGAAGGCTGCATGAAACCTGATTTGATAGTAAAAGGAGTCTAGGATTGTGGAGAACTAACATTCAGTTCTAGTTGTTTAGGCTTTTATGGATCTTAATCCATGTGTGGCTGTGGCCATTATCACAGTGGCCCAGCCAGATAAAAAGGGAAAATATCAATAAAGAACATCTTACACTCTCTGCACCAGCCAAATTACTGGCCCAAAAGCACACCGCACTTTAATAGGCCAGTCTAGAAGCTACAAACTGCCAGAGACTAACATCCAGGTCAATTCCAAAATAGAACTGGGTAGCTTCCAAACTAGACTTAGAAGAAGGGAATTCAGCAAGCATATCTTGGTGTGCAGAATATAGAAATAGTGGTGTGGCTCCTCTGAGAATAGGGATTATGTGTCTCTATGCTTTAAGAAAACTAAGTACACAATAAATGTGAATTTGCACAACCGAATGTGTGTTAAGAAAACTAAAAAATATAAATAATGTAAATATACAAATCGAAATCCGTGTACTACAGAGGTTAGAGGGAGCACACGCACTGTCAGAAGCACACCTTTTCAGTATAGGGATCCATGTAGAATCTGGGCCACTTAGTTCAGGTTGTTGGAACATAGTGTCAATGAAACTCAAATTTAAGCCTTTTATGCAAAGAGGCCAACTTCCTGGCTAGCCTTAAAAAATAAACTTGGTTGTGGGACAATGCTTAGCTCAACAGAATTAATGATAATATTCACTGAACACTAAGTATATGCTATACTACTAAGTGTTTTACATTAACTCACAATCTCCTTGTATGATATGTCAATTTATTAATTCATTTGAAGATAAAACTAATAGGTGATTATTTTTATTCCATTCTCCAATCTAGACTAGAGGGCTAAAATTTTATGACGGGGAAACTGAGGCATACTTAAGTTAATTAATTTGCTTAAGGTCAAACATCTAGTAAATGATAGGGTCAAGAGGTAAAAACATAAACACAGGCTGTCTGATACCCAGGCCCTGTGCACTTCTCTATTTATAGCAAGCACCAAAGTAGTTTAGGGAATATATTGTAAATTCTGAGTTGGGAACAAATGTAGTCAACTCTCAATAGAGCAATCTGGAAGTTATCATACTGCAGATTAAAAACATTTCTTTAATACCATATAGGAGGTACAATTTAATTAAATTTGCTATAAATAAAAGAAAATGATCTAGTAATTGGTTATTACCACTACACTGCTCTAGTCATATCTACACACTAAACCGGAATAGTACTATGGTGGGTGGGAAGCCAGAGCCTTGGTGTTCTGCCTTTGTAAATGAAGAAGAGGGAGGACAGGGTGAAAGAAGAATGTGAAAGTCCACAGATCAAAGGCTAGTACTGCACTAAAGGACACGGAGCTTGGAGCTGTTCACCTTTAGAAAATGTTAATAGTTTGATCTACAATGTTCCCAAAGCATTATGTGTTTGGGGGTGACTGGATTATGAGGGCATTATAATGGGCTTGCTGTTAGAAAATGGGGTCTGGTCAGAAGAAGCAGGTCACTGGGGGCGTGGCCTATAAGGATGCATCTCTCTTCCTGGCTCCTCCCTTAACTCTGCTTCCTGCTTGCCATGATGTGAGCAGTTTTCTCTGCCTTGCCTTTCTATCATGCACCGGCTATGCAAGAACTGAAACTTATAAAAAGGATGGCCGAAACAAACCTCTCTTCCTTTATGAGTTGTGGGTCTCAGGTACTGTATTCTTTTTTTTTTTTATTTCATTAAGTTTACTGGTACATTTTAGGTATACAATATAGGTACATTCATCATTGGGAACTTGTACCTTTACATGATGTATCTTGGTTCTTATTTTTTCCCCATTAGGTATTGTATTCTTGCAAACAGAAAGTGACTAAGACAGAAAAGCTTGAAGGGCACCATGATTACTGATGAGGAACATGCGGGAAAGCTACCAAGGGAAGTAGATAACTTAACCTTGGAGCTGAGTGACTCACCTGTGACCCTACTGGTATTAGGAGGGTCTTGGAAGAGAAGAGTGGCACAGATGGGAAGCAGTTGGCTAGCAGACACAAGACTGTGTAGAGTGCTTAATCACGTGTTTCTGGAGGTGTTAAGAGTTACTTTTTAAAAAGCTAACTATTGCTTTGTTTTGAACACAGTTCACATGTGTCCTACAAGGGTTCATGAGTTGGCAACTTGATCCTCAGCATGGCAACGGGGAGGCTATGGACCATTAAGAGGTGAAACCTAGAGGGAGGTCCTTATATCATTTCAGGCATGTCCTTGCAAGGGATTGTGGGACTCTGGCCTCTCTGGCTTCCTGCTTGGTGATGTGGTTTCTTCATCCTACCCCTGCTGTTGATAGCCACTATTAGGTGAAACAGCCCACTGTGACCTAGATAAACCACTTAATAAAGTTATTCTGCCTCAGATTTTTAAAACAGCAATGAAAAACAGACAAATGCATTTCAAAATTGAGAAAGATTAATTTAAAAAATAGGTTTACTTGATCACACAAATTTCAAAGCTTCACAAGTTTATTGTTCACCTCCAATGAAGAGATGATTGTGAACCTTTTTCTGTTGCTATTTAACTGTGGGACCCTTTTTATAAGGAATGTCTCACAGGACTCTTATGATGGAGAATATATTTTGGAAATGATTGCTCAGAATTTATGTCAGCTGTGCAGAGACAACCAACTGGTCCATTATAAACCTGTGTACATTTACCTATTCTTTATAAAATGGAGACCTTTATTAACTGAATTTTTCAACAGAAATCCTTTTGAGTCTGAAAATGTCTTTATTTTTTAGAAAGTGGATTCCAGGATTGACTGCATTTTAATTCATTTTTATATTATCAATTAAATCAGTTTCTATACTTTTGATCTCTTTCCAACATAAAAATGTGCTCTATTTAGTAAAGAGATGGCTGGTCACAAGGGAGTAGAGTTAATTCTTTCTGATGCCATCAATTTTACTGGTGTTACTTTTTTTTTATACGGAGAGGATATACTCTGACAATTGAGTGGCACTGACTAGCAGGAAGACATTTTACCAAAGGCACATGATTTATTTGAAGAAATCATGAACAGGAACATCTTTGAACTTTGAGGAAATTTATTAATTTATATTTCATGATCAATAGCTTTGTGATTTTCAAAATTTCAAGATTTTATTATGAATTGATTTAAAACCGAGTGTGGACAGATGGTATTATTAATCCCACTCAAATAGGAAAGCTTAAGACTTTCATAATTTCTACAGTATTCTCCAAAATTCCTGTCTGAAGAATGATCACAAGGTACATTTCTACCTTTTTTCTAAATATTATGTTAATTCCAAATAATCATTTCTTTGCAAGGGCTCTCAATAATTTTTCTGAAGGTCTACCTATTTACTTCTGGATTATAGAAGCAGCTTCTTAAATAATTTATTTTGTTTCTAGTCTTCTCTATTCAACCCATCCTTAGAAAAATAAAGGATTTGATATCAAGTGACACAAGGACGTTATCCAGGCTACTGGAAAGATCATTCAAATCTGGTAGTCAGAGCTGCCTGGGAGGGATAGTGAGTCCCCCCATCTGGGGTACTTCCCGCGGGCTGACATACACCTTGAAGGAATGGTTAGGAGTGGGGCTCTGGTGCCAGGCCACTTGGGATCAAATCTTAGACTTCTAGCTGTTGTAAGACTTTTGTATGTTTTGAAAAACTCACTTTCTTCTTAATACTTCATTTGTACAATGGGAAAAACAATACTACCATCTTCATAGGACTTTGCAAGGAATGAATGAGGTTATGTATATGATGGACTTAGCAGAATGTCGGGCACATAGCAAGCATTCAATCCACGTTAGCAGTTATGTTGTATAAGGGATTCAGGAATCCATGAAGAGCCCTATAATATAATCCTCAGGGGATGAACTTTTTAAATTTGAGGTTTTTTATTAGTCGGTAAGGGATGAACTGATATTTTCATCAGGTCACCGCGTCTTTAGTTATCACACTAATCTCAAATGCTTCATGTTAGCGCTGCAGTCCCCCTTGACATGGCCCCATCCTAGATAAGCATGTGCCTTGGTTTCAGTGGGGAAGACGGAGCTCCTCCTCCCCTCCAAATGCAGCACCCTCACTGCACTGTGCTCTTGGGATGAGTCTCCTGGGAGACAGACTGTGCCTAACCCTCTGCTCTTACGTTGGTTTTCATGCAGGGGATGCAAGTCACCCTCCTCATTAAAGCCAGTCTGAAGTTTCTGAACTGCCTCCTGACTTCTTATACCAACTGCCATTTTTGTGCCACACCTAAAGATAGCAGCATTGATTTGTTTTTTCTCTGGTTGTTGCCTCTGTATAAATATACTGACAGTGATCAGTTTCCTGAGGGCATTGTCCTGAATACCTCCTGTCCTCTTAGTATCCATCTAGAAATACGCTCAAAATAAAAACAAAGCCAAAATCCAAATTATGGGTCTGCAGTACAGACTGCTGTGGGACAAGTCATGTATTGTCTCTAATCTTGGCTTGGAGTCATTCTGAGAAATCAGTAATTATTTTTACAATCAGAACATGCAGGTAATATATAGCAAACCCTATTTACTAAAATGTGATTAATATTATTACAGTACTTACAACAAGATATATCCTGAGTAAAAAATGATAAAAGAGTATGGGTTTTCAAAGCTAGGATTTCCCGAGTTCTAGTTACTAAGTTGGTTCACATTAAGTGGAAAAGAGGCTAGTTTGAATGCCTCATGTTCAGTACACTCTTACAATGCTTAAAAGAGCAGCAGTCAGAGGAATTCATGTTTCTGGGGCCCCATGATGCAGCAGCTATAATGTTTGTGAGGCACAGTTTTAGGCTAATTAAATAAATGGACAAAACAACAACAAAACCTCTAGATAGTGTTCATCGCAGTCCTGGACAGTCATGGTCTTTATCGGTATGGGCATTTCAAAGCACTAAATCTGAGATAGCTCTGTCATCCTGTGTTCTGGCACTGCCCAACTTATAGTCTGTGGCACTCTGATTGTCATCACTACATGTCGGTATCATATTATGATCTGTCCCCTTACATGGTGGTTAGCTCCTGGAAGGCAGGGACCATCATCTTTGTGTCCTCAGTGTTTCATGCAATGTCTGATACATAGGTGACATTCAATCAGTGGTTAAATAATCTATGCACTCTCTTATTATGAAGTGGGCCCAGATCGTGAATGAATTTTACTCTTGTTAATAATAGCTTGAGAACAGACTCTTCTCTCTTCTCTAGTTAATTTTTCCAACTAAGAGAAATCTGACGGTGTTTCCCAGGGGTTCAAAGAAACCATATTTGTATTTCATGAGTGGCTACCTCCAGTAGGACACGTTCACTTTGTGGTGGATGCCATTCTGAAAGGAAGATCCTGGAGAAAGTACAGAGAGCCTGGTCCAGTGCTGGCTAGGCAGAGTAGAGACCAAGTGTACAGAGAGAATTTGGGCTGTATTCCTGGCGGGGGAATCACACAATGAAAGAGGACCAAAGGACTCAGGGCTGAATTTTGCTTGTTGAATTCAGATGTTATTTTTGTTCACTATGGCATAAGGAGTTTCAGTATAGGAATAAAGGAAAGAAAACAATTAGATGGGTGATTCTGTTTCCGAGTTACAGATTCTATTTAAAAAAAGATGTTTTAGCCCAAATGAAATAGGAGCAAAAGGGATAACTAACTTTCTCTCTGGATTTCAGGATCCCCCTGGAGAAAATTCCTCTGGTTTGATTCCTACCTGGGCCCTATTTCCTTTTCCTTCTGGTTTATACCTACTCCAACCTAATAATGAACCCTTTACTTTATTCTTGGCTACTAAATCTAACCTGTGTGGCCTTGGGAAAGTCCCTTAGAATTTCCACCACTTTCCCCTCAGCTATAGAAGCAGGAGAACATACTGACCTGCCTCAGAGAAATACGGTATGAATTAACTCCTGTAATTAGTAGTTTTTGTGTTCTGCTTACACCAAATAAAAAATGAGTGCCACCATTATCACAGTGGCTTGAGTATGCTTTGCTTCTAAAGCTATACTGAGGAATAACTACTTGGCAAAGAGCTGACAAGTGGAAGTTGCAAACTTTACATGGAAGCAATATTTCTAGTATTTTCCCCAAGCAATCATGAGTAAATTGCTCACTAGGGGTGGAAATGGTTTCCAGACAGTTCTGCCTCTTCTGATCTGTGCACCCTGGAAAGCTCAGTCAATGCCAGGTGACTGATCCTTTGGAAGTCTGCTGTTTAGTGCAGATGTAGAATTCAGAATGGTATAATTTGGACAAGGATGACTTTTCTACAGTGATATATATTAAAAGAAAATAACTTGTGTTTTGTTCAAGGCAACAAATAGAAATAGAATCTATAATTTTTAATTATCTAGTAACAATTCAGCTACATTTTAAAAAATGGAGACAAACGAATCATCATTAACAACTTGTTTGGTTTCATTTTCAAAATTTGAAAATATACTCCTTATCTCTATAGATGGAAGTCAAAATTATGACCTGGAAAGCTATACAGGAAAATTTAAAAAAATAGTTTTAAAAAATTGATTTCCTAAATCTTATAGAAGGTTTGGGTGGAAAATGCTATACATAAACTGAGTCTATTTTGTATCTTGATAAGGGGCTTCTATTACTGAACAAAATATTGCCTAGCCTGTAAATACCATTGTATTAATTTATACAAAAGCAGTGTTTCTTTTTTTGTTTGTTTTGTTTTTTTTAGTTGGAACCACTGTGAATGGCATGCAGAACTACATTTATTTATCACATCTTTTCTGGGAATAAAAGGGAGGCTGCCCCTTTGTACCAAGAGCGAGTCACCAACACTGATTTTCATGGGTCAAAGTGTTAGCTCCCCAAGGATGCCTAGGGCTGCAGCTGTGCATTCTGGGAGCTGGCCTGGTAGGGCAGAGCCTCGTAGAGAGAAGAGATTTTTACTTTATTTTTCTTTAGCTCCCTCAGGCAAGATTCTAGAACTACAAAGTTGCTTTGCAAGTATTTTCATCATACACAAACAAGCACATCCACAGCATAAGGATACACAAATTAAAGCAGTTAAGTGTGCCTAGGCCTTGAATATCAGAAAAAAAAAACAGGGGAAATACTATTTTCTTTTGTGGTAGTTCCAGGTGATCATTTTTTATCTGAGAAAAATGGCATTGCATCAAGGTAGCTTTTTTTTTTTTTTTTTTTTT
>NW_022900929.1:56413485-56448547 GCF_012274545.1 Fukomys damarensis | reverse complement strand
TTTTTTTTTTTTTTTTTTTGTACCAGGGCTTGAACTCGGGTCCTTGTGCTTGCAAGGCAGGCAGCAGCACCACTGAGCTAAATTCCCGGCCCCCAAGGTAGCTTTTTTTGAGGCAAAAAAACTTAGAATAAGTTTGGCTGGACAGACCTTCTGAGATGATAGGCTGAGTTTTGCAGTGTGTGCCTCATTGTCAGGATTGGCAAGAAGACGATTTCTAATTTATTTCAAAATAACAATGCTACAGTTAAAGAGAATAAATAATTTTGGATAAAAGCTGGGTTCATGCCTAAGATTAGTTTTTGTTAGGTTGTTTTCTGACTATTAGATTTGCCACATATATGTACGCCTGAGAATTAAAAGAAGATGGGCCAGTTTGGGGAAATCATGAACTTGTTTGCATCACTGCTACAGCCCCAATAGAGACACATTTCATATTCAATCCATCAGAGATCACAGTGCTACATTATCTGACGGATTTATCTTTGCTTATGTTGAATGAATATGGAAAGGAATTAAATGTGTATTTACAGTTTGATAAACATTCAACATAAATTATACATTTTAATTTCATTTATTAGTCAGGGACTATGGAAAGCAGGGATTTCACTGCATACAAACTGTCATTCAGATTGAAGGATTAGCAGTTTTCTGAAAAGGTATATGTACGAATTATAAGATCAAAATATATTTCTACCTTAAGTTACTACATTGGTATATTAAAAGTTTTAGAAAGGCAGAAGAAGAGTACAGTGCATCCTGGGGACTACACAGTTTGTTGCTAACACTTCCAACTGATCTGACATTGCCATAAAGCACAAATCTAGTGCTACAAACTTCCTATCGTTTGACAACTTACATGAATGCCATAGCTGCCATGCAAATTTTTAAGTCCTGTTTGTGTCTAAAGGAAAGACTTGGTTCAGTCTTTTAACATTAGCATTCAGAACAGTCTCCATGATATTATCTAACCATATAATGACTCCAAAAATCTCACAGAAATTAATGGCAATAACATAATTCCAGAAAGTTGCCACTCTATATGTAGAAATATATTGGCAATAAAAACCAGTCACTGTATGTCTTCCCCCAGTAGGGGATCTCTCACTTTTCTCTGATTTTTAAAGGCTTCAGATCAATAACTGGAGTGACATTATTAACAGCTCCCTCAACACCTTGGCCAGCGCTAATATTAAATCCATTACACCTTCTGTTTGACATTTGCAGTACAGCAGAAAGTGCTGTAGATACAGTCACATTGTCTGGGGACCAGGGCTAGATGTGAGGTTAGTAAGATGGTTTCCCTTGCCTAACTTCTAAATTCAGTTCATTGATAGGAAACTTGAACCAATAGAAAAAAGCATCATCTCTTAGCTGTATACCAGATGGTACACAATTCACCCATATGAGTAAAAATGTATCTCATACAGCTTTTAAATAAAATATTGATCTGATCCTCCAGATAAATTTTTACATTCTTTATTGTTATTCCTAGCCATTCTCTCCTCTTACTAGATCACTTATTGTGCAAATTATGTAATGTAGTTAAAGGATTATGTTCTTGTTCCTATAGAGTCACAAGCTGATCAAATTCTCCATGGCAGAGGTATAAGTAGAAAATACAGATTATTTCCATTTAAAATTTTCTTGTCTTTAAAGTATTCAGAACATGGAACAGGCATCCTAGCATAAGGTTTATGCTACCATAAGGATTTTCTTAATCCTGCAAGACAGGTTAGATTCTGCGTGAAATTTTAGACCAAACATGATAACCTACATTTTATCAGTGGGTTAACCATGCCACCGGTCATTCTTCACACAAGGTGCTGTCTCATGCCTTTGCTAAACTGTCTAAATTCTGGTGCAATATTGATTTCTCCTCTCTGAGCTCATACCCATTCCACAAGCTGTAAGAACTCATTGTCCTGGCTGAATTCCCTCAAAAGGGGGACCCGGGCATGCCACTTCTGATGGTGGACTGACAATAGTTGCCGATTGTGAGCTAGTGGGAAACAAACCACTGGAGACAGACAGGAAATTTCATCTTGAAGAGAGAAGCACAGCAAGCAAAGATGCCTTTGAGGTTAAATGAAAAATATGGAAGTATGTATATTATGATATTACTTAGTAAAATGTAACAAAAAAGTCCCACTACATTTGTAATTGGAATGGCTATGTAGTGCATATGTAGGAATAATCATTATTTCTGGGTAGTGGGACATTGGTTGATCTTTTTTCCAATTCATCACAATGAGTATAAATTCATTTTGTAATTAGAAAAAAGGCTGTTTTATTAAGATGGAATAAAAACACCAATTTTATGACAACTTAAGGAAAATTACTCTTTGCCTTCAAAATAGGGAGATTTTTTTAGAGTTCCTCCAGGATTTCTTGAGAGAGCAGCTTTTCTGTTCACTAAGCATTTAAAAGACACAGCATTGAGAGTTATGAACAAATAAGGATAGCACTCATAATCCCAAGATTGCAGAATCATTAAGAATAATGAAAATATACAAGCAGATCTACAGAAATAAAATGAACCACCCAAATGGCCCAATCATAGTGGCTGTGCTCCTCATGTTGCTAGAGCCTGCAGGAAGAGAGAAATGGCTGCCTGCAGGACAGCGAAGAGAAGACGCTTCCAAAATGTTACATCCACCCTACACAGGCCCTCCAGAACTTCAGAAATTTATAAACAAAGCCTCTCCTTTAATTTCTAATAATTAAGATTTATCTAAAAGAAATACTATATTTACTCAACTATTGTTAAGTGTACATATATACAAAATATTTATTTGGGTTTGCTGCCATTTCAACAACCTCTCCTCCCCCATGCCATCTTGAGACTCAAGGCAAGACAATCACAGAGCTGGCTGGCAGCTCAAAGAAATAGAATTCCTATTATCGTACAGTATCGCTGCCTCTTGTCTGGTTTAGTCACTTATTTCCTTTTATTATAATGCCAAATGTTATTTAGATTTCAGTCATTTAGTAATGCTACACTGAACACATCAGGGCTTCTAAATTCTATACCTACTAGTCCTTTCATTTTCATAATAACCATATAACGATATCCCCTTTCCAGCCAGATCACACCAGTACCTAAAAAAGGAATCTGTGCCTTACCAGAGTTTAAAAGATTATGATGCATTGAACAACAGTCTTCAAAATGTTCCTTCATGTTATTAAGAATTAGGAAATCTTGTTAAAATTCTTTCAGCTTTTAAGAAACATAAGCAGCTTTGGGATATACTGCCTGACATGAACTTTTAAAGTAATTCCCTTGGAGCAATCATCTGCATTAGCGCAGATATTTCCTTCAAGGTAGCACCCTATGCTGCTTTCTAGTATTTGAGAAGTCAATCTAATTGCTTTCTTATACCAGAGATTGAAAAGGACCAGTACTACAGACTTTGAAGGCTCTGATAGCTTGGCTTTCTCTAATGGCGAGCACCTCAATGGCTATCAAGGAAGAGAGAGCTTTCCTATGCAAGTGTAACTAATAAGCCCGAGTTGTTAAGGGAGGTAGAAAGCAGAGTTTTCAATTTCCCTAGTTAGGATGTCTAAAGAAAAGCAGGAGCAGTAGGCAAGAAAACACATAGAAACTTGTAGTACCTTGTAATCACACTTTAACATTAAATGATAGAGTAAAGGAAAGATGTACCAGTCAAGTGTACTCTGTTATCCAGAATAAATAACAGGTTAGAACTGAGTTCTGACAGTGTACCTAGAGGTGTGCATGTATGCTTTTCATGAAAGGCATGGGATTTGTCAGAGTTCTTATATTAATATATTTATTTGGGTGTGCTGTTTTATTTTGATTCTAGCCTAGGATACCCTAGAAGAACTGGTTTATAGGCTATGGATTTTTTTTCTCCCAAAGTCTCTGATTGTCACATGACAAGTTGCCCTCAACCTATGTTTGGGGAGACAAGTTCCATCTGAATCATCAGGATTATTTGGCTTCCAGAAGTACCTAATGCAACCTTAAACTGTACTTATAGAAGCACAGCAGCCTATACTGACAATAATGACAATCCTTCTGCTTTCTATCAACCACAACATGTCTAGAGGTTCAGTGTTGACATCTAGTGTTCAGTTCATAGATTCATATATTTAGAGAGTCACCAACAAACTGAAGAGCAGCCAGGGTTGGATGACTAGGATGGTGGGACTCTTAGGAACACACCATTGAATAGTGGTGGTGGTGGGATTTCCTTAACAGTCTGACCTGGAAAGTGGAAGGGAGGCAGGATGTGATGCTTATTACTTCACATATTTGAAAAGCCAGGATAGGAAGGATGGAACAAATCTGAAGCATGGTCTAAGAGGGTGTGAAGCTGTAGCAAAGTAGGTTTGGATCCAAATCAAGAAAAACTGTCCATTAGAACTGCTCAGCAATGAGTTGGGCCGCCTTGTAAATTGATGAACTCCCTATCAGGGGCGGATTCTGGCAGAGATGAGAAAGAGTACCTGTTGGTTGTGCTACAGGAATGGCTGCCGATGTTGGAATTTAGATTAAAAGTTCAAGAAGATCCTTCTAATCTGTTTGTGGTTCAAGAACAGAAAGGCCAATTCTCTAAGACTTTCCTTCATACAAAGCCTTTTAAACTTAAATTGTTTCACAGAGCATGTTTGAGTCATGAGGAACGAAGGGGCCTCAGTCCAGCTCCAGAATGAAAGAGTAGAAAATATTTTCATGTGCTACTTTTCAAAGATGTTCTGTTCTAATCACTAAAAACAGTTTCAGGGATCTCACTGATATATCTATTCAGCAAAGTCAGGGAGCTATGGTATAAAAATATACAGCTTCCCCTTGAACAAAATGATCTTCATTTTTAAAGGGAAAAGAATAGACTTAAATATGTTTTTTTCTCGTGCATGGGGCTAACTGAAGGATGCTTGCCAATTCAACAGAATAATGAATACCCGAGGAACTGCAGTTACTTCCATGAGGAAACATAAATTGCTACTCTGTGAAGTTAAAATATTTCCAAAAGAGGAAAATATGTTTTTTTCCTTCTGTGTGAGCAAACATACTGTGATTATTTCTAGGCACTCCAAATTATTGTCTTGAAGTATGTAGAGTTCTTTTAATATTAACCTTAACACAGTATTTTTTCTTTCTAATAAAATACTTTTGTGTTGCGAATCTGTTTTAAAACAACAGAACAAGTAAAGTACAAGCATCTTTGAAGAGGGCAAAAATAATTTCCCAAGTAAGCAAATAAAACTTTGCACTTCAAATCAGGCCTTGACTCATTAAAAATCTTAAACTTCTCATGAGAAAAATTAACATTTAAACCACTGCTGCTTGGCCAAGCACTCCACCACACAAGAATATGAAATATCTCCTCTAAAAAAGTACAAAAAGGACAAAACCACAAATGTGGAACTTCAATTAATTTAAAGCCCCAATCAGCAAAGAATAAATCCTTCGCAGATCTAATTACCAGCGCTCTCGGAAGACCCAGGCCGACCAGCCAATCTTCCCCGTGTTTGAACAGCTTGATGAACTAGGGGACTGATGGATATCAAGTCATTTTGTTTAATTTATAAATGGATTTTCCCCTAATACTTAAATTATCATCAGTACAACACAATGAAAATGGGAACATTCTGAATGCAAAGTCTATAAGAGTCCTGGAAGGAATCCCAATGAGGAATGTCCCCTCTGTTCATTCCTCTATACAATTGATCTAATTAAATACTGAAGGTGGAAAGGCAGTTTAAAATGTAGCCATTTCTGTTTTCTTTTTAGCCTTAATTTATCTGTTCACATCTTTCAAGTACCTTCTGATGCTTAAAGAAAAAGAAAAAAAAAAAAGAAGCCAAGATTTCTGCAAATCCCTAATACTTTTAATTCTCTACCAGATAATATTTGACATGCTTCTACCACAGATTTTGCCAAACAATAAATAAATGCATTGATTGCATTTAGCTGTGGTAACAATAAGAGGAAGAAAGTGTTCTGAGCCAGAAGCATTTCCTCCAGCAATTTCAAAGAGAAACTAAAGGAACTCGTACCTTATATATGTACTGTTTGGCTGAAATTAGATCTCTGGATTATACTCATTAAAATGTCTCCTTATTTTCAAATCTCTTCCTTATTTAATTACTGCATGGGACTGAAAGCTGCTTGGAATTGTTAAATAACCCTCCTACACCTATTTATAGTCTCTCACACACGGGTACCTTGAGCACACTCGAAGGCAAAGGTCCTGCCCACCAACCCTCACGGTGGGTACCAATTCCCACCTGGCTCAGGGGTCTCCGACTGAGAGGAAGAAGACGCTGAGCTGGCTCCATCCTCTGCGGTGCCCTGCGAGAGGAGACCCCGCCCAGGCGGGAGCTTCATGCCCAGCTGCTCTGCCATTTCCACGTGGTCCCCAGGGTGGACATAGTCAAAAACACTGCTGCCTGTCAGCTCTACCTGGAGAGGGAAGAGAAGGGCAGGAGAGACAGGTGTCACAAGCGTTTCCATGTTCACATTCAGAACCAGTGTGATTCACATTCTGAGCAGAAAAGGAAACACTCAGGACCCAGAAGCAATCCTGGTTCTAAGTCTTCATCTTCAAATGCTTCAGGATTCTTGAAAGAGAGAGATTTTTTTAAAAAAAACATATTTATTTAGCAATTGCTTACCCATTTTTTTCTTCATACACTGTTGTTTGCATAAAGCCAAAACATTCTGTGAAATGTGGATGAGTCTGCCTTGTATTCAGCTGTTTTATCCATGCATCATCAAATACTTGTACGTTTGATGTCAAATGGATGATTGACTGAATTCTACAGTTTCTTACTGAAAAGTTTGGGCTTTGCATAAAAACAGCTATGCAAACAGCCAGAGACAGCAGATGAGTATTTTCCTTAAAATACAGAGATCTCCAACATGTGTTTTTATACATATCCTCTATTTCTATGTAAATTTAAATGTAAGAACTGCTGCTTACAAATATATGCAAAGGCATAATGTTTTCATTAAATATTACTCATTAGCTCTGTAATCGTATGGAGAATTTTCCATGCAAAAGAGGTCAGCTGGGGTCTGAAGCAGCCATTTTTTTCTGCTGGTATCAGCTTGTTTTGCCTTCAATCTAATAAAATACATGGTACAAATCTCCTTGAGGGCTTTTAAAACTGTTTTATTTTGTGTACTCTGTGAATGAGGCAGATTCTGAGTGTGGAGAATACACATGAGTTATCAGAACTGAAGCCCGGCCTGTTTCTGGGCTGGCAGACCTGACCCCTGCGTTTTGGTCACAAGCTGTCTCAGGGGCAGAAGTTGCTGGCAAGGACAGGCATTACCTCTGTACTATTCTAATGTTCTTTTATCTCCTTCTAAGAATAGCACTAATGCTTCTAACATAATGTACTTGGGTTACAGGTATTACAACAGAGAGAGGTGCATTAGCAATAGGACAAGGAAAAGCTTTTCCCTGGATCACTAATGAGTTTCCTAATCTTCTGAAGCCAAATGATCTCTGGTCAGCTATGATGGGCCACGGAAGCTACCAGAACATCACAGTGTCACAACTGTCTTGGTCACTATTTACCTATCCCCTTGCTATCTCTTTCTCCTTTCCTTTGTACTACTCAGCATCCCTCCAAATTCAGCCTGGGTGCCTGTGCTCTCTCTCCTGCTAAGGAGGAAGTCTGGCTGTGGGCGAGCTGTCACAGAGAGCGAAATACTCAGAGCAATTATTCTCCTCAGAACTCCAAGTCCCGGTAAGATGATCACATCTACTCCCAGACACCATTTGATTAAAATCTTAACAGGCTACACATCTTCAACATCTATCAATTAGCAGAGGTACAGCCAGAAAAAGAAGAGGCTAAATTCAGTTTGGTTAATAGCTATTCCTGAAAAAAGCTCACATAACTTTTACTGAAAATGAGGTACTTTCTCTTGCTATTAAATTACATTCTTCTACTGTATTCCCTGACTCCTGACTATATCATTTTACAATACCTATTTCCTGCACTTGGTATTATTGCAGAGTACATCGGGATTCATAGTGATCAGCTCCTACCCTCTGGGAGGGGGGGATTACATGGAAATAATCCCTTTAATGTGCGCCTTGCCTCTAAGCACTTCACACAGCAATAAATGGGTAAACTGACTTTCAGCAATTAAGAAAGTAAATGAAACTAATAAAATGTGTGTTTTAATATTTCTTGATGGTTATTTTGTTTGGGGATTAGTGAATACGAGGAAGCCGCTCATTTTACGTAGACTCCAATTGCAGCACTTTAATAAATATTTTTTGTCACTTTTCTCCAACTCTAATGTTTTTTTTTTTGCTACTTCAATGGGCCCTTTAGCACAGATCCCAGATTGTGATAAGAAGACAACATAAGTGGGAGATAAAATAGGTTTTTTTTAAGGGTTCTGGTTATTGAATGTTCATGTAAACCAGTCTCACTGTGAAGAGGAATAAGCTACTATTTTGACAATCTGATGTGCTTGGAGGTAAAGCATTTTCTTTCCTGAAAATAAAGTCCGGAGGGTGGCACAAGTAGACCAAGTCACAATGTGTCATATTGTATTATAGCGCGGTGAGGACTTTCCCTCGCAGTGTGCTCATGGAATTCCCGCCACACTACCTCAAAGCCAAATACTGACAGAGAGGCTGGCATTGAGAATGCAACACTGTTACAGTCTCCATGTCTATAAGGTGACATGGTAGAGTGGAAAGGAAAGCACAAAGTCCTTGGAGTCATAGTCCATCTTTCAAATCAGAATCTTTACCTCCCTGGGCTTTAGTTCCCTATTCTGAAGCTGGTGCCATTGCTGTACTTTTTGCTGCAGTTGTTATGTTAATACTAGCAGCTGGTACTTAAAACTTATTATTTTTCAGATACTTTTTCCTAAGTGGCACACTTTTTACATATGTACTTTTTTCTTTGACTATTTATCTATTTAGAAATTGCAGCTCCGTAGGACTTTTGGGTGCCACTTGCATTGTGTGCATATTCATGGCCTTCCCCTGAAGCACCCTTCCTTGGCAATGATGTAAAGGCCTGGGCCCTAAGAACTGGGATAGAAACAAGACTCGATTCACCTGCTCACAGCCTAATTTTGAAAATTCACTGAAATTGTACAGAGGAAATCAACTTATGAGAAATAAGTGCTCTAAAATGTTTGCTCTTGTTGCTGTTTATTGGCTAAGACTGGATGACAGAGAAATGTACATTCTCACACAATTCTGGGTATTTGTCGTCCATTTCAGATATCGCCTGAGGTACAGGGCTGATATGAGTGCTAAGCCTCAAATATAACAACACTATTAGCAGCTATCTACTGTGGGCAGGTACTTTCTAGGCTTTGCTTTGATGAATCCTGATCGCTTGAACTGGTATGTTCATCCTTATTTTAAAGAAGAACCAAAATTTTGGAAAAGGTCAGTGGAGGAGGTAGAATTTGGCCCAAAGTCAGCCATCTCATCCTGTTCCCTCTAAGGTGGGAGCATTTGCCGCCACAGAGGCTGATCAGGAAGTTCTGAGCTCCTTTACACTTCAGCCTCATTCTTAACACTGGAGAGAACAGCAAGCCAGGAAGCTGAGGCAGGTGGTCTGCTAGTCCTCTGGGGCCAAAGATGCTTTGCCATTGGATTCTTGGAAGGTGACAAAGGAAATATTATAAACCAAATTAGATGTGGGGCAGACGAAAGTCTACCTGAAATCATCATCACTGTCATCACCACACTGTACATTTAACTAACAATGTCAACATTTCACATACTGCTTTCACATTAAATTTTAGAGCTGGATGAAAATTTAGAAATCGTCTATTAATATTCCTTATTTAATTGGTGAAAATGTCACAATTCTAAGAAGTTAAAATGCTTTTAAAAGTTTACTCAGCTGTTTAAGTGGTAGTAGGAAGCCTATAAGTCCACATGGCTAACTTGTAGACGCCCACATTTGTCATTAACACTTGTCTGTTTTCTTTCTTTCTTCCACTCTGATGAAGGTTGACTAGGTAAGGCACATCAAATTTATGTTTCCTGCCACTAAATTCTAGGCCAATAAAATAGACTACAGAAAGTAGTCTTTTACTTGCTGAGCAAACTTTACTTCTTCTTTCAAGAAAGAAAATAAACAAATAAATAGAACCCCAAGCCAGTGTTAATTAGGTACCTCCAAATCCTGTTATTAGCTTTTCCAAAACTTGCCCACTGATTATTTGCCTTGTATATGGAAGGCCTATAACGAATGTTACAGGATGAGTATTTAGATCTGAAAAAAATTTGCTTTATCATTGATGTGGACAAGTTTAAGTAGGTTTTTAAATATTACTGATGACATTATTGTTATAGATTTGCTTTATGAGATGAATTACAATGTAGCACCATAATATATTAATTTGAATTACAAAACAGTCCTATAAAATTATTTTTAACTATCTCTTCAAGTCACCAACAGTAGAAATTTAGAAATTTAATTTGATATTAATTATTGGTCCTATCTTTAATCCTTCATGGTGCTTTCCATAATAGAAAAGTCTAGCCCCCCTGCCCCAATAGCACATTCTGATTAGTACAAATTGCATTCAAGGCAAAAGAGAATATTTCTTAATTTCATAGTACACTCAATCTCTATATATGATAGTTTTTAAGTTCTGTTTATTACAATCAAGAAATAGACCTTTGATTTTTGGAATGGTTTCTCCAGAACAAAAAGGAGAACGATGTAAGAGTATTGCCAGTCTTACCTACCAGATTTAACTTTACTCCAAATGAACGACACTAACAGAGAACTGGCTCTCTCATGTTGCTTAGTGTGTTACAAAAGAGCTGAGAATGCATCAGGAGCAGCAGATAGGCAACAAGTGAAAAACAGTCACATCCAGAAACAGTATTTTATCTAAGCCTTTCTTCCTAGCTTTCCCCACCTAGTGCTACTATAGATTTCTGCAGGACAAACCACAGCTACAAGGGCCGTGTGGTACTGCCTATAGCACAGCTAAAGTACACAGCCTTCAAATTTATTTCATGATCTGTTAGCTTGACTGTGACTTGTACAATAGGCACAGTTGATTTGATAACTGAAGTTTCGTAGAAAAAAATGTAAATATATTATACAGTGGTCTGGGTTGACTTTTCCATGTCAGGTCATTGTACCCTGCTGGTAGGTAGGATGGGGGACTAATTTGTCTTTTCATACATCAAGCAAGCATGTCAATAGCCTTTGCTTGGCTCCCTGTAGTGAGCAATACTTGTTAACTACAGTGATGTACTAACAGTGCGACTCATTGAATTCAGTGGCTCTTTGATTGAAAGGGTTTGGTACAAATGAGGAACATGCAGTGATATTGTAAAGTCATTTCCATTTTGGAACCACTTAAGAACATACTTCTATAAGAAAGATCATAAACCTATTTTAAGATATTTGTTTCTTTAAAAGTATGTCAGTCTTAGGAGTCTTCTGAAGTTGATTTTTATCAACTAAAAAGGTCATTCAAATCCTACCATTGAAGATAGACTTCCTAAACCTTTTTTTGTAATTTTTGTTTTTAATTTCTTAAGGGCATCCGGGTCACAGAGAGAATTGCAGGTGCTCTTGCTTAAGCCCTTTTTCTGGAGTCCTTTTGTAGCCAGACCTACTCCCACAGGGGATGTCAGCAATATTTGAGTTGAAGGTCATTCCTGAGAGAGGACTATGTTGGTGGTAAGTGCCTTGGAAATCTCTCAGGTTAGGCTTTCATGTCTACCAAGAGACTCTGACATCCTGGTTAGACATTCCTGACCCCAGATAAAGTACAAATTCTATCTCAACACAGCAGGTTAGGATTTGTAGTTTTTTGGGGTCACATTTATGTTATTGAAGGATAATAGAGTGATAAGAGAATAAACTATAATATGATATGATAGCTTGATTAGCATAAGTTTTCTTTGGATTTACTGGTATCTTAATGCCATCTTCATAACTTCCTACACATTGCAGAACTCTACTGAATATTTATGAACTGTTTTGACAGAAACTTGATGTTCTTTACTGCTCTGTCTCATTCTATGTATTTGCTGACTTATCTGAAGAAAAACGTATAAAAGCACTGGGTCTGTTACAGAAATACGTGTATAAATTAGTAGAACAAGAATAAAGAAAGGTTCTATATCAGAACGATGAGGTAGAATGAAAAATCCTTTCCGTGTCATCAAATAAGAAAATGAACCTACTTGCTTTTTTACAGATACATTAACAGAGCTTTCCCTTAGAAGAATTTGAGCTAAAAGATACCACATCATGTATTTATTTTATCTTCAGAAATAAACATTTTAATACCTGTGGGAGTCAGTCAGACCAACTACTATATATATACATACACACACATGCACACGCATGTGCGTGCATGCACACATACACACACGCACACTCTTCCATAACTCCTGGAGTACCTGACTTTAGAATTTGCAACAACAGCATCCAAAGACATACTGCACACCCAATCCTGAATTTAGATTAGGAAGTGCCAGGAGGTATGTTCAGGGAATCTCTTCCTACTTGGTGAGGAAGAAAGAAAACAGGCAGATTGTTGAAGAAATGGAATGAAAGAGCAAACAAAGAACAGATTGCATATATTGATTCAGATGTGGGCACATTTATCTGGCACAGGATGTCTACCTGTATGACTATCATTTCCAACAGGAGCATTGATCTGCAGTAAATAACACTGATTGCTAAGTATTTAAAAATGTTAGATGGGTCATGTACAGATCCAGACTACAACTGAGCATGTTTAAATGCTTATAGAAAAAGTCCATGTATAAAGTGGATTTGTAAACTGTTTGAGGTCTCTCTAACTTTTTCTAAAGTATAAATTATATGCTATATTGAAAATTTTCTTGTAATCTTAGTTTAGGAATACCTCCGTCACAACATTTATGGAAGCAGTTGTTTTAGAATAGTTTTGATATGTCAATATTCTGTTCCTTTCATTAAATAATACCAGTTAAAAGAAGAACCTAGAGAATGCCTTAATACTGAGGGGACATTACATCACAGGAATGAGCCCAGGGATTTGTGAAAGTGACTAAATCAGAAAATTTTAAAACCTTGTTTTACAAGGTTCCTATAGTTGTGAAGTTTTAAAGTGTCTGTAGGGCAGGAAAGGCCAACTTTTTAGTATTTATCACAGTGCTGCGAAGGAAAAAAGGATGCCATTGGAGGTTACACTCTCATAAAAAGTGAACTGATGCCAAAAAAGAAGCATTAACAATCTCAAAAGTAACTGAAGTCAGTCTCTCTTTTCTGAAGATCAAACGAATAGTAAGATGTCACTTTCAAAGCTTCTTCATTACCTTGGTAGTAAGGAGACCAATCAACATAAAATACATGATATGGGCATAGTTAATCCATTATCCTCAAATTTTACATGGTTCAACGTTTGTCATTTAAATCTGGATTCACACTGAGATGCATGTTATGCATAGTCAGACTTCAGTATCTATACATCTCAAGTTTTGTTTAATTTTTGATTATTTTTATAGTTAATTTTGTCCTTCTCCTTTTGATTATCTGAACAAGAAAAAGTGGGAAGTGCATATAAAACTGAAATTTTAATCTTTACCTACTTCTTAGCCTCTTTATTTTAAAGAAAGGAAACTATTAGGAAAACTGTAATATATTAGAGGGGACTTTTTCATTTGGTTTTTGCAAGTTACACAGGGTGATTTTATTTTATTCAGAGTATAACAATATAATTTATCTGATTAAAACATTGGATGTGGTTAATGCACACAAAAAATAATCACACAAACAATAAATACTAAAATACACATGAATTATAGTTAATCATTCCTGATTGTTTTTAAAGGGGCTACTTCAAGAAGATTAATGACATCATAGGAGCTTAGTCACATAAAGAAGTAAAACCAGAAAGGTTTAATAACGATTATTTGTACACCTCACAAATCCCTTATATTTAAAAGAAAGCCAATCAAAAGGAGGCTCTTGCTCAACTGACACCTTGGTTTCTCAGATTGGAGCATTATGCAAATGCTACAGCAGCCTTATTTGAAATAACTCCATGTTACTGTGAGGGTACTTAAAATCTCATTGAGAAAAATTGCGAAGTATTACTACTATTTTAGCCACTGTAGAAAATGAGTGGTTAGCCTATGTCAATGAGAAGAACAAGGAGTAAAATTCTGTGTTGGGACTAATTATCTCGACCCTTCTAAAACCTTCTCTGTTGATATTTCTAAGCAACCCTTGGGATGCTTCTGAATGCTGTGTAGGCCTGTGGCCCTGGTGTAGAATTTATTTATACTGATTTACCATAAGAAAAAGCCCTGTATACTGCTATTTTATTTCAACTATTGTAACTACTAACTGTGGTAGTGTTTAAGGTTATTTTCTATGAAACAAGTCAATACCCTAAGCACTCTCTAGGTGCTATTTTAAAGGAATAAGTTAAATTCACAACTGTTTAATAACACACTGCAAGTTAGTCTTATTACAATAGAGAATGTAAATAGAACTGGCAAGTAGAGAAAATTGGTCAAAAGAAATGTGGCATTCCAGAGGCTGAAAGCAGAGTGTGTGTGTGTGTGTGTGTGTGTGTGTGTGTGTGTGTGTGTGTGTGTGTTCTTAAAATATTTTGGAGGGGAGATGAGTGGGGGTAGTGGAGCAACCTCTTTTGAGACCCTGATATGTTGTTTAACCAGAAAAATGCTCTAGTTACACACATATAATTTGACGTTTCATTTCAGGGGTTTTAGACACTCATGTTTATCCATATTCTCAAGAGCCATGCTGCCCAGTAGAGTAGCAAAAGCCAAGTTCCATTACAGAATATAGCTTCTCTGAAATATAACATGCTCTAAGTGTAAACTAAAGCCAGGTTTCAAAGACTTTGTTTGCACCATTTTATATTTTGGATATGTGAGGTTGCATAAGAATATCACATTATTAATTTCACTTGTTTTCTTTTAATTCATAAATGGGGACTACCTGGAAAAATTGGAATTACATGTGTAGTTTGCAATAATTCTGTTGGACACTGCTGCTTTAGAACAATGACTCCCTTGAGGGAGAAGATAAAGTACTAAAATACCATGAAGATGACATGAAAGAAAGAAAAGGTGTTAGAAAAGAAAATACAATGGAAACACAAGAATATCTTTAGGATAAAGAAACTGAGATTGTAGATTTAATCAATTGGCCAATGAAATACTACTTGTTCCTTGAACCTTACCTTTGGGGCTGTACAGATATAAAGAAACATTAAACTTCAGCACCTGCCCCCAAGGAGTTTGCAATCTACTTTGAAGAGATCAGACAAAGACAAAGTCATATGATGTGACAAAATATATGACAACACAATATATGATTTGGTTATATATGATTGATTTGTGACCTGAGCATTTTAAATCACTGCCACATTTATCTAGACCCTTTTGTGGTTTCCTTAAAATACAAATCCAGATGTACTCAGCTATGTCATCTTTGACAAAAGAGCTGAACATCCTCAGTGGAGGAAAGATAGCCTTTTTAATAAATGGTGTTGGAAAAACTGGATTTCAACTGCCAAAGATTAAAACTGGACCCTTATCTTTCACCATGCACTAAATTAAAATCCAAGTGGATTAAGGATCTAAACATTAAAACAGTAACACTAAACTTGATGGAAGATAAGTTAGGCAGAACTCTTGAAGACATTAGCATAGGAAAAGACTTTATGAACAAATCCTAAGTAGCACAGGAACTAGCACAAAGAATCAACACGTGGGATCTCACCTTATTAGAAAGCTTCTGTACTGCAAAAGAAACCATCAACAGAACTAAGAGACAACCTACAATGTGGGAAAAAGTTTTTACCAGTTGCTCCTCAGACAAAGGACTACTATCGAGAATATATAAAGAACTCAAAACAATCAGCTCCCCACAAATATAAAGACCCAATTCATAAATGGGATTCTGAAATGAACAGACATTTCTCAGACAGAGAAGTAAAAGTAGCAAGTAAATATATGAAAAAATGTTCCACATCACTGGTCATTCAAGAGATGCAGATGAAAACAACACTGAGATTCCATCTAACCCCACAAAGAATGGCTGCTATCAAGAAATCAATAACAAATGCTGGTGGGGTTGCAGGGAGAAAGGAACCCTTCTCCATTGTTGGTGGGAGTGCAGACTGGTGCATCCACTACGTAAATCAATATGGAGATACCTCAAAGAGCTGGGACAACAGGTTCCATTTGATCCAGCCATCCCTCTGCTGGGTATCTTTCCAAAAGAATTAAAAGAATCATACCACAGTGATATATGCACACCAATACTTATAGCAGCACACTTTGTAATAGCTAAAACTTGGAAACAGCCCATTTGCCCATCAGTTGGAAACTGGATAAAGAAGATGTGGTTTTTCTGTAAAATGGAATACTACTCAGCCATAAAGAATGAGAAATTAGATTCATTCATAGGAAAATGGATACGTATTGAGGAAATACTGCTAAGTGAAATAAATAAGTCACACATGTGTAAATACTGAATAGTTTCTCTGGTGTAAAAAGCTATAATAGTACATGAGATCCTAATGATATAATTGACCATGTAAAATAGGAAGAAAAGGGCTAAAGGTGTAGGGAAAATGGGAAGGGTAGGGAAAAGGTAATAAGGGAAAATAAAAACCATGAGAAAATGAAAAAATGGAAATAAAGTGTTTGTAAATGGAGAGGGGAGGAGGGGGTGAAGGGAGGGCATGGACAAGGGGGAAAAATGAGAACCAAGACCTGTCATGTAAAGGTATAAGATCCCAATAATGAACGTAATTGTACTGTATACCTTAAATGTACCAATAAACTCAATAAAAGAAAAAAATACAGCATCATAGGCTCGCAGAGATTCTGGCTTCATCAACCTAAAGTAGAGCCCAAGTTTCTGCATTTTAGATGAGCTTTTGAGTGATGCAAATAGGTTAATTCATGTGTCCAGAAGTGATCCAAAAGCATCTGGGACAGCGACTCCCATTCTGGTCTCAAACAGAGAAGGGAATGAGAAAAAAAAATACTTGGCTTAAATGAAAAGATGGGTTAAATCTAAGAGACAGTCAGGTCCTAACTATACTGGAACTTATAAAGGCAGTAGTGGTGAACTCCACTCTTCTTGGATTACATCTACAACTTTGGGAAAGCATTTAGCAAAGCTTCAATAAACACTAAGGGATTGACATTGGTCCTCAAAAGATGGGTCTATGCTCCACTTTTAAATGCTGAGGAACAGTTTCAAGCAATCGTTTTATATTTTTTGTAAGAGTAGGAAAAATTTATTGAGAGAAAGAAAGCTTCTGTCTAAGAGAGACAGAAGGGGGACCGGAAAGTGGGCTGCCTTCAAGCAATCATTTATAGTAAATGTCATCTTTTTCTTTTTATGTCTGTACCTCAAAGACAATTGTTTTGATGAAGACCTAGGTTGAAAATATTGCCCCATGCTTAGATCCTGGATCCAAGATTCTCATCTCACTTGCTTCATATCTGACACACTCAAAAGAACTCAGCTTATGATGGATGAGTTTTTTTCCCCATGCATAAGCACAAAATCTAAGGTGCACTTTGCAATTTTTAATCTAGTTTCCTTCTTTTTAAGCAGGCTTATTTGTGGTCTTTCTAATTGAGTATGAGTTTATCAATAGTGATGTGACCCAGCTTCTCTTCCTAGGACAGACAGACAGAGCTCAACATGAGGAACGTGTCAGGGCTCAGTCTTGCAATCTGGCAAACACAAAACATTAAGGTATGGGATCCACCACCCCAAATACCTCATTGTTCTGTACTTTTTCCTGTCATCTGGTGATGGTGGTATGGCTTGGTAAGTAGATTTTTTCAGTTTGATTCCAGGTTGTAACCAGCTATCAGAAACACTTCTACCATGAAGCACTTATACATTGGAAATTAGCCAGGTAAATTATGCTGCTTTATGGTTTTAACTTACCAGTTCTTTAGAAATGTTTTATATGTGGTTATCAAAACTTTCCAGTTTTCCTATGACTTATCAGGTTGTCTTTCAAAACCAATAGAAGAGCAAAAAAAAAAAAAAATTGGTTGAGAGCAGTTGGGGGTGGATGGGAAGAGGGGGTGAAAACTTATCAAAAGTAAAATTGGATTAAGAGTCAATCAAAATCCAACTGTGAATTTATCATTTCAATGAATTTCAATGAATGGTTTAAAATCTGTTTGAAATCTATTTGAAAATGAATATGTAATAATATAGACATATCTCCTTTTCAAAGCCAGTATTGTCAGATGTATTCTGAGCATTATAATTCATGAACAGAGTAGATGACTATTTGAAAAGTATTAAAATGAGGTGACTTTTCAATACAAGTGTCTTCACAATAAGTTTTTCTATTCTGGGCAATTCAGAAATGTAGACAATTGTGGTAGAAAAATAATATGTATTGTAATATTCACTGTACAGTAGTAGTGTAGTAAGTGGCAATTCTGGACATTACAAGAGACACAAGGATTATTTTCTGTGATTGCACAGAGAATACTTGGATTTCTTGTGAAGCTTTTGCATTGGAAATGAGATTCATCAGTCTGAACGGGGCAGGGTTAGAGCCCTTAGCAACATGCTTATTTTGTAGAAGGTCACTCAATAATAACTTCCTCTGCCCTCCAAGCTTATTAAGACTGACTGGCATATATTAATGAAAACACCTGATTCTCCAACCATAAAACCCAGACAAAGACTTTATTTTAATATTAAGGAAGGAACCCTTAATTAGCAGGGTTTCAAAAATGTCAGCTTCTTCTATTAGCTGTTCTGGTCCATCAAAGCCATAATCCCTACTGTCAAATTTCATCACATGATAGACAGTTTGCTGGCTGTCTTTTTTTTTCTTCTCCTTTTACTGATCATACCGACTGAAGCTTTTAATTTTTTTCAAAAAAATTTCGCCGTCACATTTAACAACTCATTGTGCATTTGCCTGTTACACTCTTGATTTTACTCTTTGCTTTCAAAGAGTCTTAACACATGTCAGCTAAAAAGGGTGGGGGAAACACTGCAGAAACACAAGTATTACATGTGAGTACGTATGCATTCTTAGACATATATTTAAGAACTCCTGGAAGACCTGGGCTTGCTTATATTGATTGCCTTTGAGAGTATATGAGTGCTGTCCTCAAAACACAGACAAATAAAACAGCCTCATAGGTGATTTCCCATTTTTGATTTGTCAAGGAAAAGAATTGTGAGGAAGAACCCAGAATCCTTTTAGATAAGCACTCATTGCTGTTAACCATCAACACACCTGCCTGTTGCAAGGGATTCATGACCACATCTGTGGCTTTGTACTGACCTTCAGAACCAAGATAAAATGAACGTATCTAGCAGGGCAGAATAAATACATGGCTCTTAAAATATTTGGGGTTTTAATCTGATTTAAAACATTTACTGTTGATTAAACTCTTTGCAAAAGAGAAAGTTCATACTACCTATACAAAGAGGAATACAAAACACAAAACAAGGATGAATCAAAGGCTTATGGGCAATGTTTGTGAACACTCAATTGCAGCTGTATCTTTATCCACAAATGAAAATGGATGCCTCAGAGGTAACAGGTTTAGTGTTTAGAAATAAGTTACGAAAAATGAAAGGTGTAAAATGCACAGATGGAAGTGGCTTGGACCAGGTAGAATTTGCTGTTAGAGACTATGAGCTCATACTCATCTCTTCAACAAGGATCAGGAACTTCATCAGAAAACACACTGTGCTTTCTGACCTCACCCATTTGGCTTCACCCTAATAAAGCAATGGGCAAACTGTTCCCATTTTTATCAGTACCCAGGTGTCTTATTTCTCTACTTTTTTCTTCCCACACTTTAAATAGAAAGTCTAGTTTCTCTTACAAACAATGGAGTTTTGCTTATCTAATCCACTTTTTCTAAGTGGAACAACCACCTTCACTCTGAGCACCAGGAGAGCAGCCTCCGAGGAGCTGGGATGGTTTCCTCTCCCATGCAAAATGCATAGGGTTTGTATTTTCCTAAAATTCATTTCCTTTATATCTGGAGATTCTTTTTGTCTTTACTACTGACCATTCTTTTAATTTTCTCAGCATCCATTTTATTGACTCAACATCCCTACATAAACACAAACATAAAGCAAAGCAACATACTCTCAAATTTGATTCACTAATG
This sequence comes from Fukomys damarensis, assembly GCF_012274545.1. Lineage (NCBI taxonomy): Eukaryota > Metazoa > Chordata > Mammalia > Rodentia > Bathyergidae > Fukomys > Fukomys damarensis. Next base: position 56,428,397 of record NW_022900929.1, on the reverse strand, counting down.
AGTCATTATTACTCTAAAGCTATTTTTTCCCTTCCTTAAATGAAATAGATATAGTTGAAGAAGGTACATTTTCTGGTAACCTATTATTAGTTGAATTTACTGCCAGCCCTTGTATACTGTATAATAGTTTTGGGTAACTGTTCACAATCACTTTTAAGTCTCTTGTTCTAATTTTAAGTGCATCATTTAGAAATGAAGTCTTGTATTTGAGACTGATGAGTTTCTGCTTTTTCTGCAGAACATTTAAAAAGCCACCTCTGAGTATAGCCAGACAGCCAAGGTACATTTTCTGGACTAGAACATTTGGTTGAATATTTGGGATATGAGGTCCACTTTTATGGCTAATTAGAGACAAACGAGCTATGTTCCAAGGAGGTTTTTCAACACTTTTGCATGCTCCTGGTAGAGGCAAATGGCCTGGGATCAAACCACTATCTATGCTTCTTGGGGAAGTTACTCCACGGTTTCCTCAGTTGTAAAGATAATTATGGCACCGACATTCTGTTGTTATAATTGAATGTGATGATGAATGTACTGTCCTTACAAAGAAAATCTTGCATAGAGTGAGTCAACAGAGTGTCACTGGACATTCATTCACTGGACTTCAGACTGCTGAGAGCAGAAGCCATTCTGTTGGACTCACTGATACAACCCATTGGTGCATAGCCAATGTTTCACATAGATACTAATCAAATGAATGAGCATGTAACTGAGTAAATGGAGTTAGACATTTTTTGAGAAATGAGTGATTCAGAAGGATTTGCTAAGTATTTGAGGACCCAGAGCAATATAATGGTGTGTCTATTCTCTATCACAAAGAGCTAATTCTGGTCTTCCAAGACTCAAGACTAAAAAGTATGTCATAGCCATTATAAATTCAACAAAACCACTTGGGCTTGACTCCAAAGTATATCAATAAACTACAGTACATGGGCCTCATACTGGAATGAAAGAAAGCTCCTTAAATCCAAAGGGCTCATGGAACTTTTCAGTCTCTGGTGAAAAGTATGGCTTCTTCCTCCTCCAACTTGCCCCTGACATTTACAGGTTCTCTGAATCTTCCTGTGGGTCCCATATTTTTTTTCCTCATTGAGTTTATCGGTACATTCTGGGTATACAATACAGTTACATTCATTACTGGGATCTTGTACCTTTACATGACAGGTCTTGGTTCTCATTTTTTCCCCTTGTCCCTGCCCTCCCTTTACCCCCTCCTCCACTCTCCATTTACAAATATTTTACTTCCATTTTTTCATTTTCTCCTATTTTTTCTTTCCCTTATTCCTTTTTCCCTACTCTTCCCACTTTTCCTACATCTTTAGCCCTTTTCTTCCCATTTCACATTGTCAGTTATCTCATTAGGATCTATGTACTATTATAGTTTATTCACACCAGAGAAACTATTCGGTATTTGGATATGTGTGACTTATTTATTTCATTTAGGAGTATTTCCTCAATATGTATCCATTTCCCTACGAATGAATCTAATTTCTCATTCTTTATGGCTGAGTAGTATTCCATTTTATAGAAAAACCACATCTTCTTTATCCAGTTTCCAACTGATGGGCAAATGGGCTGTTTCCAAGCTTTAACTATTACAAACTGTGCTGCTATAAACATAGGCGCCCATATATCACTGTGATATGATTCTTTTGGAAAGATACCCAGCAGAGGGATGGCTGGGTCAAATGGAACCTCCAGTCCAAGCTCTTTGAGGTATCTCCATATTGATTTCCATAGTGGTTGCACCAGTCTGCACTCCCACCAACAATGGAGAAGCGTTCCTTTCTCCCCACATCCCCGCCAACATTTGTTATTGTGTGATTTCTTGATAGCAGCCATTCTTTGTGGGGTGAGGTGGAATCTCAGTGTTGTTTTCATCTGCATCTCTTGAATGACCAGTGACGTGGAACATTTTTTCATATATTTACTTGCTGCTTTTACTTCTTTGTCTGAGAAATGTCTGTTCATTTCAGATGCCTGTGGGCCCCATATTAAGGAGTCTCTGGGATACCACTGAGGCTCATCCACACTTGTCATGTTAGAGCAGCAGTGCTATATCGATGCATTTTATTTAGCACTGGTCATTGTTAATGGTTTAACTTGTAAAACAAGTGTTCAAAGTAGTGTGAGAATTTACTCCTAAACTTGTTCAGATACCACAGTATCTCACGGTATACAGAAAGAAAATTTTAAAACAGAAGAAAAAGACAAAAACAGAAAGACCAACTTATATCTAAAGACACTAAAAGGGTACAATATGAATCACTGGCTTAATCATTGCCCTGGGAAGTAGAAGCTTTTCTTACTCCCCCAGCCCTGTCCCCACCACTGATTCTTGGAGTGAGGCTGGATAAGTCACTCTCTTCTTTTGTCTGCTTTTTAATTTGTTATCTTGAAGAGACAACCTCTGCTTCCTGTGATGGGGAACAAATAAGAAAATACCTATAAAGTGTCCTAAGTGCATATACAGTTACCCTTAATTGACATGCTGGTTACTTTTGTTGGAGTGGAGGCCTCAAAGGTGAAGGAAAGCGTGGTGGAGGGAGTGTGCCCAAGGCTTGCTGCCTTTCCAGGCTGAGACTTGGGAGCGAAGCATAGTTAGCATCTTAGAAAATCCATACCTAAGATCTGTAGGAGCTTTGAGGAGTGTGCACTTGGAGTAAGCAGCAATATCTGGCTGGAAAAATCAGTTTCTATCACCTCCTGCAATCAGTTTGACATCCCTCTTGAGCAACAGGATGTAACACAGCACGTGAAACTTGCCCCAACCCCACCGGCCCCTGTCTGTCTGTCTGTCTGTCCGTTCATCTGTCTGTCTGTCTGTCTATCTATCTATCTATCTATCTATCTATCTATCTATCTATCTATCTATCTATCTATCTAATACTTGTATATTTGGAAAATTTCATGTGAAAAGTAAATCCACAGGGACTCCATTAGTATGTAGAACAGTGTTAGTACAAGAACCTGGAAAGGGGAAGGTAGTAATATAGAGACAGATGAAATAGATACTAATTTCCCTTTACTCCACACCGCCTCTTTTTTTTTTTTTTTTTTTTTTTTTTTTTTTTTTTTTGGTACCAGAGATTGAATTTGGGACCTTGCCCTTGGCCAGGCAGGCGGCGGCACCACTGAGCTAAATCCCTGGCGCACCCTCTGTTTTATTATGTGGTATAGAAAACTTTTTCTAAGTTTCATCTCCTTTGATTGAAAATATCATATTTGTAGAGGAAATGCAAATGGCTTGTCCCATGAATTACAGAATTTAACACTCACCTACTTAGCTAATTATATACTTATATTAAACGCTTTTCTGGAATTGAGGTTGCTTAATGTCTGGGATAATATCTTACCTTTATAGTTTGAACATTGTGCTCAATAAATATTTGTTGATTTGATTAAACTGATGATTTCAAAATGGTTTTCTTTATGTTACTTCTCTCCTCTCAGGAACCTTGGGTTTTTACACTAAAGACTAGAGATCCAGAACTTTGAGAAGCCACCACAATCTCAGAGCCACATAAGTTGCCCATTCAGGGTTAGAAAGTAGTCTGTCTCTATGATTTGATCTTTTTAGATTCCACATATAAGAGAGATCATGTAGTACTTTCCTTTCTGTGTCTGCCTTGTTTTACTTAGCATAATATCCTCTAGGTCCATGCAGCTTGTTATAAATGGCAAGATTTCCTTTTTAAAGGATGACTAATATTCTAGTGCGTGTGTGCATGTATGTGTGTGCGTGCGCCTTTATCCATACACTGACAGGCACCTATGTTGATTTTATATCTTAGCTAGCATATCTAGAACAATGCTAGAGTATATGTGGGATGCAAATATTTCTTTTGGACACTGATTTCACTTCCTTTGGAGAAAAGGTAGGGGAGTAAGGAAAATGTACAGAGTTGGCAAAGGGTACAAAGTTCTGTAGAATGAATAAGTCCTAGAAATCAGATGTATCATATGGGTACTATAGTTAATAATAGTGTATTTCATACTTGAAATTTAAGAGAGTGGATCTTAAGTGTTCTTACCATACACATGCACACACATACACAAACTGAAGACATGGATATATTAATTAGATTGAAGTAATCAGTTCAATATGAATATGTATATCAAAACAGCATACTTGTATGCATTACATATACACAATTTCAATAAAATTTTTTAAAAAAATCACTCGGCTTTACACCTCAGTGATCTCCCTGGATTGGTGGCAGGGTTGCCTTTTGACTCTGGTCCTGGAAAGGCCAGGGTCTGAATCCCAGTGCTGCTAATTTGTAACTGTGTGACTTTGAAGAGGTCCTTTAACCTTTGTAAGCCTCCATCCCCACCCCTTCCTAAAGATTTTAGAATTAATATCATTAGCACATAATAGGAAGTAAATAAATGGTAGCCATAGTGAAATTATATCCACCTGCATTTTTTGCTCTGAGTCAGAAGGATGAAAGAAACCCTACTTGCCACACAGACAATGCTTAATTTTGCCAATTATTTGGAAATTACCTGAATGGCTTATCTTGTTTTTCAGTGTGTCTCAACCACAATCCTCTGCAGCTATGTCTACTTTCCCCAGATTGAAAAGTTGGACTGAATTTAATACTAAGCTTATTTTTTTGCTACATTAGCACAACGGTATGAATAGAGACAAGAGGGTACCTGAATGTGTTTGGGGCAGAAGCACTGAATGACAAAACTGGTGGCCTTGGAAGGCACTTAGACTACATTCTCAGGAGGAGTACCCGTAACTACTCCTTCCCAGAGTGAATGATATGAAGATGTGTGTTTGCTTTCAAATGGATACAAACCACACAGCTTTTTGCCAACATTTTTTTTTTAAACTATGAGATGAAATATAGAGACCGGTTACATGGACAGACAGGAAGAAGTTTGAAAGAGAGTCCTTGAAGCTTTGAGCGCTTCAAAAACAAATAAATAGCTAGCAAATAACGAAGGAAAAACTAGATGGGAAAGAATTTTTTCTGCTTCGATGTCACCTGCATCCTTTTTGCAGGTTGAATTAATGTCCCTAGTCTTGTGTCCAATCATAAAGTTTCTAGAACATCAGTAGTACTCTTTCTAACTCATTTTATTTCAGTCACATCTTTTAGTTTTTGTATATTCAGACAGGAATATTTATTGGAGATATGCTATTGGTTACATGAATTGGCTTCAACTATTTGACTGGGTATACATTACCCTGCTGTGTAAAAGTAAGACTTTACATGCTTGAATTTACCTGGGAAAAGCAAAAGAGCTAAGGTGACTTGCTATTAAAAGGGTGGGAGAGGGAAATAAAGGTACAGGGAAAAAAGCCATGAAACTTTTAATTTAGTTTTCAGTTTTTTAGCTTGAGCTTGTCTGAGAATGTATTGGGGAAAATTCAGATATAAACGCAAGGTACATGGAAAAAATACTATGCAAACTGTAGCTGGGAATATTGGCTTCCAGTAGCAGCTTTGACATTAACTTTTTGTGTTGATTGGGGGTATTTTATCTTCCTAAGTTCACATGTACAAGAAAGTTCACATGAACAGTAAGGGTGGAAATGAAAAAAGATGGTCTGCCTCTTAACTTTATCTTTCTCATCTCTGAAATGGAGATGATTCCCTTGCAGGGTGTTTGGAGGACTGAGATTTTCTAAGTGTACCACAGAGAATCTGTACTCAGGAAATTCTAGGCTTCTTCCCTTTTCCCTTTCTAAATTTCTGCCACTTTAGACTCTTTAGAATAATCTGGAACATGTGGTGATCTTCATTAGCACTGCTATCAAATAAGGGCTATTATTGCAGTGGCTACACCTGGCATCCATTTTCTGTGAGTGACTTGACTCACAATTTTTCCAAGTGAGGGTCAAATTGACTCTCTTCTTTCCAGTGCTGAAAGAAGCCACCTATAAATCCCTTGAGATACAAATATTTATTCATTAACAGTTGGCTAGTCCACAGCATGGTGTGGTCTGAACACACTTTGAGAACAGGTTTATGCCTTTTAAACGTAAAGTAAAAAAAAAAAAAAGACAATGTAAAAAGTGTTTTAAATGCCCTTCTATTATTTGAATTATCTGTACTTAAAGCTTCAAAACCTCGATATTTGGAAGTAATAATTTTTAAGAAACCCAACCATTTTTACACCATTGAAAAGGTGATGACATAAAGATATACCTGATAGTTCCAGCGGGTAAATTGAAATTTGTCTAAAATGCAAAGACTTTGCTAACACTGGCAAATCAGGGCCAGTGTAGCAGAATTAATACACTTTTAAATTTTCTTTGTGTGTAACAGTTTCCTATTATCCTGATAAGTGGGCAGCCATTTCACTTCTTTTATTGATATAGCTGTGAAAAAAGAATTAGATTCCAACACTTATGTAACTGAGATTAATTGATTGATTAGATTATTAATTAAATATGCCATTAAATTTTCTTTAAAAATAATGGCTTAGGACTATGTGGATTCCCTAAGGTTTTTTTCTCCAATGGATAGAAGAATAAACAAGGAAATGCATAACTAAACATTGTGCCTTGTCTTGTGAGAGATAATTAAGCAAGCAGATGCACTCCTATGCAGGAATTTTACTCACTGCTGGCTGCCTTACCAGACTACTGTTAGCCAGCATCCCCATACAAGGTGACGAGACTTCACCTTTGTGAGCAACCAACCAAGAGAAATCAGTGAACTCCTAGGACAATCACTGGGACCACATACCTAGGCACACCTATTTCTACACACTAGCTGGCGTGTTTTAGTTGAGAATAAAATGGTTTACTTAAAACTTCCAATCATGCAGTATTTCAGGGAACTGTGGAAAAATAAAAACAGCAAGTGGCCTTTCAGGTAACCCATAATTAAAAGCAAATTTGAGCTGTCTTTTCAGGGAAACTACCCAGGGGAAGTATTTGCTACCTGTTTGACCTTCACGATTGTGAGTCCTTGGCAGTGTCAACGACCCTCTGAACTGAATTCAAAACTAATCTCTGACAGAAAAAGAGAAACAGAATTCATGCAAATCATATTAATTCCAACATTTCCCCAGTGAGCTGGGTATAAACTACAGCCTAATTAAATATTTTTTAACGATGTGAGTAATTTTTGCCAAGGGGCGGATTCAGGGGAAAATTTAATATGAGATCACAAAAGCTGTTCCCAGCGTTGATTCTGTAAATTAATGACTATCTGCCTTATGATAAAAACATGCTGCCAAGAATGAAAATGAAGTCGGCAAAGCTTGCTCTATTTGTCTAACAACCAAATATACAGAATGCAAAACTTTAAAGGCATTGGGAAATTTCCATTGTATTGTGTGATATCTTCAGGATAAAGATGCATAATGCGGACAACCCAATAACCAGCTTTAAGGCATTGTCAAGAATATGCGGCCATTTACAGGTAGCTGTTGTCAAGGTCCAGGGTCATACTGTAAAACAACTAGTTAGTTTGCAACTTGCTTCCAAAGAGATTCAAGATGGCTCACAATAGTCTACAAGCAAGTAACAATGTTAAAGCCAAAATGGAAGTTCAGAAATGTATCAAGGGCAAGTACTCCGTTATTTGGTACAAATGCTGCCAGCACTACAGCTTCATGGATTCCTTCTTCAGATTCACCATTAAACAGCTTTCCACACCCATCCTGATCCCCAGGGCAGTTTATTCCGGAAACCGGAATTGGATTGTTGTCCAAGGTCATGGGGGTGAAAAATGGGGGTGAATGCAGCGAGCCAAGGGATGATGTCAACACAGCCCTGGGCAGCTTACTGCATCTAAATCTATAAATGGCAGCGGACAAAAGGTGGCCTGGTAGATACGGCTTCTCTTGTCTGCTTAAGTCCAATTTGAGAATGAAACTTCCTGTCATGTTCAGACTCCAGTTTTAGGAAGCATTTTGACAAAAAAGCAGCTTGGCACAGATTACAGAAAAGCAAAGCATGGCACTTGATTCAATGCCAGGGAAAAGTCCCTCATCTCACTTTGCCTAGTAAGGGCAGCTTGCTTGTAATGACTCCTGTAGTTAACACCTACAAGTTGCCAGTGGTCTCTTGTGACATATGACTTGGGATCTGCTAGACCCTGGTCACCAGGCCAACCCATCACAAGGGTTTTAGGAGCTATATTTATTTAAATTTCTGTCAGTGCCCAGCGATGGAGATTGAATTTACAGTCTTTCAATTAGAAGGTCATCTGTGCTAACTAGTGCACCACTGCCTCATTATAATCATAAAATTAGTGAGAAAAGACTGGCATGAGTAATATGAAAACGCTGGTTTCAGAGGTCAAAGGTGCTATTTCCTCAGGTTACAGCAGAGGAGGATGCAACAGCAAACTCTTGATCGGTAAATATGCCCATCTCAAGCAAAGAGAAGTCCCTGAGACCCAGTACAATGAAACAGAAAGATGCTAAGATAATTTTATGAGAATGCATACTCATAGTGGCTGTATTTACTGATAGCTTTTTAAAATATTTACACATAAAATTTCCTTGCAAATTAAATACAAATAAGAGTAGCATAAACTCTTTCAAAGCATGGCTTTGGATTTTTAACTGTATTTATCAAAAATGTGAGTTGATGATTAGTAAACAGTTTAAAATGAAACAAATGCAACATGGGAAGGCTGAGATGCGGAGTGCCTCGTGGCTGGCAGTATAAATAGCAGGCTGCCATGGTGAGGCTTATCATCCTTAAACTTTAAAACAATGTGTCGTTGGTGTTAACTGAATCACCGGGTGCCACTTAATTAGTGTAAACGTTTGCTTTTGAAACACAGGGAAAGAAAAATAAAACAAAATGCCAAAAGCAGCTTAATGCAGAATTAAAAGGGAAGGAAATAAACAAAACTACCATTGATTGAGCCTTTATACTGATCAGGTACTTTTATATCATTTTTCTCCTCTAATCCTCAGGATGGCTTTAGGAGAAGAAGGTATTATTATCCTGGATGTACAAATAAGGAAGTAGAGATGACAGAAGAGGGAAAGTTCTTCTACGTTTGCAGAGTAAGTGACAGACCCAGATTTGACCTCAGAGGCCATCCCCGGATAATGTGTATTCTAATTCTGTTATGCTAACTGAGGTGGTGCTTATTGAAAATGCGTTTCAGTTTCCCTAATACAAGAAGAGAGTCTTCTGGAACTTCCTTACAATAAACAACAGTTTAAAGAGCTGGATCCAGGAGGGAAAGAACAATTTAACTCAGAATTCAAGATCTCTGCCTTCTACTTGAGAAGAGGACATGAGCCACCTGACAGCGAAGCAGCGTGCAAGGAGCTCCCATCCAGAGGCAGAGGCAGGGCTTCAAGAAGAGAAAGGAGGCTCAGAGCGGGGCCCTGAGCAGGTGGTGAAAGGGAGGGGGCAGGCTGGCTAAGGTGCAGAAGGTATGATGCTTTCTTCACAGGCCCTGGCAAGAAAATCAGAGAGGCAGAGAGATAGGTGTAGACTTGTCTGACTGAAAAGAAAAGGGATATCCCACTCTTTAGTTGGCCTTTTTCTTCCATTTTTGCTTAATATGACTTTCTCCTGTTTCTGTTCCAAGCCTCCCTTACTCTCTGGCTTTCTCTGTTCTTGTGCTCTATGGCAGACTCTTTGGGCCTAGAGTGGGCCACTGATGGGATGGGCTGGTACACCAACCAAAGGGCCAGCACTGGATGAAGGAAAGGAAGCAAAAGATTTTTCTCCACTGTAAATTCCCCGGAAGGGGCACGCCATCTACTAGCGGCAGCAGGAGCAGCTTTCTTTCACTGGGTAGGCAAAGCGCAGGGGCCTTACAGAGGGTTGTGCTCAGAGAAGGGGCAGATCAGAGGCAAGGTGATGGATAATGTGCACATGGAACAGTCGCAGATCACTTGCAACAAATGTATGATGACCTCCAAAGCTCAGAGCTCACAGGAGCCTTCTAATTGAGGATAATCCAGAATTATGGTGCTTAATTATGTTCATAGGTTTCTTTGAAGGCTGTTTATTTTTTTGGGGGGGAGGTCGGAGTCTCAGTGGGATGAGGATATCTCTAGCTACCAAGGTAGGTTTTACCCAGGAAACACACTTTAGGAACTATGTGCTTCTCCCACCCCACCCCACAGAATTGCTAACATCCTCTTTTTTGTCAATTTTCCATATTTCCTGGTTGGGTTAATGTTCCTTACCTATGAATACCCTCTGTCCTCTTCTGAGAAGTTGCTGTTAAAATTGTAAGATTGCCTTTGCTTTCCTTGTGTTTTTTCAAAATGAGGTCTGCATACTACCTTGGGTCTGTACAACATATGGAATTGTTGGCCTTTTTAAAAACACACATCCCTAGTCTAATCCATAGTACTAAATTAGGCTGTCCTGCATGGTGCCAGAGAAGTCGCATTTTAAATAAGAATTTCAGGATATTTTTCTCACAATTAACATCTAATAGTCATTGGTTAAGGGACTTGAACTTTGCCAGAAATTTTATTCTCTACACATTTCTTCCTCGGGTTTTCTTGCCCTCCACACTGTACCAACGTACTCAAACTTGGTTACTCTGTCTGCAGTCAATCCACCCCTAACATTTCATTGATTCTCTTACCATCTGTGCATCACTATTTGTCCTTTTCCTCACTGCACACAGTCTGCTTCCTAGACTCTTCTGATTTGGTGTATTTTCCTCCTTATTCTACTCCCCTTCACCTATTTCACCTGCCTTTCTTCTTACTGCTTGCCTTGTAATCACTGACATCAGCATCTTTTCACTGTCTTGCTATTGCTTACCACACGATTATTAAGGTGCAGCTTACTTCTTCCACCTGGTGAAGCTTTCCTGAATTGATACAGGGACTGAAAAAGCAAGCTTTCAAATATGTGTCTGACACAATAACCAACTTGCACTGGAGGGTATAAAACAATCCTTTGGCCAATACCTATGATAAAAATAATGTTCATATGTCTATATTGTTATCTGATATGGGAATGTTTATACGTGCACATTGTTGTCTGAGATGGAAATGGTTATTTGTCTATATTGTTATCTAAGGCAGGAATGATATCTTTTACGCATTTGCTGTAATACACTCTTGGGTTTCTAGACATATTCAATCAGATTAGGGATAGGTTTCATCCCTGTACACCTTAACTATGGCATAACTATGCTGGCTTTTCAACGTCATTTTCTCTTGAGCTACTCCAGGTTGGCTGGTAGAGTATAAACACCTCTTGAAGTAAGGGCATCTGGCCAACAGCTCTAAGTTTCATATTTCAATTCAAAAAGCTCATACATGGTATTTGAGAATCTGGGTTTGTTTTGTGCAGGTGTGTTAACTGGTGTAGTCGCTGTATCTAGGAGAGAAGGTCCATGAAGAGAGATGCTCTCACCATTTTCGGGTATTCTCCAACAACAAAATTTTGTTTTGAATAACAGAATTTTGTTTTGAACAACAGGATTCTGTGTGTGTGTGTGTGTGTGTGTGTGTGTGTGTGTGTGTGTGTTTTGGTTGCAGGGATTGAAACTCAGGACCTTGTACTTGCAAGGCAGGAGGTGGTACCACTGAGCTAAATACCTGGCCTAAGGATTGTTATTTGAATACATAATCTATAGGACATTATATTTTTTTTGGGGGGATGGGAACAAACAAGAACAATTGTTTGACCCCAAATGTAAATTAGTCCTTGTACAAGGTGCTTTCCTCTACCCCCAATTTTAGTGTCTTGGGAACCAGGTACTTCTACAGGATGAGGAATTCAATAGAGCGAAACTGTAGGGCAAGGGCATGCATGGTTATCTGCTGTTTGCTAGAATGCTGGGGCACACACCTCAGCCCTTGGCATCAATGCAATGTTAACAAGTAGAGTACAATTAGAACTGAGGTAATGGTATGGAGAGCTGGGGAATTTCATTGATGATGTTGGACTATGAGGCTAAATGAAGATGGTTTGGTCAAGTGGCCATTGGGAGAAACCTGGGCTAACTGGCTTCCTAGACACAGAAGGGTGGTCTGAGAGTTTCACTTCCTCTTTGCCTGGCTTCACATGAACAGTGAGATGTGCCATGGCAGAGGACAGAAACACTTCATGCTGTCTCTAGAAGTAAAACTACTTAACCATCAAGCACAAAAATATATAATATAATGTATTTACTTAGAATTCTACCAATTGTAGCTTTTTAATTCAGTTTTTATTAGGTTTCCATAATGCCTTTCTTTCTAGAAGTTTATTAAACAAGTTTTCAATGAAACATGTTTTAAAACATTAAATAGGCAAGAGATGTAAAACGGTACAGGCAGAAGTTATTTTCAAACAGCCACATAACTGGGAGAGAATATACTTTTTCATGTATTCAGGAATGATCTTTGGACCTAAGTCTTCAATGGACTAAAAATTGGCGTATATCAAATTGAAAATGAATGATGTAATATCACAACACAAAGCCAGTCACACCCATGATATCAGCTCATTTCCTGTAGTTGGCAGACAGCCCTTAGATAAATTTACCTCAGTAAGTTTGCTTCCCAGAGGGTTGGCAAGAGGATTCCTCACAAGGTGCTTACCAGGCTGTTCCCTTATCTACTCTATTGAGACCTGAGCTTTTCTCATAACCTGGGGGCAAAAATCAAACGGGAAGGGTGAGAGAGGCAAGAAAACGTCAGGGGAAGTTAAATAGGTTATCACCAAGAAAGAGTATTCAGTGACTATAAACTGATCAATCTATTGCTCTTAGGATGCTGTGAAATTATATTTGAAGGTAATCTCAAAAGAAGAGTTAGCAAAATATTTTGTAAAATTAGATTGTCATTTGAGTGAATACATACTTATAGGTTTGCCCACATTTATCTGAGTAAACAAGTTCTAGAATTTTTTTAAAAAAAGTAAATGGAAGGAAAAAGCAGCCAAAAACATTTACATATGGGAACATGCAAGATGTGACCTGGGATGGAAATGTGGGACTTCAACTCATTCAGGACTGAGCTCTCTCTTGCATGCTTCTGAGTCTGGCTACCACTTAGCCACAACTCTAAGGCATCACTGACATTGTGAAATGATGCAGTAGTGAGTCAGGGGGTGAAATTTTTCAGTGTAAATAAGAGTCGTTCCATGCATTTAAAATTAAGTTGGTTCAAGATGAAACAATTGGTGTTAATGAGATGATAGGTCAGGGAAGAATAAAGATCTGTTAGTACTAAAAGCATAGAAAGACCAGCAACTACATCTTGACAGCTTTTGTTTTTGATGGAGACAATGAAGTAAGAAACAGAAGGCAGCATGTATAGTGAAGAGTAACCAGGTGACCCCAAAATACTTCTAAGATGCTGGTCAAAAATATTAGTAAAAGAAATATTTCTGATTTTCATGACTCTGATACAGGTGTTGCAGCATGATTTTGCCAGAAAAATATAGGAAGAAGATATAATAAACTGGATGAAAGCATGAATTTCTCTACTGTGTTGCTCCATTTGATGCATTTTAGAAGGATTTATGTTCTATCTGTATTTAAACTATGTAGTTCATTAGGCAAGTTAGTATGTGGTGGTCATTTATATCACATAGCTGGGTATGAGGATAGAAATACTGCTTCCATGAGAAAATCATACTTTTACAATACATCATTTTGATCAACAGTATTTTTCACATTATTAAAGATGATTACATCAAGGACAGCTCATACTATAAAGCTCTGCCCCTCGTTATTACAGTTTATGCACACGAGCAGCAACCCCTTCTACCCTGAAGGGTGTGTATAAATATTAGTACACACATACATATAACAATATATAGTAAGTATTACTGCAAGATCTCCTGTGGTTGAAATGACATCTCTAAATGGATGTCTGAATCCATGTTACTGCCATAAATACAGTGAAATTTTCATTTTATTAATAAGGACATGTTCAAACTTTTGAGTAGGGGCCAAAGAATTGCTAATGTGTGAGCAAATGTTTAAGTGACAGTAAGCATTATCTTGCTTTCCCAAAGTGACCAAAAGCCATGAGCAAAGACATTTTTTAAAGTTCCTTTGAGAGACATTTAGTAAGAAGAGAGTGCAGTTTCATGATTTGACAATTTGGAAATGGGGAGAGCAAGAACACCTCTGTAGTAGGATACTTATGTTTTATCTAGGACTACGCCATGAATTGCTAAGAGAACACGAGTGCATACATTTCTAGAATGTTAGGATTACTCAAAGACGTAAGTACATAGATACCGGAGGCAGCATTCTTAGTATGCTATTTTGATAACTTTAATTAGATCAACCAATTATCTATGTAGACATCCACTTACTAGATACAATGAGGGCAAATATATAAAATTTCAAGGTTTGAATAGTGCGATTCAAGGTTATAAATATATGGCTCTTAGATCCATTTAAGGAATTTAAGAAAATATATGTAAAGTTAAATTTAATGGAAGTATTCTTATAGATGAAGTTCTACTACTCTTTTGTACAGATTATATGCTGTTTGTACCATGAGTGAAACAAAAAACATAGAATAAATAATTTTCTCTTGCCTTCCCTCCTTTTTTAACAACTGGAAATGCAAGGTGGCCCTCAATTTCTAGTTTTGCCTGGCTAAATCCCACTTGTTCTACAGGTCTCAGCTGATATTTCATTTTCTAGGACTAGAATAGCTCTTCCTGTTAGATACTCCTAACAGTGTTTATGCCTTCCTTGCCTGGCATTAAGCACAGATGCAATTGACTATTTTTTACCTAACATCCCTGCAAAGATAAACAATTACTAAGAGCAGGTACCATCCTTTCTTCTTTACTGTTGTGATCCTATGTAGTGGCCTTCAATAAAGATCTGCTGGATGAACGAATGTGTGTTTGGTCATCTGGCATGCAGGACGACAAGCCTGTAGCTGCAAACTCACAAATACTGCCAGAGCAGTTGGATTACAAGATCAAGTGGCAGCTGCATTTTACCAAGCTGGGAAGCTAAACCAGAATCAGGGGAGAGGAG
>NW_022900929.1:56395985-56408485 GCF_012274545.1 Fukomys damarensis | reverse complement strand
TTATTACGAGTATTTTCTTGTGAATCATTTCTTAAATTTAAGAATTTTGAGTTTTAGTTATTAAACTAGGCATTAAAATATTTTTAAAAATTATGCCAGCTAATGGAACAGAAGGTCTTAGAAATACCAGAACATATTGTGGAAATGATCACTATGTAGCCTTTGACTAGATCGAGGACAAAAAGCAAGGATCTAATTCCTAGCCTAATGGAGATGACTGTTTTTGTACTAAGGATTGAATGCAGGTCCTTTGAGCCCAGCTACATCCTTGCCCCTTTTTAAAATTTTTGATTTTTGAGAGACAGTCTTGATGAGTCACTAACTTGCCCAGCCTGGGCTCAAACTTGTAGTCCTCCTGCCTCAGTCTCCCAGAGTGCTAGGATTATAGGTTTGATCACCATACCTACTTATGATGTGTTTTACTATAGCTGATCTGCCTGAGAGATGGGTTCAATTGATATTGTTTCCCCTGGGAAGCAAAAATAGGGCATCAATCAAAAGTTGTATCTGTAGGCACTGTAATGATAATTTGAGACTACCATAAGCAGTGGGACAATACAGTTGAGGAAACACAGAAGCAAGGATGTAGAGATACACATACCTTAGTTTACGTTTTATCCTTAAATTCCAAGAGAATCTGGTTTGTCAGGTAACACATCTAATTTTCTTTTTTCAAAATTTCTACTTGCAGATGTTTTTGAAGATCATGTAAGGAATTAGATTTATAGGGGATAATTATTAATATGAAAAACTTTATATTCTGTTCCAACACTGATCTGGTTGCTGATGGAAAAATATGTATTGAGAGGGCAATTTAATTTGGGGACAGCTGAATACTGACTCTCATGTACCTGAACTCCGAAAGAAAGGGTCAAAATGTCACATTCTTGAACGGGGACTAAGAGAAGAACATATACTTTTTGACCCTTAAATCTGTTATCTTTGTCTGTAGTGTAAACTCCATCCAAGAAGCTATATCATATAAATCCTAAGAATTTCAAGAAAAGCTAAGTAAATTATAACTTTTTATTGCAAAAGATAATCTGGAATTGTTTTCAGATTGTTTCATTCTTGGCAATATCCAGTGATTATGAATATAAGGCAGAATTAATAGTTTTTAGGAGTAGTGTTAAGTCTTCATATTTTAAATTTGTTCATAACTTATATTCCTTGGGACTGTCTAATTCAGTGAGAGGTATGGATACAATACATATCTATCTCGGCTGATTTCTTGACACATTGAGCTTTTGTACTTACACAATTTGCTGTAAAAGGGAATTGGGTTTAGTGGAATCTGTCTTAAATTTAAAGTGGTAGTAGCTACCAACAAATCAAAAAACTTCACTCTAAGCTGGTTTTCCCTAAAAAGTGGTCCTAGAAACTCATGCCACGGTCAGACTTTGGTGTTTTAACCTTTGTGATGTATTACATTAGATGGGCCTTGGACACAGGCCTGAGTAGAACAAAACCAAGGTTAAATGGTACAGGGCCTTTTCTAAGTCAAATAACTTCTAAGGAATTTATCAAATATAACTTCTAGAGTGTCATTGGAGAAGTGAAAAATAATACTAGAAGTCATTGTATTCCCTGCTCGAGATTTAGGACAGTTACATTACTTTAAAATATATCTGTGTTCATGGCTGTCAGAAGAAATCCTAACAAAATCCACATATTTGCCACATCCATTACCACTGTAAAGAATTGCTTTGAAATGCTTGCTCTAACAGTTACACAGCTTCAACTTCCTCATTTGAGACTGGGCATTTCTAGTCCTGGGCTGAAAGTCTTCACCCAAGGACCCAAGTGAGGGTGTTGCAACTATCAATTGCAAAGTTCACACTTGCAGTTCAAAATACTAACAGCTAATGTCTATGCAACGCTATTTACCATGCCTCATATGTATATGAGGTATACTCTTTAGTTACAATTTATTTTTTATCTCATTTAATCTTCAGAACAGTACTACATAGTTGGTATTATTATTTTCTCAATTTTACAGATGAGGAAACTAAGGAGAGAGTGGTTTACCCCATATCACATGGATGGTTTGGGTAACTGTGTTCAGTCCCTGCTATCTGTTGGCTCTAGGGCCACCCCTCTGCTTTGGTACTACCTGCACAGCTGTGATCACAGAAAGAGACCTACAGTTTGGCAGAAGCAGGTGGAGGACTGGCAACACATTACCTCTGTCAGAGTAGGAATACAAAATAATTGTTTCAATTACCTTTAATAGTAACTTTACACCAGAGAGATAATGTCTAACACATATAATACAAAAAGGAACATTTTATTAGACTAAATTTAAATACTCACTAGTGCTTGGTATGCTGAAATGTCCAGTACTTTTTACTATAATTTCTTTGGTAGGTCACATCACCAGCATAGAATCATTTATTCAAAGTAAGTCCCCTGAATCTTCCATACGTCCCTTCATAAGGTGCATGTTTTGAAGTATGCTGCTTTCAAATAATTCACTAACCCTACAAGGACTTCCAGCATGGGGTATCACTTCACAGAAGACAATAGCAGATAAAATAGGAGATGGTTCTGGGGAAAGCACAGCTCTTGGTGGAATAGATTCTGCATCTTAGGCAATAGGGCAGAAGCAGTGTTTTATAACTGTCGTGTTTAGCACAATTTCTAGATTCTTGGATATTTTCTTCATGCTTTGCAATCACTCTCCTTAAAAAAAATATGGTAATAACCACATCATCATCTTGTTTTGTGCTTAATAATGAGACGGATAAAAACTGTAGCTACTCATGAGTGCAAAAGTGAAAAAGAAAAACGACAAACAAAAAAGGTAAGTCATTTGTTGTAAGAACCTACAAATAAATTAAACCTTGCCTAAGATGTATTGATTTTATGTGGCCTTGCCTGTAGAATAATGTCAAGAGTTTCTGACAATCCATTACATTCAATAGGCAAAATTGCCTTATAATTTTTTTCTCTTTCTTGAACGATATATAATCTATTTTTTTCCTTGATGAAAAAGCAGCTTTATAAGCTTGTAAATTCTTTAAAGTAGTGAACAAAACTGACACATCATACATGGAAAAGAGTCTTCTGATCATTTCTTTAACATTACATCCAGACAAAAAATTAGTTTTAATTAATACTATAAATGATGTAATATCTCTAAATCCATATATAATTCCTAAATATACCAGCTGAGTACTGCAATTTGACATGACTATTAGGTAATCTTTATTGTGAAGTTAGAAATGGTATGCCAGAGTGAGTGCTTTGCATTTATTTACTAAAGTTTGATATTAAAGAAGAAATCATACAATATGTAAAAATTAGTTACAGATTTCTGACTAATATTCAATGAAAGACTCATCTCTTTAGATTATTAATTACTCATTTTTATGACCAGGACCAAGAGGGCTTTCAAAGAAAACCCTTAAAATAGTTTATTTTCCCACAATTTAAAGAAAATTTCTCAATACTGAAATAAAAAGATTATTCTTGTCATGAAAAAAATACAATGTCACTGAAGGAAAGCAAAGATGGATATTACATTTTTAGTAGAGCAGACAAGCGATCCTGTTTTCTCTGACTATAGTTGCTGTGTGTGTGTGTGTGTGTGTGTGAGATGCATGCATGCGTCTACACACTCATGGTGTCATCCATGCTTACTCTCCTTCTGCTAACAACATGGGAGCAGAAGGGAAATGAAGATGGTGAAAATTTTCTAACTGACAAGGAGATTTTCAGTTTTAGTGTTTAGTGGCGGTGTCTGGTTTTGAAACTGACAATTTAGAGACCGGTGTGCCAGGCAATGGGATTCTGAAAGCTTAGAAAAGTGTGGCTCTGAGGATGCCACCTGATTGGTAGGAGTTTGGGGCCTTGCATCTCACAGCCAGGCTACCTTGGTGCATGGTCAACATGCGCATGCTTTCTGAACTCTGGCAGGGGCTAATTACTGAGATTTAACCTAAACTTCCTCAGAAACTCTCCCAGGCCACCAAATAGCATTAAAAGTCAGTGAGTACATGACTGATAACTGCACCTTTGGGTAGGTCCTGATATGGCTGGAGAGTAACTTGGGAAACAGGAAATCCCAGTTCGGGTAACAACACCGAGACCCTAAGAGATTCTTCATCCTAGAAAGAAAACTGTTAAAACTGTGCAAAACCTCCTATCTGTATTCATTCAAATATAGAGATCTGAGGCAGGCAAATAATACAGATGCTAATGTGGAAGGTAAATCAGAAAGTGAGCAATGGGTTCTTTAGAAGTACATTCATTCTTGCATTCCATAAACTATGCTGCTATAGCACCTACTGTGGACAGACACTACGTGGGGCAGTGGAATACAGAATAAGTTGGGTCCCGTTTGTTCACAGTCCATGAGACAGACACATGACGACACAGTGGCATGAGGGCATGCCATAGCGTGACGTATATACAGGTGCTAAAGGCTGCAGAAGTGGGGAGGGAACTTTTCTCAGAGAAAGTGGGTCTCTGAGAATCAGAAGAAATTCTCCATGTTGACTGCGGGGAGCAGGCAGAGGATAGCATGGACACAGACACAGAGGCCCAAGACTCAGACAAATCCCAACCTCTGGGGGCACACTGCCAGTGAGATTGTCCTGTACAGGACATCAAACCTGGGCTGTGTCTGTGGATAGGTGATGGCGAGCTGTCCAACAATTACAGCAGGATGATGAATTAGTATGATGAAACTTTTTAAAATTGGGACTGAGAAACCAATTCTGAGGTCACTGCAACTGCTGCCCACTTCCTCACATCCTTCCCCATCTGTAATTTGACTGCCATTGGCTATACTCTATGAAACTGCTCTAGCCAAAGTCTCTGACAAACTGTTAACTACTGCAATCAAAACGTATGTCCCAGATCTCTTCCTCTCCAGATCCCCGGCATTCAGCATTACTCACCATCCCTTCCTTTTAAAAACACTCCCATCTCACTAAATGGTTCCATCTCTCTTTCCTTCTGTCTCCTTTCTTATCCCCGCTTCTATAGTTTATAAATTCTTACATGTATTGTTCCTTTCTCTACCTGCTCTGCAACTGTTCTCGGGCCACACTTTCCTTAATCCAGTGCTTCTCAAACTTGAGCATAAGTCAGCATCACTGGAGGGCTGGGCTCAGATGGCTGGGGTTCCTTCTCCATACATCGGATTCAGTTGGTGGGGCTTAAGAATTTTCATTTACAGAAACAAGGTCCAGAGGCTGCCCTGACCTTCATGGTGTTCACCTTCAGAGACACACCACCTTAAATAATCTTTTCTATGTCCATAACCGTGGCTAGCATGGTGTAACACTACGGATTGAGAACATGGACAGTCACACAACCTCCGATTTGGTTATCTCTGAGTCCCTACCACAGTGTTCCCCAGACATCTAATACTTATCCTGTCCAAAACAGAGCATGTCAAATCTCCCTCAATCTTCTCTAGTCCCAACCTGCTTCTCCTATACTCACTGTCTTGCAGAAAGGCCCTGGCCACCTTGTTTAGCCACCCCACCTCATAAACTCCCAGGAATGGAATTACAGTACTGCCTTCATTATCCTGATTCATGTATACTCCCCAAGTCTTCCGTTATTTCCCATAACTGGGCCCCATTCATTTATTAAAGACAAGGATTACAGCATTGGCCTAAATGATCTCACGGCTTCCATCCTCCTCAAATCCATCCTTCATGCTGCTATCAGAGAGAGACTTTCTAAATGTCACTCTGAGCAGTGCACATGTGTGCAGCCTCATGTTCTGTTACACTCTCAGAATTTCTGATCTCCAGGGACACTGAGACCCACAGCAAACTTGTTTCTTTTGCTTGAACTCCCTTGCTAAGGTTAATGGCTCCTCTGATGTCCATAGATAGTACCCTCATTATGTGTAGCTATTACGGGGACTGTTGACATTTTAGAAACACCAGGTATTTTAACTTTTGTAGCACCAGTGCAAAGTACCCTGTTGTTTTGACCTCACTTATGAGTTTCCTGGGAAGAAATAAGCTGCTCCTGAAATCTCAGAAGGGAATTGTCATATCCCTTAAATGTTTCTCCTGAGTTGGCTGTGAAGGGAGACTGCAGACTGTATCCTTTCTCTATGGATGAACTTGGTTTTCTTATTAACAAATTAATTCTGGGAGTGTTTTATCTCCAGCAAAACACAACTGGAACCAAATTTCTTTCAAATAAGTTTGCATTCAAGACCGTAAGATATATACTTTTATACCTTCTTATACTTATGCTTGAGCTGTGGGATGTAATGAAGATTGGGCCCTAATTATGGCTTAGCTATAAGCTCCCCAAACTGTGAATTGAAGATATTTTCCTATAGAAAGAGGTATTTGGCTTACCTGGGTCATCACTGAAGAGCAGTTTTACCATATTACCAATACTTTTAACCTAGCACAATAAAAAATCATCAGGTTGAATTAATAAAAGAAAACAGAGCTTTCCCTCTACATCAATGTGTGAGCATTTAAGAGGCAATGGGGAATATGCAGGTGCAAGGATCGAGCAGTACCAGCAGCAGCCCTTGTGCATCAGAAATAGGATTTGGATCCTTAGGTGTGCAGAGAAACCAAAAGGCCCAAACCACAGCCTCCGTGGAAATGATGGCAAACAAACCCCAAATCTAGGGGTATGGAGTTTCCAGTTACCCATAAAACAGATTATGAAAGTAAAACTGATGTTAAGGACACTGCAATTTTCCACATGTGTGCTTAGGTTAACTTATTAGCTATCCACGTTTTTTTTTTCCCCACTTGGAGTGTCTCCTAATTATTTTGTTTCTAATGTCTTAAGCTAATATTTTTCCCTATTAAGTTTATTGGTACATTTAAAGCAAACAATACAGTTACATTTATCTTTGGGATCTTGTACCTTTACATGATGTATCTTGATTCTTATTTTTCCCCATAGCCCTGCCCTCCCTTCACCTCCTTCACCCTTCCTTATTTACAAACTTTGTTTCCCTTTTCTTTTTTCTGTCCCTTCTTTCCTTTCCCCTCCCCTTCCCACGACCCCTTTAGCCATTTTCTTCCTATTTCACACTATCAATTATACCATTTAAACCTTATTTACCCTTTTAGATTTTCACACCAGAGAAACTATACGGTATTTATTCAAATGTGTCCTATTTATTTCACTTAAGAGTATAGTCTCAATGTGCATCCATTTAGCTATAAATGTTTCTAGTTTGTCAGTATTTTTAAAAAACTGTAGTCCGAAGACTACCTGCATCAAAACTATTTAAATTTTAAATGCATATTTCTAGGTCCCACCCAGACCTTCTGAATTACAAATTCCCAAGTGATTGTTCTGAATACTGAATGTGAGAACAACTGTGAATTGAAAAGCCCCAGCCAGATATGGATAAAGGTGACATACTTAAACTCATATGGGCTTAATTAACACCTGGAATGTTACCACCTATTTCTTTAGGCAGAGGTTGTCTTTGTTTGCCTCTGCTAGTTGTCAGTTATATAGACAGTCTCTTTATTTATTTATTTATTTATTTTTGGTACCGGGGATTGAACTCCGGTCCTTGCACTTGTAAGGCAGGCCACCGAACTGCTGAGCTAAATCCCTGGCCCTTTCTTTCTTTCTTTCTTTCTTTCTTTCTTTCTTTCTTTCTTTCTTTCTTTCTTTTTTTGTAGACAGTATCTTTAATTGGAGGTGGCAAGATTAGCCATTCTTTTGCCATTTTAAAACCAATTTTCATTCTGTTCATATCAGAAGTGATGGTATCTGTGCCAAGGTTTAAGTTCATAGTCAGTGGATTCATTATTGCTAGCTGGGGCAGCAAGGAAGAGGATCCAGTACCCTCAGAAAGACCTCTTTGACACGACAGACGCAAATGAAGGATGCAATTAAATATTTCATTGATACTGTCCAAACTTAAATGCATCCCGCAGATTCCTTCTTTACCTTGTTACCACAACCATTAAATACAAAGGCAGTGTGGGGAAGGGTCACAGTAATATGCAGTACAATAAATATACCAATTGAAGACCAACATTAAAAGAGTTATTTGCTAATGGGCACCAGGCCAGGGTTACTCAGGCAATGCTGCTTGCAGAATTCCTAAGCTGAGTTCACAAGATACAGATCGATGCACCTCCAAAGAGAGTCTATATCAATCTCCATTTCATTCATTAGCTCTCACTTCGAGCTGGTTGGCTGCTAGTTAACTCTTTAATGTGGGAGAAACTGTCAGTGTAAAGGCCACTGGGACATGTGCTCTTCCCAGCTGTACTTGACCTGTCAATATTTCTTGCAGCAGACTGTTTAAACTGGTACGGCTAATGGCAAAATGGAGACCTATGGGGTTTTGAAGGCTTTCATAGCTTTAGAATGGCTTACCATCCAATAGCAAACATTAGTAATTTCATCCCATTGCTGTATTTCTGCCTGTGTCTTATGATCCAGGTGCACAGAAACTCGGATAAAATTATTTTCCATAGTTCTATGCCTGAACTCAAAGGTATTTTAGACTACACATTATGTAAATGTGGGCTCCACAACAATGAGATACTATCACACCAAGGACTTGGCTGCAGTGGAGATCATTAGTTTGTGATTCAGCTCTAAAGAAGCTCCAAACAATGAAGGAAGCAAAGCAGCACTTTTTATAAAGTTAGGATTCATTTTCAATTTGTATTGGTCCAGGGACAACTTTATTGTTGCACAGTGGAAGAACTGGGATGCTCAGGGGGATGCTTGGTGTGTGAACTATTTCAAGCCCTTCTGAAAATGTAAATAAGAGCCCTAAAACATAAAGGCATAATTACCAAAACAAAGAATAGTCTCAGACCACCAGGAATAGCTGGCTTCGCTTATTTTCTTTCTACAAATATTGAATTTACTAATTTCCCTTGCCTTACTGTTGAATAAAATCAATTTTCTCAGTAGAGCTGATCTCTGCTTTGTTTGAGGTTAGATGTGAAGTTGATATGCATCCTTAGATATACTGTTTGAGAGAAAGCCTTGAATATTTAACCCTACGTCAGGGAGCCCTCCCTTCGCCATCCTGTGGGGCGTATATTGATTCATTATTTGACAATCAGGATTCTCCATAGGTTAATTGACATGTTTGGAATTCATGGCAAGAAAATTTGTGCATTATTTTAAAACTCCTGTCAAATTGTTTGTAGATATGGTTTGATAACAACACCTGTTTTTCCTCTCTTGGCCAATACAATCCATTGAGAATCCTGGCTTAAAAATTTCCCTGCAGAATTGTCAAACATATGTATTTGTATTTCATTACTTGGGTAATAGCTGATTTGCCAAGTTCATTTACTACTAGTTGCTTCTCAAACATCTCAGTGGGATAATTAAGGAATACTAAGAACTGAAACTGTACTAAGTTAGGAGGGGGCTAGAGCCATTGCCCAAATCCCAGTCCTGATTAAACTGCTGTCCAGAATTAAATATTCAATAAGTGAAAGTCTCTTTTCTTCCTTTACTCTGAGCAACTTATCATCAAGGAGACAAATCTACTCCTTAAGTTGTGAGGAAAAAACAAAAAACAAAACAAAAACAACCCTCAAATTAGCTATACCAATCAAACAGATCAAAATCCTATAGACTTTCAAATAAAAGGTATTTAAAATCAAAATTGACTTGGTAATGTTCTAAATGGTGCCTTCTCTCAGTGGATACATATGTGGGAAGAGAAAATAAATAGAAACTCCAAGAATATGTGCTAGATGACAGCAAAGAAAGGGCAGACACAGTTCAAGGTTATAGCCGAACACAACTGCACCGATGAGAATTTGGACAGCTAATGCTCTCTCTTGAGAAATTGTGCATGTGAAAGATTCTAGAGAAGAATGTTGAAGTATGATAGCATTAGAGTTTAAATGCTCTCAAAGAATCTTGCTGGCTCATTGCACAAAGAAAAGAGATATTTTAATCATGAGCTATCTATCACCACTTGAATTTGAATGCCTGTTGTTTGAAGTCACAAGCTACTGACTCCTGTGATGTAGGTTTTCAGGTCTAGTGCCGGAACAAAAAAGGTATGAAAACTGGAAAAATGCAGAAAAAATAAACGGCTATGGACTTGACAGAAGATACTGCATCTGAAATGCTGTCTCTGTAAAATTTTGGACAAGGAGAAGTATCACCGAAAGGTAAGTTTCTCAGAACCTTTCCTCTGAAGAAAAAAAAAAAAAAAAAAAAAAAAAAAAAAAAAAAAAAAAAAAGAATATATGTGATACAGGAGAGAATGTATTAAAAAATAAACGATTGAGGAGTAAAAGTATCACTGCTATCATAAGACAACTGCATCAAATTTATCAGTCCATGAGTTTTCCAAATTAATATCATTTCTGTAGGCAAGGATACTTACGGGTGCAAAGACAAAATTTGGATACAAGTGCAGGCGCCAAAGTGGAAGACGGCTGAATTCTTGTTCGAACAAAGACTCTAACGTGAAAGGGCAATTCTGATGATGGTCATTGCTTTCTTCTCATTTATTCTATTTTGATATGTGTTCCTTTATGACATATCACCGACAGTGATAAGGGGGGCCCTTACCAGTTCTTAGAGAGATACATGTAGTTTCCTATCAACTATGCATTGTGTGTTCATGAGGGAGAGAGTCATGAGGGATCCAACTCTGGTCCTTGGGCTTGCAAGGTGGGCGGCGGAACTACTGAGCTAAATCCGTGGCGTGGGAGGTATTCTTTATATTCACAAAGTAGTTAACGAACTTAGTGCTGGCATGATCTTATTTCATTACATGAGAAAATTGTATAGTTTTAAAAAATTCTCTCAATGCCCAGGAGTTCAGGCTTAAGAAGAGGGGAACAGTTCAAACTCTTCAAATAAAAGTAAGTCAGAAGATCCAGAGAGTTTCTCTCGTCACATTCTACAATTTCCAGCTTTCAAGCTGCCACTTATAAGCCACTTCTTGACATAATCTTTAGGCTTAAGCATGTGGAACAGTGGACCAACCAGCTTAATAAAAAGACAAAGATGATATGCAACTAATGGACAGAGCATTGCAACTAGGCGTTAACACATCATTCATTGAACTAAATGCTCTTTCAAAATCTGCAGCAGAAACAATTAAAGTACTGACTGCAGTCTTAAGTTGCTTCAAATTGTCTGGCACAATTGATCCACAATTATCTTTGTATTCCCTGAAGCCCCTAAATGCTACCTTCTTCATTGACTTTAAATTTCCTTACACCTGTGTTCTGGCATCCTGAATAATTGACAAAGTGAATATCCATCAGAGAAGCCCATTTTGATAGATCTAGGAATTCCACATATCCTACTAAATATCTGAGCTATGTGCCTCTTGAATGCTTAAGCCAGCTTTTTATAACAAACAAGGAGTCAGATTGCAAATTTAATGATGAGAGTTAAACTTTGAGACAAAAAGCACAGCAAATATTCTCCCAATAATTTCATGCAACAATATGTTAGAGCAATTTTACCATTTAGCGTTTATGAAGAAGATGCGAGTTCTACCTCTGAAGTTTGAACTTTAAAATTATTCTTACCTACTGTAGTTAAGGAATTTTGTTCACCATTTTGCTTTCTTGGTCATCTCTGATGGCCCCAAAATACCACTAATAAAATATTTCCCTAAATATTCATTTGTATGGTTGTTTGGACATCTCTTTGTTGAACATCCTATGGAACATTACAAAATATTCTTTGTTTCCAGAGCATTATGAAAAGAAATTTGTTTTGGAATGTAGGCACACATGTGTTCATTAACAGTGGCTTATGTAAAAAGTGCCTTTCCAATAATTTTTTGTCCAAATCCTCTTTTTCAATACTGCTGTCTGGCAGAAATTGTGCAAAGCTGTGTGCGTGAAAAATCTTGAGAATGAAGAGCATCAGCTGCCTTCCTCTGAGTAAGGCTGCCCTGCCCTATGAGTAACACGGCATTTGATCGAAACTGAAGAGTCATTCTGAGTTGTTATCGGAGGGCCGACAATTGTGTCTATGCAGAAGTTCAAGATCCCTGCTATACCTGGGCTATGTAAAGAAAATAATCTATGGATTATGTTTTATCTAAACTATTTGATTTTTTTCTCAATTAGGCACACTATGATACAGACGTGGTGATGAATATTTTCTTGGGAATTCAATTGCCAAAGTTACTGTGGAACAACTCCAGGGTAAAATATAAAATGTAAAGAGGGTATCAGTATGTATCCTAATTCGGTATTATAGACTAAATAAAGCCCCAAAACAACTTTATTTGTGCAGTATGTGAAGAATCTTTATCACGATCTCACATTCACTTTACTTCCATTTTCACAATGCTCTGAAGAACCCAGCACTCATTCCCATAGTATTTAAAATGTTCGCTGAAGACTAATACTTAACAGCTTTATAATTTTAGACCACTTTCTCTCCATCTTCTCCAAATAACATCAGTTGAATTTTATGTAGCAATAATGCACATATATCATGATATATAAGATATACATATTATAATTCTTTGATACTTTGTTGCAGCTTGGTATAATTTTTTTTTTTTTTTTTTT
>NW_022900929.1:56373474-56395662 GCF_012274545.1 Fukomys damarensis | reverse complement strand
TTTTTTTTTTTTTTTTTTTGGTACCTGGGATCGAACTCGGGTCCTTGTGCTTGCAAGGCAGGTGGCGGAACCACTGAGCTAAATCCCTGGTCCTTGGTGTAAATGTTAAAGAAGATGTAATTTCACAAAATTTAGTGTAATATTTGTGGTTAAAAACATTAATATTTAACATTGTAGGCTCCATTCCCACACCATGCAACTCCTATATTTTATCTTCTCTTTACATTTTTCTTTTTTTTACTTTGCACTTAAAACCTAATTTACCATATAATTTGATGTCATTTTGTACTTACTGGCTCTTTCCCTCCACTGGAATACAAACTCAGTGAAGGCAGGGAACTTTGCTTTCTTCTTTCTGTGGTGAAACCCTAGCACCTAGAAGGGTACCTGTCACAGAGTGTTTAATAAATAGTTGTTACTGAATGAATTTCGTCCTTGGTCACAGCACAGGCAGGGTCATTCAAACACTGATGCAGCTGTCAGTCTGTACTTCCTTGATGTAATCCTTCTCAATAAATTAATGATGGCCCAATAGTCTATGTTTAATAATCACACTAGGAAACACTGCAAAAGACGCTAAGTATTAATTGCCTCAAATACAATGAGAGGCGTATATCTCTTGAAATTTTAAAAGTGTAATATTTTGTATAAGCAGCACCACTTTTCACATGTACTTAACATCTGAGAGATTTATCGTTTGCAAAAGGCAACCAAATTTTTGAAAATGCAGTTAATACTTCTGGAAAACAGAATTATAATAGCATGTAGCTTCTCTCCAAAGGTAAGATTTATATAACTATTCCCTTCAACAGGATAAGAAACTATATTCTTGGATGGCTGTATACAGATTTCATATCCATTTTTATTGTCTCTCTCGGTCTCTATTTGAAAATACACACACACACATACACACACACACAGGAATGCATGTGCATACACACACACATGCATGTGAAGGAGGAATTCCCAGAAAAACCCTTGTATAAATATTTTAAAGCAAAGAGCAAAGAATTAGCAGTCAGGGGTTCTGTATTCTAGTTTTACTAGCACCCAGCTAAGTACCTTGACTCATCAAGAGTCTGTTATAATCAATTAACCATTTAAAATATTTTAATTCTCTATAAAGTCTATAAGACTATAAATGGAAGATAAAGTAGAATTGAGAAAGAAATTTTCTTTGTATAAATTATTCCATTAGCCTTTCAATTCCTGATGGATTGAAAAAAATCACTGTGTCAATAATGCTCCATCATTTCTCATTCTTCATACTCAGAATGTTGTTATTATTTGGAGACTATAAGGGTTAATATCTGATTTCTCAACTCACAACACTGCCTTTGGTTAAGAACTATGTTGCTCATGTAATTAATTAGAAGAAATTTCAAAATAGTTTATACCATCAATCTCTTTGACAATATGCTTATTTCATCTTGCCTTTGGAATAATGCCAGATACCAACATCTACATAGATATCTTTGAGCAAAGAGTGTCCTAACACCTGGTTTGTTACCTACTCCCCTGGATACAGGTTGTTCACCAAAAATAAACCAGTATGGATAATTTCATTAATGAACCTCTGTGTCTTTAATCAGTCTACACTCCGCCACAGCTTCTTCAGAGGGATTCATTCCCATTTGTCAGAGCAGACCAAGGCACTTCCCTTTTGTCACCATAAAGGGGAGACTTTTCCTCTTTGTCAGAACCTCCTAGATGTTGGCTATTCTGAAAAATAGTCTCTGCTGTTATGCTTACATGTATAGTTTTAGGCTCAGAGCTTAAAATAAGCTGGCAATGCTTGGGATAACAGGATGATTTAAATTTTATATTTTTAATTAGTCAAGGCAAGCAAGATAATTATATTATTTTCATTTTAAAATGTAAGTTATCATGGTAGAACAAGTATTAAGGTCACCAATTAGACCCCCAGTAAGACCAAGATTATAACACAAGCATTCTTGGCACATCTTTCATGATTCTAATTATTTAAGAGGTCAGCTCACACTAAGACAGACCCCATACAGTCAAACAGAAAATGTGCTGGATTGGAAATCAAATAATATGGATTTTACTAATAATTTAATATAATACCACAGATAGTTATCCAAATAATGACTATATTCATTCAATATTAATTTATTTAACAAATGATTAAACACGCACTCGATACACAAACGCATGCATGAAGTGGGCAGAAAACCGTTTCAAGGCAACAAACCAGCAAGGATGTAAATAAAACACATGCACAAATGTTGAGGGAATTCAAAGGAATTGATTTTATGTGGCTCTGCTAGACTGACAGGTTTTGACTTGACATCTGGTTCATTCATTCAAACTGAAGCTGACATAACTTATAAAATTGTAATAATGATATCTGGATTTGTGGAAACAATTTTAAATTTTTTCTGTCTATAATTTTTGTTTTTAAAATACGATGATTAATACTTTACACAAATTAATACAAAGAAAAAACACAGCGTTCTTCACAAGTACTATCATACATTCTGAGCCAGTGATTTTCTTTATGTTTGATGTCAAGGACCTCTATAACCAAAACAGTTATAAAAACTTATCTCCAATTATTAAAAAAAGATGAGCACAAAGTTTACATCAATTTCAAGAATTCATTAGTTCCTTAAATCCTATCTGTGCCTATGCAGTATTAGAAGCCCGTGTCCTACAGCAAATGACAACCTAACTTCAGAACAGCATGCTCATTTAATATGATAATCTTGGTTCGAGCTCCACGATTCATTTGTCCCACAAACATTGATTGAGTATTGTTCAGACTGAGAACACAGCATCCTAAAGTATGGCACTTAGGCTGCTAAGTGATTTGAATGGAAGGAAATTGGAAAGATCCAAGAGGCAAGGTCTTTTTCACCTTAAATCATCTTCTTTGTTCCTGTCCTTCTTTCACCCCCAAAGCAAGTCATAGAAACTATATAAAAACTAGAACCCTCCCCTGCAAAGCAAGTCACAAAACGTAGAATAGTCCACTTTTCCTCTTCTTCTTTAAAGATCCTCACTCTAGATGGGTCTGTCCCACATGTAGGCAGAAAGAACCGTACACAGAGAAGTCAAGAAGACTCTGAATAGATGAGCCCCTGCAGTAATTACCATTACATTTTACTCTTGCAGTCTAATCAGATTTTTACACAGCTGTCCATTCTTCCCTGAACCTAATCAAAAAAGCAAAGTTTTCCTTCAGTGTTTGGATCTTCATTTCTGAAGTCACTTGTGCAATATAAGATGTACATTACATAAATATGCTATGGTTTTTCTCTTGTTCACGTAGTTTTTAATTATAGGGATGCTGGCCAATGCTCTTATGATGGGTGAGGAAAGATATCACACTTTTGCCCTTGCTACATCTAACATGTGTCACATGATGTTCTAGATAATGGAATATCTGAGAGAACAAAACTGAGTTCTCTGACCTCATGAAGGTAGCAGACAGACAATAAACAAAAGTAGTAAGTAAATTATATAGCAGTAGTGTGCCAGTAGGTGACAAGCACTATGGGAAAAAAAAGTTGGGAAGAGCTTTAGGGGTATCAGGGAACTTGGGATAAGTTTGGTGTTCAAAATATGGTAGTCAGGGAAACCCAACTGGGTATGTGATATTTTAAAAAAGTCTTGAAGGAGGAGGAGAAAAAAGCTATGCAGATATCCAGGAAGAGTGTTCTAGGCAGACGAACCCTGTGAGGAGGCAGGATGGTTGGAATGAAGTAAGATAAGAAATAATAGGAGGCAAAATTAGAGAAATAAAAGATGTGTGAGGCAGGTACTGTGCAAGTAACACAAGCTGACTTATGTTTGGAAAAGTTCATCATGGTCCCTAGGATGGGAGGCAAGATGAAAAATAAGAGACCCTATTAGGTGGTCCTTGTGAAGAGACTTGGACTACAGTGGTATCAAGGAGAGGTGAGAATTGGTCAGATTATGGATGCATTTTGAAGTTGTATCCAGATGCTTATGTATTCCGTGTGGAGTAAGGTCAGATACACCTCTGATGTTATTTTGGCTTGAGGTGATTAACGTTGACTGCAGGGGGAACAAGCTGGGGGGTGATAAGTCATGATGGTACATTACATGCATTTCAAGGTGTGAAGGGACACTAGCATCCACCATCCACTCTACTTTGTGAGCTGATCTGAATTTCTCTACCTCTCTTCACTGACGTATTATTTTCAGCTACTCTTAACTTTCTTTACAGTTGGATGGGTCTGACTCTACCCAGAAAGCTTTCCTTGCCCAGACCAGCTTCCTCCTGGGACTTCATAGTCCAGTTTGGCCATACACTTTTTTGTACAATTGTTGTCTGAATGTTATGGAATTCCTGATATTTTATCCCCCTGACTGGATCTTAAGGTCCAAGAAATCAGCACTTATCTCCAATCTCTCTTTTGAATCTCACTGACTGTACCTAGCATGGTGCTGGATGTCAGACAAGTACAATGACTTCATACATTCTTGGCTAACTTAAAAAATAAAATTCCCTTCAGAGTTCCTCCTTGAAGCAACTTCCCTTCTTTTCATTTTTATTCTCAACTCTGAAAATGGAACAGCTTGAGACATCAAAGCCTTTTACAATTTGACAAAGTTTGTATAATCAGTGAAAAGATAAACCACATGCACCACATTTGCGTCTCAATACATTTCCTGAGCTGCAATCTGGATGTAAATAACTAAGGCCAACACTTGGGCAAACTCAATGGGATCTGAAGTTTTGATTAATGCCACAACCACATTCATATTATTTGTCTTTGAGGGAGGATCAAGGTATAAAGATCTGTCAAATCTGTTCTATAGATTTAAGTGTTTGATCTTTTTAGTATTTCTTTCTTATATTCTTTCAAGCAAAATATCAGGCTCATGATCAATTGATTAAATTGGTAGACAAGAAAAGAACAAAATCATATATGGTTGCCTGAATTATTAGGGTATTAGTAACTTCATCATGTTGGCTCAGTAGAGAGCTACTAAGGATTATAGTAAATGTTTCTAGCACTTTCAATAAAGTGCACCTCCCCAAGAGCTTATCTCTCATTGTGAGCTATAAAGAAAGCTTCATTATTATGGTTCCATTTTCTTGGTGCATCCCAATTCTGGACCCAATAGACTTATTAAGCCTGTAGTGTCCACCTAATGTTTATTTCTTTGCTACCGAGCCCACTGGTAATCAGAAGAGTTCTGAGGCTGAGAACAGCTGTCTGGAATATCCAGAGCAAAACTCTCATGAACAGAGACTGCTGATACACATCATTTTTGCTCAGGCTTGCAGGCCCTGGTCATTGTGCCTTTCAGAGTCATTAAAATGTGTCTATTTTAAATTCTGACACTGGACTTTTCTGGTGTTGCTTCTTTTCTCCCTCATTACAGGCTCCAAGCAGTTTATTTCAAATTATCCACCATTGGTGTTTGCTTGTTTAGCTTTTGATAAAGAAAAAGATAGTTATCTAATATGTGAGTTATCCAGGCTCTTTCTTATTTTTTGACTGCTCATTGCTCACTTTTAGGTAATCTATAGCTTGCTACCAAATCCATCAGCAGGGAAAGATAATTAGGAGAATGCATATCATCCAGTTTTGGAACTTACTAGCTATTAATATAAGAAATTTTATGAGAGGGGTATGCAGATAATTAAAATTAGATTCATTCATTATAAGATTTAAATAGATTTATGCTCTGTCTCTTATTATAGTGAATAATACATTTTAAAATGTATACACAATGATTCAAGGTATGGATATGTGGATTATTATCATTAGAGGGAAAGAAAAATCCTAGATTTCAGATTCAACTAATGTGAATTTAAACTGATATTCTTATATTTCTGTCTTTAAACTGGACAAAATTATTTTAAGTGCTATAAAATCACACCTAACTACTCGCTGAAGCTCCTATTTAGGTCCTATTTCCTCCATAACACATTTCTCTAATTGAAAGTATGAGTTCTCCTTCTGTCTCTTCCTCATTTTTAAGGGTTCCACATCTACCTCAACTTGATCTTTATCATCTGATGTGTTATATATTTCAACCCCATTTTCTACAGTTGGACCATTCCTAAGAGCAACAACCAAATTTTAAACAACTTTAACACAGGGCAGAGTAGCTCTGGTTAGTTAATCATCTAAATGACTAACTGTTTTAAAATGACATACTTGTGCAAACTTATTGCTAATAGTAAACCATTCCCATATCTGATCTACTAGACTTATTTTCTAGTAGAAAAATATTACCTCATATAAATTAAAGCAAACGTTTGCTTTAGTTGGTCATAAAAATAGGAAAACTCACTCTGTTAGCTATTATTGCATTTACCAAGAACCTTCCTTTATTAGGTGTTTGATACTCTGAGGGAAATGATTACCTCTTTATCAGTCAAAACAGAATAAATCAATAAGGCCAATCTATAGCCCAAGTAAATGAATCTATAGTCCAAGTAAACTTAAAGAAAGACATGCAACAAAATTAATGCTAGGGGTATAATAACTGACCAAGTTATCCTATAATAATGTTGGTTTAAAAATTTAAACGTAAAGTGAAAATGAGAAAGACTAAGTTTTTATGTATTCCAGGTCTTATCTAATGTCAACTGATTCTAGAAAAAAAATAGCATTTACCTTTTCCATTTCTTTAAATCTGTCTCTTTCTAGGGTCACAGAAGTTTTGTCTACATGTACACATATACACATCACATACTTCTATGTTCTTGTTCTCACAAAAACATGTTTATTTTCAGAGAGAGCTTTGCCTCCTTATGGTGTGAGAACAGAAGTGAAACAATGAAGGACCTCTTCAGTTCCATTTTCATAATAGAATTCTGTTGTTCTGGAATGATTTATTTTTGAATAAGGAAAAATGCAAGGAACTTGGAACACAGACAGAAGTACCTTCTCATCAAAGGTTGTCTATCGTTTCATGAATCACATGTGATGGATGAGATTTATGAATTAGAATCTGTGTCAAAGATTTACAACGTACTAAATTAGTTATGACATCTTCTCGTCGGTGCGCATAAACTTTCAACAAAATATCTATATCATCACCACAGGAGCATGGCCAGCCGAATTCTTTCATTCCACTGCAGCACATTCAGACCCTGTCACTGCAGTTGATGAATTCTTGAAGGAATGGGCCTCAGATCAATTAAAATAAACACCACAAGCTGATTTATCAAATCTTTTCTGAATGCTCTCAGAAAATGTCAAAAATCTGATCCATTGACAGAGAAAAGTCAGAGAATCGTGGCAGCCTATGGGATCACAAGACCTTTTCAAAACCATCATAAATCACCACAGAAAACAAATGGGGCACCATGTGATAAGATTTCCTTTGACAGCTTTGCCTCAACAAGACATATATGAGATAAATGGATACCTTCGTCTATACCCAATTGCCAGTTTACAAAGTTCCAAGTTGTCAAACTGTAAAATACACCACTATCAAAGTCCTTCCCAATAATACACCTTTTTTGGGTATACAAGAGTGGATTTAAAACAGCATACACTCAGTTCAGTTTCACTGTTGCAAGCTATATAATATCCCTGCCTGTGTGAGTTTTGTTAAAGCATGCAGATGTGTCATACACACACACACACACACACACACACACACACACACACACACTATACACACAGCAGGCTCCACATTTGCCTTCACGTATGCATCCTTGTCTCAGCTAATGGAACACTCTTCATCTTCCATTATTAAACAAAATGCTTTATAAAGCTAAAGTATGTCTCATCATGCTATCTTCTTTGTAAAAAATTATTTGTCTGATTTCATATAGTTTAAGAGCATATTTGAGGCAAGCACTGAAAGACTCAGCTATTCTAATCTACTATAGGAACAGAGAAATGCTTCCTTTAATGAGTTTTTATAAATATGATAAAAAGCTAAAGCATAATGAAAATAATAGGGCTTGAATTTTATAATAAATTTAAATTATAAATTATGGCCTTCTATAGGTGGCTGATAAAA
This sequence comes from Fukomys damarensis, assembly GCF_012274545.1. NCBI lineage: Eukaryota > Metazoa > Chordata > Mammalia > Rodentia > Bathyergidae > Fukomys > Fukomys damarensis. Next base: position 56,387,676 of record NW_022900929.1, on the reverse strand, counting down.
GTAACATAAATATTATTTCCTTCATATGATATATGGAGCTATTTTTTTCTGATTCAAAGAAGCCAAAGAAACTTCTTTTTCAAAGTAAGACTGAAACCTATATCAGAGGAATGGCAACTACGAATTGGTTGATTATGAACATTTAGATACAGTTTTTACTGAAGACACTGAGCCTAGTCTTAAAGGTTTCAGATACTACTTAATGTTCAAAGAGCAAGAAATCCACTGGAATAGAAAACCAATTCCCTGTCTACACCACAACTGACAGTACTTTTCTGCTTCTCTTTCTACACTTTTAAGGCCCTTATTCAAATCCTATCACTTTGTGAAACTTCTTCAACTATGGAACATCTGATTTTGTTTGATTGCTAATCCATGTTACACTAAGTAGAAAAGGAACTTTGCCTTTCCAGGCCTTACAACTTACTGATTTCTATAAACTAAAGTAAGTTAATCAACTTTGATACCAGAAAACCATTTCATTACTACGAAATATCTGGAATAGGGATTTAAGAGTAGAAATCCTGAAATATGTGTGAAACAAGATTTGATAACTTTCTCCTCAGAATGGGTTAGAAAGAAAATACATTATTTTTATAGTTGATCCAAAGATTTCATTTATTCCACAAATACTTGTTGCGTACTTGCTGTCTCATACACAAGGCTAGACCTCCAAATTACCATGTTCAACAGCAATCGTTGATAACATTATGCAGCTATTAGTAGATTTAGGGGAGTATCACCCATTTTTTTTCTTTAATTGCTCCGTAATCTTCAAAATATCCCAGGGGAATGAAGTGACAAAGATTCTTAGGGACCACTCTTTGCTACTGAAGGTATAAAAGAATGGTCTTTACCTTTTAAGTAACAGCCAACAGAGAAAACACTATAAAAATCATCCACCTTTCTCAGAATGTCTAATTTGACATAGCCTTTGATCCCAATGATTCGACACACTTCAGAGCAGTGTAACAGAGCTTCCACCCATTCATTCAGAGCAAACTTCCAGGTCATCAGCAGCTACTGTAAAATAGCTGTTAGTTTTTAAAAGGAACAGGAGTATACATTACTTCTGATAAGCACAAAGCAAATGTACCGTGTTTATTTTGGAAGCAAAAGAGATTTACCACAGGTTGTTACAGGTGGTAAAAAAAATGATTCAGATTTTCACACATCTTAATCTCAGCAAATACTTTAAGCTATGGGCAACATCTTTGTGGGAATGTGGGCATGTGGCTTTTTTTTTTTTTTTTTCCTGAATTTCCTTCCATCTGGGATTTTCTTTTCTGAGGAGCAAGCAGTGAGTTCATTCCATGGCTTTCAATTGCTTTTGTACCTTGCTAATTTCAAAACTTCAACTTAAAAAAAGGACTTTGCTATGAGTCAGTAAATGGAATACATTAATAACACTTGAGTGTTTGGCTCTTTTCCAGATCTGCAAACTTGATCAGGCTGGTTGCAATGGAGACTTCGATTTTTTGTTTAGTATAAAGGAAAATTACCCTATACAGCTTTTAATTCCCCAAGGCTATCCCTAAAAGCCTTGCTCAAACTTCTAAGGTGCCTGGACTAGTATTTGAGCTTAGAAAAGCTGTTGGCAAATCCCAGTGAAATTTTTTGACAGATTCATCTTTTAGCCTTTGGGAAAGTGAAGGTGCTGCAGGCAAGATATTTGATTAATGCCATGAAAAATAGTGTTGCTGGCACAGCTGGTATGTTGGGAGAAAAATTCATCACTAACTCTAAAACTGCCATGTAATTTTCTACCCACAGTTCTTTTCCTTACTTGACAGAAGATTTGCACAGGACAACTTGGCTGACAGAGGACAAGTCAGCCAGATGTTAAGGTATCTCTAAACATGACAGATTACTATGTTTTAGCTCAGATTAATTCGCTTATTAGAGGTAGACCTAAATCACCAGTCATTGTCGAATCAGTTGTCACCACCAGCAAATCATGTCACATTTCTGAACAAAAATAGTTGCAGTTTTAAAGAGTTGCTCTGACTTTAGCCCCTCTCCGCTGAGAGTGAGATTCCAACAAAAAGCACAGGATCTCTCTTGCTTATCACCAAATCAAGTGTTGTAAACTGATCTGTTCTAAGTAGCTACTTAACCACTTGATTCTGGGAGGCCAGGGAGAAGAGGGACAGTGTTATTTTAGAGTGTGATAATTAACATGCACAGAAAGTGCTCTGGGTTTATGAACCTATGTTCTCCCCTTTCCCCTCCTATACATTTCCCTAGAATTCTGCAAGGTGTCCTCACTATCCAGATACCAGCTTGTGGCCATAGGTAAACAAATGCAAATTCATTCAACAACGAAGAAAATTTTAAGAACATCTTTCAGAATGAGCTAACTATAACTTTGTTCCATAAATTCATACAAAGAATATTTTATCGCATCCTGCCAGGGCTAGGTGGCCTCTACAAAATACAATGACTCTTTCTAGTTCAACTCCCAACAGGCCAGGTATCCAGCCTGTACAGTCAGGACCATGCTGACCCCAGAATTGGCAGGCTGAAGAAAAGTGTCAGGAGTACAGCAAATAAGTAGCACAAAAAAGCTAATATCTTCATCCCAGGATGGTGCATTAATGGGAAATACTGGCAAAAAGATCAGTGGAAAAATTGACACCAACTCTGTGTATACCATGGCTGACCTGTGAAGGGAATGTGGACCTTCTTATAGGGTCCATCAGGAACTTGTGTTCCTGAGAACAAATTCTCATCAGAAGTGTAATAAACCAAAGAAGGGTAACACCAAAAAAAAAAAAAAAAAGTAACATTTCTGGCTCTCATCATTTTCTTTTTTTTGAAGATCACAATTTAGTAAATCAAACTAGGTTGGTAAGTACGGCAGACACTAACTTGACAGGAAATAATGTACTGTCTAAAGGATACTCAACATGCACATTGGACTCTGAGGTCTCATTTGGTTTGTCCATGACTGGAATATGGCTCTTGGTTTCAACCTCACATGTAAGTTGATCTGTGCTATTTTTCAGCATTACTCAAAAACAGCAGCAAAAGAGAGCATGAAATGGCAACAACCAGTGGCTTCTAATGCCATCAAGTAAGGAAGGTTTTAACCCCTCAGCCTATACTGATAGTTCCTTCAGATCAGGTCCCAATATATACTACCTGTTGCCCAACACAAACCCAACCCCCAGCCACAGGGCATTATTTATTATCTGCTGTGGTGCCTTTGCCATCTTGGTAACCATTTCACCTCATGTTCTCTTCAATTAGAGTGGCTATTCTCAGTTCTACTTGTTCAACTCCTACCCATCCTTCAAGGCCCAGTCCTAGTGTACCCCTTTTTTGTGAATCCATCACTGTATTCCCACTGTCTCTCAATTCTCATGGTTCATTTTTCCTTTAGTTCTTTTTTTCTTACCTTCTGTTTTGTACTATAATAATTTTTATTCTGTACTAAAATGGTAACTTTTGGAAATTTGGATGAAGAAATGTTCACTTTTGCATTTTTGTAATTTTTAACCACATATTCAAGATATGTTTTGAATGACTAAATTTGAAAAAGGTTCAGTTATTTCAAGTAATTAGGTTGGGAAAGCACCTGTTCCTGAAATTTGGGTCTTAAGGGCTTCATGGCTAGATAATGGCTTGAATACTTTATTTCTATTCTGTTTGGACTTTCACATGGTCAACAAACTGGTAACAGTGCTTTAAGCTGTTGAGGTCAATGATCCCAGGTGGCTGAAAATATGATTTCTGAACCAGGATGAATTCTGTAGAAATCACATTGCGGTTTTGAGGCCTGCCATGGCCTGACTTCTTATCCTAACCTCACCTCTCCAGGGCTCCACTTTCCTTTATTCCATGGGGCCACTCAGGGTATCAAGACAAAATCTCTACTCACTAACATATTTCACAAACTTTACTCTCCAATTATGTTTGAAATGCTCTGCAGAAAGAGCTAAGTGGCTTATGATGCCTATTTGGCAGTGAATTATTTTTACAAATACTTTGGACCCTCTGCAAGTGTCAAGAGCTATAATTTAGTTAAGTGTAAGAGCCCCAACACAGAGATGCTTAATGATTACTCTTCAGTCAGATCACCAGTTGTTTGTGTTGATTGAAGAAGCTTCCAATGATATGCATGGGATGATTACAGTGGGTCTTCCAGGTTTTTTGTTTGCTTTGTTTTGTTTGCTTGCTTTTTGGTTTGCTTGTTTTAAGAACTTCACATACTTTAGTTTTGGGACAGACTCCATGGAATCCTTAGTAGTCATGAGATAGCACCTACAGAGTGAATTTCTTGCCTTAAGGGATTTAGAATATCACATGTGGAGGTGATAAGACAGATATACACACAATGACCTTATTAGGAAAAAGGAGAGGGCCATGAAGCACATACATGTGCAGCAAAGTGGAGACACATGAGAGAGGCTTACAAACCTTGAGGTCAAAGAAGGCACCACAAAAGAGGGATTTTATTGGAACTTGAGGGATGGACATACTTGGCCGAGAGGTGAATCATGAATTCTGGCTCTGGAGGAGAAAGGCTGTGTGGAAGAAGCCGTCAAGGATGAGCAGCACTGTGCTGGTGGGCAAGAGGAGGCAGGGTGATACAGACAGTCAAGAAGGTCATGGAGGCAGACATATTCCTCCCAACGCAGAATGCCAGGGCTGGAGCATGGGGAGTGGGGGTGGCACATGAGAAGACAGTGTTGAAACAGGAACAGAACGCCAATGAAGAAAAGTAAGGACACGTCCAGGTGTGGCAAAGAGCTAGCAAACTGTCCAGTGCGAGAGGATCCATTATGGGTATCCTGGAGTATCAAGTCAGAATGGCCAAGAAGGAGGGGATGGGGAGAGTTGAGCAGACTCATTCCTCAGGACTTCAACCTTATCGGCAAAAGAGACACAGGAGGGGGAGCCACTCCTTCCAATGTCATCACATCTTTGTTCTCAAATTCTCAGAGGACTTCTTCCCACAGAGTCAGAGCCAATTCCAGAGATGGTAAATGGCTTCAGGGAGATGCCATTTCTTAAGGGCAGAGTTACTGTCTGATGGACTCTGGTCTCCTACCTAGCAGCTGTGTGAATTTGGACTACTCTGTTTCCTTCCCTTTTATATTACCCTTTCAAATTCCTACTAATTTGAACATAGAAGTAATTTATTGAAATATATGTTGAATTAAATTTGCAATTATCCTACATTATTGCCTGAACTCTACCAAGGACTATAAAATATGAGAAACAAACAAAACCCAGCAAGGTCCAAGAAAACTTATTTTGTACACTGATGGAATTTTTATATCCCTTGTTTCTCTTCTAAGTAATTAAAAGGATAAAGAAAGGAAGAGGAGGATTAAAAAACCTGATATTTTCTTCAGCAATTCTAATTTGTTAAAAATTATGAGAAGTCAGTCTTGTATTTTTTATCTTAGGGCACATAAACTTTTGTAGGACACAAACAGGGCTTCTTGGCCATCTCTGTCAGCTCCTTGGTCTCCAGACATCCACAGAGGGGATCAGAGAATTAGGCACAGTGGCTGTAGATGCAAATGCCATAAGGCACCACCCTAGTGATTCCACCCAATGCCCCAGGGCACTGAATGGAGCACTGGGCTTCCCATTCCTATCAGAACTAAATTCATTACAAAAAATTTAATTTTTAAAGATGTGATTTCATTCATTTTTAAATGACTTTCTCTTAAAATTGTTTTACAGGTAATATTAAGGTAAATGAACTAATTTTAAAATGTTTTTATAAAAACTAAAATAATTATCATTAAAAAAGCAATACAATATGGTAAATTTTACTTGAACACTAATAAAACACTGAGGGTGAAATAGTATTTATAAGCAAAAAAAATAGCCTTATTTATCTTGAACACAGATTTATTTTCATGGACTACTACTTCTAGTTCATATGAATGAGTAGAAAATATGTATTCCAGGAAAACCAGTTACATATTTGTTGTGAGAAAACAGCCAATATCTCAGAGGAAGTCAGAGCTAGTTAGCTTTTCTGAGGCTTTGTAAGTTCTGAAGTTTGTAAAATTAACCTTGTCTTTTTACATTTAATTCCCCTACCTAAGGCTGCTCCTGACTACTCCAAAGTAGGCATTGGATTTCACCTGTTCTTCTTGAGTTTCTATCCTTGAGAAAAATGCAAAATTTGGGTGTTGTCAGACATGTGTTTAATAACAACAAATAGGCAAAGAAGGAAAGCAAAAACCACAACCATAGTCTGACTCATTTGGCTTAGGTGTCCCTACTATGAAGAAATGATTACTTCTCTTTTACTAGTACTGCTCCATCCTGTCACTGGTACTTTGCAAAATATTTTAGTATGTACTGTTTCACAATGATTTGCTTTCTTTACAACAGGGCTAGTGTTGTTGGCCAGCCATAGCTCTGTGTTCTTAAAGATGCCTATTGGCAGCTTGTGACTATGAGGATCCTATTTACTCAAATCTATTCATGATTTAGGGGGAAAGATTTCAGTGTGTGATGTTAGATGGCACAATTTAGCACCTAGTGCTGTGTATCGGGGGTACACATGATTCTTCCACATGGAAGATTTCTTGTATACATCTCACTCTCAATTTTGAGAGCACATAGGATAAATATAAAAACAGTGATAAATGGCTAGAAGAAAACCATAATGTGCTCCTGTGTTCTGTTGCCTTGAATTCTTGGGTAAAAATCTATAGGAAAAAACCCTTGGTCTCAACTTCTCACTTGAATTTGTCATTACTTCCAACTTGTCTTTCCTAGGTCCTTGTCAATTCCCAGCCCGATATTTGGAGAAAATATAATTCAGTTTCAGAGTCACTATCCCTACCAACAAAATGAAGTTATATTTCACAGTGAGATTAGCCAGGTGTTATTTTTTGGCAAGTTTGGAAAGTTATAGAAATAGGAAATGAAATTTCTGTCCATTCACACTGTTCTTGTGACCCTTATTTCTTGGCAATTAATAATTTCATTGTAAAATATTTTCAAATATAAGTAAGAATTATAAATTAGTGAGGGGAAGAATCATAAAGATAGTTTTGTTTATGTCATTTAAAAGCATCACGAACTGTGGGCTTTGGCAAAAATAAAATTACCTCCTTTTCACAAAATTATGATGAAAAGGAGAGAAAAACTGTTTCGTGAGCTTGTGAGAGGTAGTTTGCCGGTGAAACTTAGCACTATGAGGAGCTGGCAGAGAGGAATATCATTAAAGATCATCTTCCAGCAAGCCAAATGGAATTATTTAGTGACTATCCACAGAAGAAAGCACGGTTAACTTTCTAAACAGACACGTGCTCTTCTGAGAGGATAAACCTGAGGTTGGCAAACAGAAGTAGTTTAAGATACAATTTCCCTTTTTATTAATAAATCTATATTCTTCAACCTTGAAAGTCTTTGAACTCATTTTTTTCCTTGTCCCGGGTTCCCACACTTTTGAAACACTGGTTTGAGAGGGATTATGCTGACCTATCATTAATAGAGGAAATGAAAAAGAAATGGTTGTCACAAATGTGAAAGTCAGAAAGTGATTTAAAAGATTCGACAATAACTCTTCCGTTGAACTGAGGTCTCTCTAAATTATTTCTCTAGGTAACACTGCATTTGGATAAGGAGATAAAGGCTTAAACAAACAGATGAGCAATTTGAAGCCCCAGCTCTGAACCCCATTTCCCCCACCTGGCACTGGGACACCTGGGGGTGGGGTTGATGCTTGCAAGCTCCTGATTGGGTCAGACACAGGCAGAAACGTGGCACTGCAGAGTGGGAGGAACAGTGTGTAATGAGGCATCAGTGCCCAGTGAAGAAAGGAGAAAGATGAAAAAGAATAAGAATTAGCCCCTGGTGCTGCAGAACACAGGAGACCCACAAAGGCTAATTTCAAATGGCTGGAGCTCTTACATCTTAGGGATGAACTTGCTTCTTGATGCACATGTAACTCCCATTAATGTTAATGCTGCCAAGCCCACCGAGGAGAGAATACAGACCCTTACTTTGCTTTCATCAGTTCACTTCCTTTTTTTTCCAGTGGGGGAAAATGTGGCTGCCTTTATGAATTAAGAGAGGAACCTATGATAATATACAAATACATTTGGGTGGAAAAAGAAAAAGAGAATAACCCATGAGCCATAAAAACTTATCTAAAGTATACAAGGGAGATGGCAGCTCACTGAAAGCATCCTCAGTCAGTCTATCCAATGGTCTTTCACAAAGATGAGTCAGAAAGTCAATTACATGTTTCCATTTGGTACCTTTCATGCAACATTCCTCGACTCAGAAACATTCATGCTTGAACTCTTATTGCCTGTAAATATTTGGTCACTAGCATTTTTTTTTTTTTTTTTTTTTTTTGCAAAGAGAGAAACTGGCTCAGAAGAATCTTAACTTTTTGAATTTAAAAAAAATCAGAATAATTCAATAACAGAATGAGGAGGATTATTTTCTGGGCAGGAAAAACTCAGGGGTGAAATCAAACTACATAGACATAAATTTGCAGGGAGTAGATGCTGCAAAGATGAGTGACACGTCTTTGGCTATCTCAGAAAAGACCAGAAAGATCCAGAGCCAGCTGTGTGGGATGATACAGGTGTGGATCCTGAGGATATTTTCTTGAGTTCCATATTTGCTGTATGTTTTGGTGACACCAGTTAACAGTGGATAGTTGAGTACAGCATGTGGGAGAAATGACGGAGGAGATGGAACCCTGTTAACAGAATCATTATCCTTTCAATAGGCTTCTCAGCTGGGTTCTCACTTACTGGTATCACTAAAGTTACTCCAAACATAGGGGAGAACTGCAAGTCTCATTACTCTGGTCTGCACTTCCGGAGTGAAGGATACATATTTCAGGGATAGCTCTCTTAAACCTCAACCCTTACTCCACAGTCACAAGCTTTTTATCTTCTATTCACTGTGTTTTAAAATAAATGATAAAAATTTATAAAATGGAATACTACTCAACCATAAAGAATGAGAAATTAGATTCATTCATAGGAAAATGAATATATATTGAGGATATACTCCTAAGTGAAATAAATAAGTCACACATGTGTAAATACCAAATAGTTTCTCTGGTGTGAAAAGCTGTAATAGTACATAAGATCCTAATGAGATAACTGACCATGTGAAATAGGAAGAAAAGGGCTAAAGGTGTAGGGAAAATGGGAAGGGCAGGGGAAAGGTGATAAGGGAAAAGAAAAAGAATATGACAAAATGAAAAAATGGAAGTAAAGTGTTTGTAAATGGGGAGGGGAGGAGGAGTGAAGGGAGGGCAGGGACAAGGGGAAAAAAATGAGAACCTAGACCCGTCATGTGAAGGTGCAAGATTCCAATAATGAACATAACTGTACTGTATACCTAAAATGTACCAATAAACTCAATAAAAGAAAAAACATTTAAACATAAATGTGTGCACAAATAAAGACTGTATTTCAGAAACTTATTCTCATATACAATATCTTTAAAATTGTTAACTTAATTTTCCAATTTTTAAGATATTGCAAAATATAAAAATGAATACACATATACACCACTTATCACTGTGATAAAACAATGTACATTCTACTTAAATGAAAGAGATAAGAAAGAAAGAAGACTAGTCAAATGTCCATGTGTACACTGAACCTAGTAGAAATTCGAAAAAGTATCAGTAACAGCCTACTCTGCCATCGAAACTATCAGCTAAGATGTTAAATATTTCTAGATATCACAGGATCTTTTCAATCATCAATGAACTAACAATTGCATACTTTCAATGATCTTACTGGAGCTATAGCCAACACACATTCAATTACATGTGTTTAAGAAATCCAATGTAACGTTTTGACATATTTAAACACCCATGAAGCCTTTATACAATCAAGATAATGATCAAATACTTCTATCACGCTCCCCCAATGTCTTCTTTGTGATATTTCTCTTTACCTCTCTGTACCATTTACTGTCATGCCCAGGAAACTACTGATCTACTTTCTGTCACTACAGATTAATTTACATTTTCAGAATTGTATTATTACACATGAAATCATATACTGTATTTTTTTGGCCTTGCTTATACCAAGCACAATCATTTTGAGATTCATTTATGTCATGATGTTTATCAAAAGTATTATTGTCTTACATGGATGAATAATAGCATAGCAGTATCCTTTTTTATGGATATACCCCATTCACTTAGTGATGGACATTTAGGTTATTTCCAGGTTGTGAGTACTACAAATAAAGCTGTTGTGAACATTCATTTATAAATCTTAGTGTGGACATATTCTTTTAGAATGGCTGGGTCATATGGTATATATGTGTTTTACCTTTAAAGAAACTGCTAAGCAGTTTTTCCAGAATGGTTGTATCAGTTTACATTCCTGTGAGATTTCTAGCTATACCTCATCCTATCCAACACCCAGCCATTCTAACAGATGGACAGTGAGATCTCACTGGGGATTTAATTTACATTTAATCCTGCTGGACATCTCTGATGTGCACAGTTATTATATGTATACTTTCATTAGTGAAATGGCTGTTTTAAATATTTTGCCATTTTTAATTGTATTGTTTTTCTTATTACTGAGTTTTGAGAGTTATGTATTTAGGATAAAGTCTTTCATCAGCTATATTATTTATAAATATTTTCTTCTGGTCTGTGTCTTATCTTTCATTCACTATCACAGACTTTTGAAGAGCAGATATTTTAAATTTTAATGTAGCCCAATTCATCAACTTTTAAAAAATTAATGGTGCATTTGTTGTCATACCTAGACATTTTTGCTTAACACATGGTCATAAAATTTTTTTGATGTTTTCTTCTAGAAGCTATATACTTTTAGCCTTACAGTTAAGTCTATGATTGCATTTGAGTTTCTGTCTGTGATGAAAGGTATGGATCAAAGTATTATATTTTGCACATAAATATCCAATTGTCCCAGTACTACCTGTTGAGGAAATGGTTTCTTTTCTTTACTGAAATACCTTTGTACTTTTGTTGGAAGTCATTTGTCAGTAAATACATGGGTCTCCTCCACTAATACATTTGTCTATTATTATCTCACTATCAGACTGTTTTTGTTACTCTAGATTTATAACAATTTTGAAATTAGGTAGTATCAGTCCTTCAACTTTATATTTCTTTTTCAAGGTTGGTTAGTTATGCTAGATATTTACATGTGCCTAAAAGTTTGAGAATTAGTTTGTAATTTGGTACTAAAAATGTCTGCAAGAATTTTGATTATGATTACATGAAATCTACAGATAAATATGGGTAAAAAAAATCTCAACACATTGTCTTCTGCCCCACAAAAATGATATTTCTCTTCATTTATTTAGGTCTTCATTAATTTCTCTCAGCAATGTTTTATAGTTCTTAATGTATGTTATTCATATCTTCTGTTAGATTAATCTTTAGATACAAGAATACTTAATAATGCTGCTATAAATGGAACTGATTCATTAATTTTAATTTCTGAACGTCATACACACCATTTCATGATTGGGATCCAAAATATCTCCTACAAAACATGTAGTGTATTGAAGGTTTAGTTGCTGATGGGCTTTTGGAAAGTGAATGGATAACAAGGGCTCTAACTTTATTACTGGATTGATCTACCGATGATTATAATTTCATGATATTATTGGAAAGTGATGGGAATAGGGGTGGGGCCTAGTTGAAAGGAATGCATTATGGGACAATAACCTTGAACACTATCTCTGGTTCTTTGGCCTTCCTCTCTGCTTTCTTCTTCTTTATCTGCTTTCTGGCTGCCATGAGGTGAGCAGCTTTCCTCCATAGTACACTGTAACTAGGACATCTCTCCCTCACCACAGGCCTGAAGCAATGGAGCCAGCCAATCATGGACTAGGTTCTCTGAAACCATGAGCCAAAATGAATCTTCCCTTCTTTAAGTTGTTTATATCATGTATTTTGTCATAGTCACAGAAAACTAATACTAGCAATGTAGAAATACAACTGGGTTTTGTATACTGATTGTATGTCCTGTGATCCTGCTAAATTTGCTTATAATTTCTAGTAGTCTTTTGTAATTTAATCAGATTTTCTTTGTTGTTTTGTTTTTTGAGACAGGGTCTCACTATGTAGTTGAGACTGACCTGGAACTCATTCAGTAGCTCAGGCTGGTCTCGAACTACAGCGATCCTCCTGCCTCAGCCTCTCGAGTGCTGGGATTACAGGCATGCGCCACCACGCCCGGCTTCAATCAGATTTTTTATGGAGATGATCATGTTATAAACAAATTTTAACTCTTTTCTAATCTGCATGCCTTTCATTTATTTTTTATGATTTTTGGATACTTTAATGATTTTCACTATTAAGTACAAGGTTAGCAGCAGGTTTTTGCAGATACCTGATCAATTTCATGAAGTTCTATTTTATTTCTACTTAGCTGAGACTTTTTGTTGGTGTTCTCAAATAATAAGTTTTTTTAAATTGCTTTTCTCTATTAGTTTCTGTTTCACTGATTTCTATTTTGATTCTCCTTATTTCTATTCTTCTACTTATTTCAGATTTAATTTATTCCTCTTCTAATTCTCAAGGTAGAACCTGATGACACAGATTTAAAATCTTTCTTATTTCCTAATGAAGAATTAGTACAATAAATTTCCTTCTAACTACTGCTCTACTGATATTTTGCAGAGCTCTTAAATTTTATTTTCATTTTATTTCATTCATAGTACATTTTAATTTCCCTTTTGATATCTTCCTGTATCCATGAGTAATTCTGAAGGGTATTAGTTTCCAAATATCTGAGACTATTCTAGAATGATTTTGTTATGATTTCTAATTTAACTCCCTGTGGTTATAGAACACATTTTGCCTGACTTAAATCTTATTAAAGTTACTAAGACTTCACGATGGCCTGAAATATGATTCATTTTCTTAAATAAATACTTGAAAAGAATGTGTACTCTGCTGCTGCTGGGTGGTGTTTTTGTTTGTTTTTTAAAAATAAATATCAATTAGATCAAGCTGATTGATAGTGTTATTTAATGTTCTGTATCTTTATTGATTTTATGCCTTTCTACTATGATTATAAATTTATTTTTCCTTGGATTTTATCAGTATTGCTTCACATAGACTGAAGCTTTGTAATAAAATATATACATACTTGGGACTGTTGCGACCTCTTATAACATAATTCCCTTTTCACTAAGAAATGCCTCTTGTTACCCATGGCTTATTCTTTGCTCAGAAATGTATTTTTTTTTTCCACATAACACATCCATTCTCTCTATCCTTTTCATTAGTATTAACATGGTATTTTTCCATATTATTACATGTATTTTGTCTTTATATTTGAAATGTTTTTTGTAGGTATCACAGTTGGATTTTGCATTTTAATCCAATCTGACAATCTCTGCTACTTGAGTACTTCCATTCAATATGATTTATATGGGTTACACTTCAATCTATCATCTTGCCGTTTGTTTTCTATTTGTCACATATGTTCTTTGTTCTCTCTCTTTTCTGCCTTCTTTTAGATTCACTGAGTATTTCTTATAGCATTTTACATACTTTGTTGGCTTACTGGCTATACCTCTTTGGTGTTTTGTCATTGTTTTAGGTTTTATAGTACATATCTTTAACTTAATACAGTCTGTCTTCAAATGATAGTACACCAGTTCACATAAGAGTCTCATAATAGTACTTCCTCTTTCTGAACTTTGTGATAGATTTATCATGCATTTTACTTTTATATGTGCTATAAATACCACACTATGTTCCTACTTTTGTTCAGTGTATTATCTTTTAAAGAGATTTAAATAGTAAGGAATTTTAAAAATATATTTACTCATTTTGCCATTTTTGGTAATCTTCATGCTTCTGTGAATAGATCTAGTATCATTTCACTTGGTATAGCAATTTAGCTTGAAAACTTTATTATTTTCAAGACATCGTTTCAGTTTCCAGTGAGAACGATGCTACAATCCTTATCTTGGTTCCTCTAATGTCAGGTATCCTGTTATCTGGTTCCTCTTTCTCTGAATGCTTTCTCTTTATCACTGGGTTCAAGCAAGTTAATTACAATATGCCTTGGTGTAGATTATTTCCTGCATCGTGCTTGAGGTCTATTTTACTTCTTGGATCTGTGAGTCTATAGTTTTCACCAAATTTGAAAAATTTTTCAATATCAGTGAAGTTGTTTCTCAGCTCATGGGTTATTCTCTCATTTCACCTGTTTTTTTTTTTTTTTTTTTTTTTCT
>NW_022900929.1:56328880-56373435 GCF_012274545.1 Fukomys damarensis | reverse complement strand
TTTTTCCCTTTTTTTTTTTTTTTTTTTTTTTTTTTGTACCAGGGATTGAACTTGGGACCTTGAACTTGCTAGGCAGGTGGGGGATCTGTTTCATTTCAAAATTCTACTTTTCTTTTTGTATTTCAATTTGGGTAGTTTCTATTGGTATGTTTGCAGATTACTAACACTTCCTTCTTCATTGCTTAATTCACAGTTAATCCCATCCACACTGTAATTTTCATCTTCAGAATTTATATTTGAGGGGTCATATCTTCCATGTCTAACATTTGAACACACGGATTTATAACGATTTCCTGCCCTTGTTTTCTAACATCAGTGTTAGTTCTGGGTAAGTTTGATAAATGAACTATCATTATATGACATATTTTTGTTTTATTCCACAGCTTGTATTTCTGTCTAGATGTGACACTGCAAATTTTATACTGTTGGGTCATGGATATCTTGTGTTCTTGTATTACTGAGATTTGTCTTGGGGTAGTTAAATTACTCTGAAGAAGTAAGTCTGATCCTTTGGGGCTTGCTTTCATGATCAGTTAGATGGAACTAGAACAGTGTTCAGAATAGGGGTAGTTATTCCCTGTACTAAATTATGTTGTCAAGTAAGCAGCATCTGTTGTCTATTGTCAGGAGTAGAATGAATCCAAACATTTTTGTCCCCTGTATCTCGGTATCTGAGCTATTAAGGAGAACCTAACTAAGATGCAAACACTGGAGGGAATAATGCTTTACTCACTCAGTGAAGAGATACAGAAAGACTAGCATCTGTAGTGAGTGCAGGCCCTTCTCCTGCAGGACAAGAGGGATGCACTCAGGACACTTGCCTTGTGTTGACTAATGGGGGTGGTATCCACTGGCCATGGAAGACTGAATAAAGCATTGTTCCATCTGGTGCTTGAATATGTTGTTTTACTTGGCAATACTGATACCATGATGCACTGGGCAGAAGTACAGAGAACACCTGATAATAGGCAATAGTTGTCACCTGCTCAACAAGACTTTTCTGTCTATTCCACTGAGGGATCTATGGCTCTTAGTGGCTAGCAGAAAGAGGCCCTCTTTTTAGCCCTATCCAAGTCCTGGGCACTATTACCTCTGATCCTTTCAGCTGGTTCTTCTGCCAGCCTTGACTTGTTCTTTATATGTATGCACTGATTAGTGCTTAACTAAATATATAAGGGTAACCTCTGCAAGTTTCTAGAACTCCCTGGGCAGCTCACTCATCTCTGTTTTGCAGGCCCTAGGATCCCAGCCATCTAGGTCTCCTTACACTCTTAGTTCTGTTTCATCTCAGAAGGTTCTCTAGCCTTTGTCATGTGTCTCCTCTCTGAGGCTGGAGTCATTATAGGACCCACTTTCTTTACTGCCTGTCAGGAATCAGTGTTCTCCAGTAAATTGGAAATCATTGCAAAATATAATTTGTCTCTTTTCTGATTTTTCAGGTTGGAAGAGAAGACTCTGCTATACTTGGCTGGAGGCATAAGTCCTTATGTTTACCTAAAGTGATAGAATCAAATTTCATGTAAGGGGAAATTTATTTCTAAAATTCATCTTTGGTGATTTAAATATAGTGAACTTTTTGGTGAACATTTAAAACAAAATATTAAGTTACTTCATAAGAAAAAAATGTAATAGGTTAGCACACATATTCAACTTATCCTAGAGAAGAAGCCTTTGGTTTATTATCTAGGACTATACTGCTAACTTCCTTAAGAAAATTAATCAGTGTGATAATCATTAAGAGCTCCGGATGTCTTTATTTCCTCATTCACATTTGGGAGATCAAATTAAACATGATCTACAATCTCCAAGCTGGCTTTCCAGTTTGAAATAATTCTGGGACCACCTTGGTCCTCTTTGGGTTTTAAGGTTGAAGGAAGAAATGGTTTACCAAAAAATATGCGACAGTTCACTCTGCAAAGCTCAGTTTTGAGCCATGGAAACTAACACTGAATCAGGGCCTGTGTTCAGAATTGCATTCATCAAACTAAGGTTGAATTTGCCAACCTGGGGCACTGCCCGATTGTCATTTCCAGGAAAATGATGTGAGAAAATACTTTGAAGAGAGAAAATAATTATCCTCCTTCAACAACTTCAAAGGTAGTCGTAGAAAATGAAAATGAATCCATTTCTCCTGACTTCAGGACCATATTATCAAGTGTGAACTTGTTTCACGACATAAATTCAGAGTGAGCAATCTGTTTCTTTGCACCACATCCACATAGGAAAGAAGGAAGACATTTAGCTCTCTCTTTGGGTGCTGCCTAATCCGGTCACGAGAAGTGCTGGGGGGTAGCAGCACAGTATGTTTCTGTTCTCTCACTGCTTCTCTTTTAGATCTTTTTGGAGATTCAGAGCTCATCCCAGAATGCAGTGCTCATGACCTCATCTCTCCTGTCCAGTTAAACTATATCACTCACTGCCCATAAAGCCCTTCCCAAATAGGTCAATGTCCATTTTGCTTTTCCTACTCAGTGCAGATGGTTTAACTCTAAATCACATATTTTAGTATTTAATCTGAGGCTGTTTGGAATTGTTATTAAACTGATTCTATACTCACATGAATTGTATATTTATTTTTCTGTGTTTGAGATGGTGTCATGAAGGAGAAACAAGGTCAAGGTGTGTGGGAGATAGTTATTAGATACCAGCTTTACTCACTGTGATGTTGCCCTTACACAAGTGAATTGAAGATGGAATTTGGAAGTCCATAAATGTTATTTAGAAAGAAAACCTTGATGGTTGTAAATATCATGTGTCATTTAAAAACATACATAAAAGTTTTTCACCGTTTAGAATAGTGTTTTCATTTGATTTACAAATAGTTTTATAGCAAATATTTAAAAAATTAAACACTGACTATATATTGTGGTCACATTTTGTAACTGTCTTATTTATTTATTTATTTATTTTTAATTTTTTGAGACAAGGTCTCACTATGTAGTTGAGACTGACCTGAACTCACTATGTAGCCCAGGCTGGTCTCGAACTCACAGTGATCCTCCTGCCTCAACATCCCGAGTGCTGGGATTACAGGTGTGCACCACCATGCCGGGCTTTTTTGTAACTGTCTTATTACTGGGTTGTGAGCTACTCTGAGAACAGAAAATGTGAATTATTTTTCTTTGCATCTCTTGCTGTTTCTGACAAGATAGTCAGCACATCCTCTGTTATTCTTAGCCAGTAATTATTTGTGTAACTATGAGCAAGTTAATTTGGTCACTTTTTCAATCTACATTATTTGAGAATAAGATGAGTTAATCTATATGCTTTTTTATGCTAAAGAAATTTACAAAGCTGTTTATATTCTATATGAAATTGCATTCATTCCATTTATATTGTTGATCCTGAACTGGTAGCAAAGCATTCTTACAAACAATGAAGAATAAGACAGGGAACTCTTCCTTGGTGGGAGAAAATTGCCTAAAAGGGAGAAAAACGTGGATCTACAGGAATCCAGTACAGGTGGCTAAAATGTTTTAAGGAACTCTTTAATAAGATTTTAATTCATCTCAGAGATTCTACAGGAAATTTTACTCATGCTGTTACCTTGAGGGAGTAGAGCTTGATTTGGTCACGAAGTCAGCTAATGTCACCAAACTCTTATTTCAAGCATTTAATATGCACCTTTTCTTGACCCTCCACAGAAGAAATGTTCCCATGAAAATTCAGAATGGAGTTTTTAACCAGAAAGCTTCACAAATATTCTGATTTACTGAGTGCAAATATCTAGGAAGAGTATTACAATTTTGGAGAAACTCTAGTCCTGGGATTGGGACTAGGCCTTAAAGGGTAATGGACTTTATTATTTAACTTTCAAACAACTATTTCTGTCTACCGCTTGTAGACTATCTCAGTGTCATCAACAAGTTCCTCATGGGCTCTGAAGTAGATCTTTCAACAACTGTCACTCTTCAATAGCTAAAAAAGGGCCTTCTTGTGTCATCCTATGTCTTTTATGATTTCCACAAATAACTAATTAACCTTCCCTAGAAGGTCAGCATGAAAACAGAAAAAAGCCTCCGTGAACTGGCTTCACAGATCTTGAGTCATGATCTCCTGAGCGAGCTCCATGAAGCTTCCTGTCTCCTCACAGAGTTCTCTCCAGAATTAAATGCTTATTGACTTCACGCTAATATCCATTTAGTAATCTGCCATTTTTGTTTGTTTTAATATAGCACTCCGTTTTATAGTAGAAGGGAATTATGCAGTTTAGAAGTATGAATATTAAAAAAGGATTTAATTAAATCTCTTGCCTGAAACCTCTGTCTAAAGCTATAATGACAAATTTAGTCCATATTTATTATGGTGCACAGGGGACCTTAACCAGATCATTAGTTTATATGCCTTACTCAGTAGTGAAGTTCTAAAACTTTACATTTTGCATATTATTACATTATTCATTTTTCCAACTAGGCATAAAATACGACTTCCCATGAGTACAATACCTAATTCTTCAAAATATACAAAGATAGCAATAAAATGATTAAATTACAACTCTTACATCTGTTCTTCTTGTCTGATTATAAATTAAAATGTTTTAAAACAGGAGAAAACAATTCAGGTAACAAATGATTTTAAACGGCTCAAGTTCTTATAGGCACATAAACATAGCAGACAGTTATGTGGACATGCAAATATATGGAAAGGTGCCTACTTAAGACTGAGTTTATTCTCACTTGTGATAGTTGCTGGTGCCTGCTGAAAACGTGCCTAAAAGGAGACTGCAATAAGTGCAATGCACTGTCTTCTGACAATGACCAAGTTTGAACTAGCCAGTAGAGGTGCCAAAGTCTGAGAAATAACTGAATGAAATGACAGTGTATATAAAATACCCTTTATTTTAAAGCCAAACTATAAAATGTTATGTCTGCCAGGAGGAAAATATTTAATGCCATTCTAATCCATTAGCGATCACTGCAAAATGCTGCCTTGTGTTTTCTTTAACAGTCACATATTAGCTCATGGTTAATTTAATGATGGAAGCAGGCATAGGTAGAATGCACCCTGAAAGCATTTTTGATGTCATCTGTGAAGTCATCACCCATTTAAAATAATGCAGTCCATCAGCTACAAAGCACAAAACTGAAAACTAAGCAGTCTTCAATTGGAAGTTAACTTCCGACAAAGTGTCAGCATTGAAATTTCACAGGGTGTTTTTTTTTTTTTTTTTTGTGAGCCAGTCTAATATATGCAACTTTGTAATTTTTGAACTAATTCTGTAGAGGTCAGTTTGGATGGCCACCTTGACTTCATGGCCTTGTAGTCAAGGTCTACTGCTTGTACTGGGAAATTAGAACTTAATTGTTTTGGACACTTGATGAGATGAAAGTAGCATGTTGATCTATTAAAACTGTGTAGACACACACACACACACACAGACACTTATGCATCCATGTACCTACTAGGTATCAAAATTTTAGGTACAAAGTCAAAGAAAGATTTAGTAGGCTGGGGATTCTAATGTCTGAAGTACACAGACGGAGTACTGAGTTGGAGAACTCTAGACAGGAAGGGAAAACTAGTCCTGTCAACATTAGTTCTTTGGAAAAGGCATCTAGGACAAGGAAATGGGTCAGGATAAAGAGGATCCTAATCAAGATGAATATGCTATTCCCAATGGAAGGTTCCCGGGAAAGGAGGAAGAATGTGTCTCCCATGTGAATTTGTTAGTGACAACTCACTTTTATAAAGAAAGGATTTTGGACCCACTCAGCAAAATCATGGCATTTGAGTCAGCAGGGCCTCTAGCTTGTCTTTATAAGATGTATTTTTTTAGTCAGAGATTCCAGTAAATTAAGAGAAACTAAGGTTCAATATTTAGGCAAATATCTAGAGAACTTTGCAGAAAACACGGGTATACTATTTCAAGGAGCCAAACACCCTCACTGGAGGAAAGATCGCCTCTTTAATAAGTGGTGCTGGGAAAAATGGGCTTCAACTTGTCAAAAATTAAAACTAGACCTATATCTCTCATCATGTGCTAAACTAAAATCAAAATGGATTAAAGATATAAATATCAAAACAGAAATGCTAAACAGGATGGAAGAGAGGATAGGTAGAACTCTTGAAGACATTAGTATAGGAAAAGATTTTATGAACAAAACATTAGTTGCCCCTGAGCTAGCAAAAACAATCAACAAGTGGGAGCTCTTCTTATTAAAAAGCTTCTCTTTAACAAGAGAAACCACCAACAGTGTGAAGAGACAACCCACAATGTAGGAAAAACTTTTCACCAGCTCTTCCTCAAAGGTCTACTATTTAGAATATATAAAGAACTTAAAAAATCAGACCTCCCAAATTTAAAGACCCAATGCAAAAATGGGCATCTGAAACGAACAGACATTTCTCAGAGTAGAAATAGCAAATAAACATATGAAAACATGTTCAACATCACTGGTCATGAGAGAAATACAAATGATAACAATGCTGAGATTCCACCTCACCCCAGAAAGAATGGCTGCTATCACAAAATCAACCAATAACAAGTGCTGGCAGGGCTGAGGGGAAAGAGGAACCCTGCTCCTCTGCTGGTGGGAGCGCAGACTGATGCAACCACGGTGGAAACCAGTATGGAGATACCTCAGAGAACTAGGATTGTAAGCCCCATTTGACCCAACTATTACCTGCTGGGTATCTTCCCCAAAGGATTAAAAGAGTTATACCACAGTAATATATGTGCACCCAAGTTCAAAGCAGCACAAGTCATGATAGCTAAATCTTGGAAGCAATTGCCCATCAGTGGGAGACTGGGCAAAGAAAATGTATGTGTTTTTTTAAATAAAATGGAATAGTACTCAGCCACAAAAATGAGAAATTAAGAGATATTTATAGCTAAATGGATGCACATTGAGGTGATACACTTAAGTGATATAAATAGGACACATGTGTAAATAACCGAATAGTTTCTCTAGTGTGAGAAACTGAAAATGTAAATAAGGACTAAAAGGTATAATACAAAATGTGAAATAGGAAGAAAAAGGACAAAGTGGTAGGGGAAACAGGAGGGGCAGGGGAAAGGAAAGAAAGGAATGGAATTAATATGAGAAAATGAAAAATGATGCAAACAAAGTCTTTGTAGATAGGGAGGGAGGGAGGGGTTGAAGGGAGGGCAGGGGAATGGAGGAAAAATAAGAATGAAGATTGATTATGTAAAGGTACAAATTTCTAACAATGAACGTCATTATGTTGTATACATTAAATGTACCAATAAAATTAATTTTAAAAAGTTCTATAGATTTCCAGTTAGGCTTTTCAAAAACTTAAACTTGAAGCCAAGTAAACAAGAAATTATTTAGTTACTCTTCTAAATAGGTTATGAGGAACAACTCTTATTCAGGACAGCTGTGAATCTATCTTTTGAAAGAACAGGTGCATCTGCACCATCTCAGATGATCACCAGCAGACAGAAGGTCTCATGCTGCCAGCACAGCTGACTTTGAAACAGATACTTCCATGCTGTGCCTGCACCCAGCTTCCAATTATCAGGCTGCTGGAAATACTAACCTAGGGTGTCCTCAGTGTGGGATTATTTTTTCATAGTACATGTATGAGGACAGTTAACATGATAATCCAGATTTCCTAACCTTTTCTGAATCAACAGAATATTCTTCAATTTGAGATGCCATGAAATATTTTTTAGTTTTATTCCCACATGAATGGCTGGACTTCAGATGAAAATTACTTCTTCTATGGTATTTCCCCATTCCAGACAAATTTTATGAGATACCACAGACAGCCTCCACCCCCCTTAATTTTTTCACTAAGACTGTTTATTGCAAACTGAAACACTTGAAAGAAACAGCCATACGGGCTAGAGAGATTCACGCCTCTCCCAGATCCTCAGTCGACTATGGGGAAATGCAAAGCCCTGAAAATTGAACACACTGCTATAGACACATCTCACAGCTGATGATATGGAAAGGAGAAATCTAAACGCTGTGCCTAGGAAAGAATGAAGTGAGAGAAAGAGAATGGAGAATGGAAAGATGCGGGGAGAGAGAAACCTGGCTTGGAAAACGTGAAATCCGTTGGCTTTCAAAGGGAATATATTTAGGTTTGGACAAATTGCCCCATTTACAAGACCACCTTTGATTTATATAATGATCTGCAGAAATCCAGCCCCACCTCCCAATCTGTAGGGAAAACATACTACCACTGCCACTCTGGCTTCATTACAGGATGTCCCTGGATAAATAAAATCTAGATCTGGCCTCTGTCCACTGCTCTTCTAAATGAGCACAGCCAGCCTGGCCCATGTTTTTTCATTATACTTTCTGGAGCCAAATGACTACCATCTGCTGTCATGAAGCTGTCACACAATCAGGAAAGGAAGATTTCTAAGGAACACTCCTATAATGGCTGAAGAATGAATATATGACAGTCCAGCTCCTAGTAGCAGGAAGAGAACAACGCATTTGAAAAGAAACAGCAGTTGTGTTCTCCCACTTCTCAGCAAGTGCATTGTAATACAAATCTTTATTTGGACTCAAGGCGTTGACAGGTCAATTGAACAGAATAAGTCTAGTTTATGATGCAGTTGTCAGAACTGGTTAAAGCAGGAGTCTGTTTACCGACGTCCTGAGATATTCCAACAATTTTTCTTGCAAACCAGCACCTTGAGGTTAATTACTTTACCAATTTGAGTAAATGGCAAGCCATATTCCCATCTGTCTCCATTAGTTCCCCACTATTTCTCAATTTATGATGACTGGGGTCAAGGCTGTGGTACAAAAGAAGAAGTAATAAAGCATGAATGCAGTAATTTTCTGTTTATACAAATGTGGTAGCCACCGCATAAATAAGGCAAAGACATTTTGAACGTGCATATTCTTAGCTTTGAAACCTCTGGATGTTAACTATATTTACAGTAAATGTGTCTCCTAATTTGTAAGTGTAAAACAAATACAAGTGACAAACTGCACTTTCCATATTTATGGGCTGAAAGCTAAACTCTGATCTCACAGATAGCAGGCCTTGGGTGGATCTCACAGTAGAAGCCAAGTCATAAAAAGATTCTGCAAGGTCTGAAGAGTTGATTTTTCTGAAGTTTCCTTATTCTTCAAAAAGCAAGCTCTTGGGCAAATAAAGAAATGTTAGCCTTCTATGTTGGCACAAATATAAAGTTTTAATGAATTGTCTATATTTGGCATAAACATTTTTTGCTTTTTGTATAAGATTTAGTAGTAGAATCCCTTAAAATCTATTAAGTGCAACTGATTAAAAAGTTTAGTTAGAAAGATAGACTCTTTCTCCCCCTCTGTTCCCTCCCTCCCTCCTAACAACTTCCTTCCATCTTTTCCTTCCTTCTACCTCTTCCGGGCTCGTTTATTTCCTTCTTATCACTATCCAATCACAAAATAATTTAAAATTTAATGTGCATATATTCTAATCTAAATCATAAATATGTAATTTACTCTATTTTTCAGTATACAAAGCAAACAATATTTTTTGAAGCCCTTAATATATAATTCAAGAAGAATTTACTGCCAATTTCTCTAGTTTATTAATGGATATGGTAGATTGATATGTCTTTACTTATCTGTTTTTCTCACACACTGGCAGTAAAAAAATAAAGGGCAAAGAAGATATATTTTTTGGCCACTTGCCACAGATGGTCAAAGTAATCATTAATTAAGTACCATAACAAAATAGATTTTATAACAAATGAGGCATAAGACATATATTTTACTATAAATAATTGAAAACAATGGCGATAAAGCTACTCCCTGACTACTGTGAAGCTCTAAATGCTGACATTGTCACTGAATATGTACACGTCAGCTTTGAGGACAAAATTAGAGGCAAATACATAACTATTGTAATGGGTCACAAGGAATGACAAGATTTCTTCTTACTTTTCAGGTAAAACCTTAGGCAAATGGGATGGCTTTGTGCATTTGATCTGTAATCTAAAAGTAGATTAGATAAAGACATCTCAATCGGCCATCTCCATTAATAAACTGGATAAACTGGCTCTGATTTGTTAAATTATGTATTTGGGGCTTCTAAAAATGCTACTCTGAATACTGATATAAGTCCTTTCTCTGATTTTTTTTTTTCAGGATCCTCTTGTGTGTCTTACCATAACACACTTTTCTTATCCTGAAATACCAGCTTCTATTTACATGGGGAACAAAAAATGGTCTTCAGACAATTTGGAATGACTCTCATCTACTAATGATATAAGGAATATGACTGATACATTTTAGAGAGCAAGGATACTTAGGTTACATTTTGAAAATCTGAAAATCTTTCAACTCTCCCCAGACCAGGCAGGGGCAATGAGTCACCCTGTAAAGTACAGTCCTGTCCTCAGTGTGACTTTTTTCAGAGTTGAGCCTGAGATGATCCCAGTTTCCTCCAGGGCAGGCAAGAGGCTGGTTGGGGAACACAGGCAGAGGTCTTGTTTGGCCTGGAAGCCCTCAGATCCCTGAAGATAAGCAGCAGTGAGGTTAAGGTGAGGGGCCAGAGGAGGCCTTCAGAGTTGTATAGAGCAGTGGTCTTCAATGCCTGGGGCAGACCTATTAGATACAGGGCTGCACATCAGGTGAGCAGCAAGCATCTGTACTGTATTTATCATGGCTCCCCAGTGCTCTCACTACCAGGGCTTGAGTCCCACTTCCTGTCAGATCAGCAGTGGCATTAGATTCTCATAGGAGCAAGAACCCTGTGGTGAACTGTGCATGATGGGAAGATAGGTTGCTTGCACTCCACTTCCTCTTTCCTGTTATGGAAAAGTTGTCTTCCATGAAAGCACTTGTTGGAGGCAAGAAGGTTGGGGACCACTGGTACCTCATTAGTGTAAGAACATAAGGCTAAATGTAAGAACGTAAGGGAATAAGGAGCTGATCCTAAGGTCTTTTGAAACTATTTAAGACTATGTAAGTTGATCTATTCATTTAACCAAAGTATTATTTTAGCTTTGAGTAGGTGCTAGAAGAGTAGCTTTCAGAGATAAAAGTCAGATTCTTGCTGAAAGATACCCTAGTCAAAAGGGCAACACATGCAAGAAAATTAGTCATTACTTCCATGGTATGATGAGTGTTAAGGCAGAAGTATACATGAGATGCTCATAGTTAGAGTATCTAAGTCAGCTCTAGCAGACCTATGGAGTGGGACTGACCTGCTGGTGGATCTCTGCTCACAAATATTCCCACCCTACCTACTAGTCTCCTAAATCAAATCAGATCATCTTCATCGTCAAGTGTCCCTTTTAAGTTGCAAAAATCCCAAGAAATTTAAAAATGACTATCAGTCACTTGTCTTTTCATGTAAAATAATTTAAATTACCACTTTCTCAGATCTTAGAGGAGAGAATCTGAAAGTCAGAAGGAAACTTAGAAATCATTTGGTCCAATTCCTTCATTGTGCTGAAGAGGCTAGAGCAGGTATGGGGCTGGCCTCCTGCAGAACGACGGACCTGGGGTTGGCTTGTGTCTGCAATCACCAAAGCACACACTGGATGTGTGATGGCAGGAACAAGGCTCCACCGACCAAAGATCTTTGGGTCTTATGCTTGCTACCCATTGATAGTACTCCCCAGTGATTTCTCCTTTTGTTTAAAAATGTGAACGTATCCCATGTACTGTGCACAGTGACAGGTACTCTAGGCCTTTGAAATATGGAAAAATAAACAGTCATAGCAGAGACAATGGGCTTTGAACCCTGACACTGCTGCTACTTAATAGCTATCAGGCTTTGAATAAACCTTAATTTCATCAGCTCTAAGGTAGAGTTAACCCCTACCTTGCAAATGATTGGCAGAATTAGAGATAACAAGTGCATATATGTAGAACATCTTCTATCGTGCCTGATGCAGAACAAACAATAAATGATATGTGATGTATTTATTCCACTTCCAATGGAGCACAGAGACTGGTTAAGAGGCATCCATGTCCCAAACCCACTGCTGTTATGTGGCAACTGCAAGGAGGAGGTCATCAGAAGCTTTCTCATGTCTGGATCATTGTGAAAACGCGGACGAATGAGGAAAAGTGTTCCCTTGGTCCTATAAAATTTCCGTAGGGCTTAGTTACTTACAGACAAATACTTGTATACTGCTGGGAGATGTGCAAACAGGAGATCGAGGGAGGAGTTCTATATTTGTAAAACACTGAAGTTTCATGGGGACCGGTCAGTTTGGCCCAATGAAGCACCTGTTTTATTCTCATGCACAAAATAGCCTTAAAAGGTTATTATATGTTCATGAAAACAAGATCCCCCAGCCCAGCATTTAAGACTCCCCAGTTCACCTACTTGAAAGGCTTTTCTTCCTAATCTCTTTACAAATTCTGATTTATATTTCACCGATTTGCTGTCCCTCAAAATACCTTGTCCACTCCCATCTTTAAAATTTGTTCACATGGGTGTCCCCAGCTAGGTGCCCTTCTGCTAGCTGACCCTGAATTTATTCATTCATCATAGTCTGCTTAAATCCCATCTCTTTCTCCTTCATTTAGCCCACTGTGTTCTTTCCTTTTCCCAAATGCCTGTAACACTGAGTCATCCAGCACTTAATCACATGTGGTTCTGCATCACCTCTTAAATTTTAATGGATCCATATCTGTTTCTCCAATAAAGTTTTAAGCTTCTCAAGGACAGAGACCACATTTTAAACCTCTTCATATTCCTTTTAGCAACTTTCAAGGGTCTTATAAATACCTATTTAATTGATGAGTATACATCACTGTCAGTGTGATAAAATGAGTCTCTCTTTGTTTTTTGGAGAAAACACTGTAGAAAAGAGAATGCAGCAGATATTTTTCTAGAGGTTGATGGACTAGGCCAAAAGGATGCCACTGCTTTAATCCATATAACATATAGGGTCAACTTGATATGTTAATCTCATTTAATGGAACATATTTCTTATTTTCCAGAGGTCAGTCAGCAAGCTGTAACTTCCCTGTCTGTGAAAACTGGTGTGATGTCTGCTCCATCTACCTCAGGGCAATGTTGTGAAGATAAAATGAGACACTGTGCCCAGGTACAAGTGTTTCAGGAGTTAGAGAATCTCAAGATACATACAGGGTTACCGTAATGTACACCCACACTCTGAGCACAGGCTAGTCCAGAGATTGTTCTTTTTCTACTTGTAGATTTTCTCCCTCTGGGCAGTCACATTATTTCCAGGTTAAAGGATATGTTACACACTTTCCCTGGAGAAGAAACTGTGAGGATAATGAGCTAAGACAGAGAGCTCTGACTGTGCTTAGGTAAACTTCAGTGACACAAAGTTCAAGTTTTTGGGAACATAACCTAAATAGATATGGTAGATGGAAAATTTCCTACATGTAGTTTCTACCAGTATAATTAAGCTGTGAGCATCAAATGAGCTTAAGCTGGTGAGAACAGAAATACCTAAGTTACCTTTCAGCAATGCTGCTTTGCAGTAAATTGTCTTGGTAGTTGGATGCAGAGCTTTGACCACCTGTGTGCTTCCCAAGTGGGTCTCCACTTAGTAGACAATTTGGTTTTTTTATTCTTTAACTCAACCGAAGAGGTTGCATTGGTATAAACACTCATGCAGAGCTCCTATAGCCCAGGCCTACATGCCAAGGAATCATGAGATGCAACAAGCCAATTTTAAAAAACTACCCGAAGGAGCAAAGTAAAGCAGAATGGGGTGGCAGTGAGGGAATAACAAGTAAAACTGGCCCTGTAATGTAGCACAGACAAGGAGAGCTGATGGGCTTGATGAATTCCCATTAAAATAAAGGAAGAAGTGAAGGAGAAATGCTCATCAAGTGATGGCTATGCTTAGAAGATACATATATACAA
This sequence comes from Fukomys damarensis, assembly GCF_012274545.1. NCBI lineage: Eukaryota > Metazoa > Chordata > Mammalia > Rodentia > Bathyergidae > Fukomys > Fukomys damarensis. Next base: position 56,359,659 of record NW_022900929.1, on the reverse strand, counting down.
TTATTACTCACTAATTAAAATAAAGAACAACTTTAAAAATAAAACCAAGTAGGAGAAAGCCCATTTCTTTACTTGTTCTTCTTTTAAACATTTATTTCTTTTCACTAGTACATGTTTGCAGTACATAATGATCACTTTCATCCTGGGGGATCTGTACGTGTACATAATACGTTGTATTTTTTTTTTTTTTTGGTCTCCTTCCTCTCCTCAGCATTTCTTATAGCCCTGTGTGACTCCAAGCTCTTGGTCCATTGTTACATCTTCTCGCATTCTTACTCTCCTGCCTCACTTTTACAAGAATGTCTGTGATTATTTAGGCCTATCCTGATAATACAAGATAATCTCCCTATCTCGAGATCCTTAATTTAATCTGCAAAATCCCTTTTGCCATTTTAAGGTGACACATTCATGGGTTCTGGGCATTAGAAAGTAGATATCATGGGGAAGAAGGGCTGTGGTCTGAATGTGTCCTCCAAAGTTCATGTGTTGGAAACTTTATCTGCAATGCAACATTACTGAGAAGTGGGGCCTTTGGGAAGGGTTTTTAGAAAGGCGAGGCCTCCACCCTGATGAATAGATTCATGCCATTATAAAAACAGCAGCGGGTTTACTGTTCTGTCACACAGTATTTATTTCTTTTTTGTTCTTCTATCTTCTGCCATGTGAGGGCGAAGCAACAAGGCCCTCACTGGACATCAGACTTCAGAACTTTAATCTTAGACTTTCCAGCCTAGGGAAGTGTAAGAAAAAAAATTTCTGTTATTTATAAAACATTTTAAAAGATACTTAGAGAAACCTAAGTCATCATGATCCTCATGAACAAATCCCTTTGCAAGCATAAGAAAGGCAGCTCTGCTGAAGGAGTATTTCAGTCCACACCTTTCCTTTTCTCTAGGAGGCACACTGTCACCAAAGACCTCTGGACCACGAAGTCAGAGGCTAGCTTCGTGCGCACATCCCTGCATTCCCGGTGCTGGTGCAGTGCCTGGCCAACAGTAGCTACTCATAAAGTATCTCCTTGAAATAAACAGAAACGAATGCATGGAAGCAGTGAATGGATGGAGGGTGACCTTCGTGAGTGCATCCTGAACCATGTGGCTGCAAGTGGCAAGGGCACAGACTGGTACAATTCCCCCTGACCTTTCCCTCCAAGCTCACACCAACAGATGGGGTTCTGGTGTTAAGTTCGTTCCTCACAGCTGATGTAAGTAGAATTTCAGGTCCACAACCTTAGAGCGAATTCATTGTTTTATTACAAAATACCAGAGTCCCAGAATCAAAAAAATAAAATAAAAGGAGCCCTCTTAGATTGTCATATCACATAGATTTGACTCCTTTGATCTTTTTCTGAAAGCTTGAATCAGCTATCCTCCCCTTCTGTATATTTCATTCACCCTGATAATAAGGAGATCAAGAGCAGGTAGTTCACATGTCAAAAATATAGTGTCCAGAATACCTAACAATAAGTATTATGTGTAAATGTCCAAATATCGAAGGCCACTCAAGATAAAATAATACATAGAGCTCTGACTTCAGCCAGTATAGATTAGTAGACTGAGGTCTTCATTATTACTAAATGCTAGAACTACAAAATTTCCTCAGCTGAAGATTTTCAAACTTCCTCTGGTAATATTTTTCTGCATTTATTTTTTTTTTACAGAGCAAATAATATATTATTTAGGAATTTTTGTTCATAATTTTTTTTATGAGCCTTTGAACTTATAAAAATAATCTGTATGTTTCCCCCAGATACATCACAAAAACTGATGTGGAATTTCTTGTGTATATTCATGGTGCCTCCTGGAGTCTGCATGAAATCCTAGCACACTTAGGATTTATCACTGTACTATGGCTTCTTCATCTAGCTCATACTTTCTATCCTAAAGTATTTCTTTTTCTCTAATGCAAAGTGCTCTTTGCATCTACAAATTCCTTGGTAAAATTTTAACCTTCATCCCAACAAAACACTTCACAGAAAAAACTTCCTTAACAGAATGAAAGCACTGATGTCTCCCATTTAGATTAATAAGTGTTTCTAAAAAAATAAAAATAAAAACTTTATAGTAGATGGTAGGAAGAGTGAGTGGACATAGGGTTCAGAACTGAAAAGTCGTGTGAAACAGTGTTTTGACTCAAGGTCACTGGCCTGGGCAAGAAACACTTGAATTGTAATCAAGGCCATTCATTGAGCCATGAGTAATTTTAGGCAAGTTTCCCGGGTATGCTGATGTAACCATACAACCTCATCCTGCTTGACCAGCATGGAAATCAGCAGTTAGGATAAAATATTTAAGGTAGCTGTCTGAAGGGAGATGCTTATTTTTTTCTAGCTTTTTATACTGATTGTCTTTCTACATTTTCATAAGCAGCATTCAGTTAGAAATAAAGTTTACCCCTACACCTCATCTTTTATGGTCAGGAAGATGGTCCTCATCCAAGTGACTGTACTTAATAGAGGATGAACATTATTCTCCCACCAGAAAAAAGCCATTAAATGGCTTCTATTTAAAGAAAAACAGAACTGGAGGAAAATTTTCCTCAGGTAAACCTGAACTTGAGTCTCAAAAAGAAATTGAAAGAAATTTCAATATATTTTATTTTAGTACATGCTTTTTGGGGAGGGTGAAGACAAAAGCAAAGTACAGTATACTCCTTTCCAATAAGCTAGAAGTTTGAGAAAGATCTTCTATGTGCAGCTCTTTACTAATATAGCAGCCTGCCTGAACATACAGGACACACAGCAGTGCTCCCTCAGCTACCCTGATCCACATTGTGGGTTTAATCATCAAAAATCTAGTTATGCTAATACTGAATTAGGAAATCTTTCATAGCTTTCAGAAAACCTATAAGCTGTTATCAGCAGAAGGAATTAAGCAGCAAAAAGCAAAGCGAGATGTAAGAGTTCCCAAGATGAACCGCCTGACAGGTTGAGAAATTAAACTAAGTCCTTATGTCAGGGGGACTTGGGTCCATGAGAGCCTTGAAAGATCAAGCATCCATAGTTCAATTTCTGCAAATTCTTTGCTAGCAGGTGGTGCCAACACAAAATCTGACTGCTGAAGGATATTTGGATCTGCCCTGCATCTGGGAGGATTACAGACAGAACTTCGGTCTTGGAGACAATATGTTCACCTCACACCTGCTTTCAATGCCACAGGCTACAGCAGTGGCCAGAGAAGGAGCCATTTTAGAGCCATAGGAACCTTGAATTCAACCTTTAATTTGCAAAGTGCATCTGCTTTATAGCCCTGTTTGACAGCAGCTTCATAATTAGAAAAACATGTCTTATATATTTGCACTCCTTAAACCATAAAAAAAAATCTGGCTTTATTTTTAAAACAGTAATTACATGATAGGGGAAAGCCTTTCATTTCAGGGAATACATTCAACTAAGACAATTTGTAAGCAGCAAAACAAAATGTCTGGTAGCAAGGAAATCATTCGTGTGGTAAACAGGATTTATGAAACATTTGTGACCAAGACACCAAGATAAACACACTGGATGATTCATTTGAAGTTTTGCAATGTGTGCTCCTTAAAGCAGCCAGGGCACCTTTAGCTACTGAAGCTGTGGGGCTTATATTTTCACTGCGGTAATTTGTAATTAAAGGTTCTCTGATAATTTGTGAAAAATCAAAGTCACTAAACCCAAATAAGAGTCAATGAATTGCTAAATTTTTTTTTAAAAACATAGAAGATACACTATAGGTATAAACTGAAGTCAGAGCCTTAAGAAGAATATATTTAGAGCAGTTTCCCCATAGACAGAAGAGTATTTTCAAGGGCTAATATTAATAAAAAAGAGGGAAGAGGAAGAGGCATCAGGGACTCTGCTAAGAGCCTGTGAATTATCTCAATATCAGCACAGAAGTTCTATGAAGTAGATTTCACTATAGTTCCCATCTGATTGATAGGGAAATCAAAGCTCATACACATACCTTAGTAGGTTCACCCAGTTACTACATCTGAGAGGTGGGCCTAGAACTAGACAGCTGGTTCGAGTGTACCTATCACCTTAAGCAGGACACTGGACTGTTGTCTTATGAATTTTTTACATGGCCCATAAGTTCTAGCTCCTCAAGTAAAGCACAATATAACTGTAATTTGCTCTTTACAATGACTGACATAAAGCCATCCTATACTATATAGAAATCAGATTTGTAAACAAAAGTAGATATGGATTGCATAGTAATCTTGATCAATTGATAAAAGACTGAAGTTATTTAGAAGGAAAGTAAATGGCACAAAAATGACTTTCAATTGAAACCATGTGAATTAATTTATCTAGGAGAAACAAAGATGGGGGAAATAAGCACTCTCACCCCACAAAGATAAAACTATCTTATTTATTTTTGGTGCCGGAGATCGAACTCAGGACCTTCCACTTGTGAGGCACGTGGCAGCACCACTGAGCTAAATCCCTGGCCCAAGATGAAGCTGTCTAACAGGGCAGAGGAGAACAGAACCAGGTACTCAGCAACAAATAAAGGCTCCTTGGGTGGGCGACTGATTCTGAGATTATCACTAAAATCTGATCCTCCAAATTCTGTATTCTTCAGAAAGCCTGATTGAAGCTTCTGCAGTGTTTCTCTTGAGTCGCTGATACACACTGAGTATAGAAGTTCACAAAGTACTCTATAGGAAGTTTGTTTCTTCTTCTCCACAAGCTAATGCACAGTCAGTCCAAAAAAAGTCCACAGGTGTGTCTGTATTACTTACCTCCTGGTAAGTATTATTTAAAGAAAATGATTCCTTTCAACTTCTAAACTGAAAAAAGAGGACATGAGAAAATACATTGGTATCATAAAATCATTTCCCAAAAGAATTCATTCTGCATTCCACTGTTGGGCAGGCCTCTACATGTATTTAAAAGAGAATATAATTTATTAAAGTCTAATTTGCATGTTACTAATTATTAATTTATATTATTACATATAACTAGATTGCTGTTCCCTAAAAACATTGCTTTTGCTGCTTTCCCCCAATAATATCTTTCCTAGTTACTATATTCTAGTTTCTGTCACTCTTAATTACCTTTATGTACACATGTGTTAACCAAGAAAGTATCACCTTATTTCTGAGGTATTTTATGATGGTCATTTAATGAATATTCATTAAATTCCTCACTAGGTGCTTGCTACTTATACCTTAGGATTTAAAATGACAATAGGGGAAGGGCCTGGGATTTAGCTTAGTGGTTTCCCTGCTGCCTGCCTGGAAAACACAAGGACACTAGCTCGATCCCCAGTACCAAAACAAACAAACAAATAAAATGACAACAGGGGAATTACCACCATTTAATATTTCTGACAGTTGCATGTAACAGAATTTGATTCTTTCCTACTTACTTATAATAAAATGTAGTCAAAAGATTAAGATCAAAAGGTACCCTAAAAAACAGAAGTCTGCTGAACGTAATGCCCTTTAGTAGCCCACTGAAATGTTTGCCTGAGTTTCAAAGCCACATTTTGATACTTTCATGCTGCAACTAAAACGCATTAAGCACCAGCATGATTCTCAGTGGAAAAGTAAAGGAAATGATGAGTAAATAAACCCTTTGGAACAATGGCATTATTCTGATAATAGGTTGGTGTTACACAGCTTAAAATTTCTAGAAAGACAGTCTTTCTCTTAGTTTATTTTTTGTTTTTCACTTATAAGGTGGGTTGTTTTCAGTCTATTGAGAAATCACAAAATTTATAAAAGATTATAATGCTATTTCAATCCAAAAGATCAAACTCCTTGAGGTATTTAGTTCCCACTTGGAAGGTGGAAAGATGAAACCAGAAATGTGACAAAACTACTTCATGGGCACAGAAGTCCCCTAGTAGGGGCACTGAACATGACCCAGAATTTCAACTACTGGCCTATAGTACTGTTCTCTGTGTTAGTTACTTTTCTCTCATTGCTAAGACAAAATACCCAACACCCTAAATTGAAGGGAAAGGAATGTATTTGGCTTATTATTCATAGAAGTTTCAGTCCATAATCAGCTAGCTCCAAGGCTGGGATGGCAAATGCAGCTGGCAGAAGAAAAACAACCCAAACTTTTTACCAAGGAGATCACTAAGGTTGCACTTTTGTTATCAAACTATCCAATAAAGCTCCAAGTATAATAATATATGTACTTGTACATTAATGGATTGTTATAATATCAAGTGTCAGGCCTAATAACAATAAAAATTTTGAAGCAGTGATATTCTAAGATATTTACAAGAGCAGTATTATGTTATGAAAATATGTAAGATTTCTACTGCTGACAAACACCAATATTAATATCACTATGGTTTAGTCTATATTCCTACTAGAAAGAATGCTAAATTTCAGTAAGAGATTAGGGAAAGTAAAGTTGTGATCTATTACTTAAAATGTAAATTCATCTACACCTTACTATTTTTTTTTTCTTGAGACGGGGTCATAGTGCCGGCTGACCTTGAACTCATTATGTAGCTGAGTTTGGCTTCAAACTTGCCATTGTCCCACCTCAGATGCTCAAGTGCTGGGATTACAGCATGTGCCATCATGCCTGGCTACCTACTTTCTGTCTATCGACTCCAGGTCTGTCCACAGAGCCAAGGTTAAGAACCCTTGGATTATAAGGACCAAATTTTCCACATTTTTCTAATCATTTTCAACTACAGTACAGCTATATGAAATAAATATAATTTCTTCAACCCATTACTCTTCTGAAATTGCTATACTTAGGCTGCTTGATGTCTGCCCTTATCTTTGCTGACTACATTGCATAGCTTCTTAAAATCTTTAAGATTCCCTTAAAGAAGATGTTATTCTCTTTGTCAATAAACTCTAATACAGAAAGGGATGGATAAAATGAAGAATTTTTCTTCTCCACAGTGGAACTGCAAATTTACATTATACCTAAGTATCTTAGACAAAATGCTAATAATTGATATGCTATTAGCTCATCTTCTTCCTTTGTAAGTTACTTTTTAGGGTATATTTTATATTTGCTTAAATATAGTTCACATATTTTTAAAAAGACTACTAAGCAAAAGTACAATATCAACATAGAGATTTATAGTTACCACAATTTATTTTCCATTTGTGCAAAATGGCCAAAGATATTTCAGCCTTCTCACTCTTAGACTGCAGCTCTGTGGGGTCTAGTACCAGATACACAGTAAAATAAATATGACCAGAACCCTCACAGGGCAGGTTTACTTGAGTAAATGTTTAATCTTTTACTAGTCACACAAGGAGTGGCTCTTATTTCAGTCATTCTCTACCCATAAATACAATTGCAAATATATAATGGATAATGTGAAACAGGAAGCAAAGCTCTAAAGAGGTAGGGGACGTGGGAGGGAGGGAAATGCAAAGAGGGAAAGGAAAAATACGAGAAAAGGAAAAAACAGAAACAAAGTCTGTAAGTCAGGAAGGGTGGAGGGGTTGAAAGGAGGACAGGGGAATGGAGACAAAAAATAAGAACCAAGATACATCATGTAAAGGTACAAGATCCTAATGATGAATGTGACTGTATCATATACCTAAAACATACCTAACAGTGAAGAGAGAGAGAGAGAGAGAGAGAGAGAGAGAGAGAGAGAGAGAGAGAGAGAGATGGCCTCTTACAGTTATACAATGGAAGAACCTAGAACTAACGAAGTCCATCAAGTTCTGGAGAACTGCTATTCATCTTCACACTATCAATTTACACAGATGAGCGAGATGAGTTTCAGTTCTCACAGACTTGGGGTTCAGCACAGCGTATTCCCTTGTAGAGCAAAAGAACTCTTTAAGTATTTAGCTTCAAGAAAAGCTGTAAGGAAATAAGATTTTTTTGGAAATAAGTTTCATTTTCAGAAAACAGTCTATTAAATGCCTTTGTCATTTCCAATTGTTTTATGCACTGTATGTGCTTTTTGCAGGACTACTGTTGAAGTTCTACCTTAGGACAGGTCTTTCCTTATTAGTTATAGGATATTTATTAGTTATAAATAACTATTTTTTAAATAAAGCCTGCTTTGTTTTTCTACAGGTGAAGCATTATCTTAATATTCACTGTAAATTTTATATTCTGAGAATAATCTGAAACATTTGAAAGGTACTATATGGAAACATAAATACATTAATAAAGAACAATGACTGAGAAAGCAAGAGTTAGGGTAAAACAACCTATTAAGTGGTACATAATGTTGCTCTGTCATTTCTAGGATTAACACAAAAGGAAACTAGAAGCACAGACATAGAATATGCTATGATAGACCTAAGAAGATAAACACAAGATAACAATATGTGCTTGGCATGGAATTCAGGAGCACAGCGAAGTCCTAGCAAAGCAAATGCTATAGCAAAATAACAGCCTTGCTTCTCCATGAGTCAGTTGGCTAGGCATGGGCCTTCTAATAAACACTGCAGAATGTTTTAGGACCAACCTTACTCAGATATGGAGTAGGCACTATGAAAACCTCTCATAATACAAGAAAATTCCATTTTGCTCTTAATTAAACAAACAGTTTTAAAGGTAAAATTGACTGCTGTCAAAGGTGTGAGGAAATGGATAATTTGATACAGTATTCTGAGAAAGTCAATTAGTACCATCTTTTTCAAGATCAATTTGGCAAAATGTTATGTTAGTCCCTTAAAATACATTGTCCTTTTGACCCAACTTCTGTTTGGTTTTGCATTGGTAAGGACTGAACCCAAGATTTCTTGCATGCTAGGTAAGCAGTCTATTACTGAGCTAAATCCCAGCCTTTCGACCCAATTTCTGAGAGTTCATCCTGAGAACAATAATTAGTACCCATATAAAATTTTTGCTACAAAGATATTTAACAAAATAAATATAGCTTGTAAAGGTACAAAACTGAAAGGACCTAAATATTCAATACAGTAATAAGAACTTGGTTAAATAAATTATGGCTCATTTATAGACAGAAATACTATATAGCTGTTAATACTTCAGAAGTGTAAAGAAATATTAACCATGTCAATGATATTTGAAGTTTTAAAAAATGTTTAGAAAGCATTAACTTATAAAGTAAACATATAAATGTAAATTCATACCTAAGTGTCTGAGAAAACTCATCAAATTGTTCAGTGTATATCTCTGAATGGCTATGGTATTTTTGTTTGTTAATCTGTACTGTTTAAATTTTTGTTGTATGATAGTTGCGTAATTAAAAACAATTTTATTAAAAAGACTTGTCAAGTTATAAATTAATTACTATACCACGTAAACTGTAACTAATTTTTACTTCACTGAAATGAGGTCACGTCCACTTTTTTCTCCTGAAATATCAGACTTATTTAGCACCTTTGGCCAAGGATTAGAAGTGAAGAGAACACCTTTTTCTTTATTCTGACATGCATTTCCATTAATTACATGTTTTTTCTTGTGTTCATCAACAGTAAACTTCAGGGTAAGTTTTTCCTACCAATTTTAAGCAGTTCTGCATGGCCAGTTTTCAGGTCTGTCAAGAAAAGCCAAGACTAATATTCCAGTGTCATGTTCACAACCATCTGTGTAGAAACAAAATCAGGTTTGGACAGCTTTTATCTTGCTAAGGTTCACATATTTTGATGTGCGGGATAAATACTTGGGTGTAGAAGCATAAAAGAATTAGCATATTGGCGGGGGAAGGGCATTTATTTGCAACCATCTCTTCCACATATCCATGGACAGTAATTACAGCAATGTAATTTTGAGGTGTAAGGGATCAACATAAGTGACACAAAGCATGGAACTTCTAGGTCAAGGGTGGAGCTTCCCAAAGAAATGAATAAAAATGATATTTTTTTTCTAAGTAAGGAAATTTAGAGAGAGCTGAGTAATTTAATGTGTAGTCATAAAAATTATTTCTTCAGTTGTGAAGAAATGAGGCAGCAGGACTGGTTCCACACTGCCCCGGGGCTGAGGGTAACTGCCACAGCTATCCGGAGGAGGTTAGGAGGACCGATGGCAAAAGGCTCTCACCACTGTTTAAAGCCCACAGGTCACCGTTAGGCCTTTCAAATACACCTGCCATCTGGCCTCTTGCAGCTCCCCTATAATTATTTCCCTTTCCCCTTTCTGCCCTGGAGTCATCTTAGAAGGGAATTATAAAGCACAGGATTAGGTTCACAGCAAATGAAAAAAAAATTTTTAAAAATCTAACATATCTGTGACACCAGCTTTGTATCACATCTTTGGCAGCTTTTCCCTTTTGTCCAATAAATAAAGAAGACATCAGTGGCTCTGAAATGTTCATCTAGCAAGCTGGCTCCTCTGAGCTCTAGTTGTCTTGTGCATAAGTTCCTCCAAATTTACCTCATTTGTGCAATGGCCAAATCCTGGACCCTAGCATATTTTCAAATGTATATTAAAAACTGTTACCAACCATAGCAAGTAGGCTGATAAACCTTGTCACAGTAACCTCAAGACTACAAAGTGGAAAGGTTTAGTATTTTTTTACTGACAAAGGGATACTAGTGATACAGTTGGTCTACAAAGAACAGAACTGTAACCTCAAATTAATTTTGAAATCCTGACATAAAGTGGAAGAACTTTGTAGGGGATCCATATGGTAAACCTACAGGATACCAAACATCCAGATGTTTTGAAACATCTGTATTAGTGCTTGAACTTTTCCATGTTTCTTGATGTTTGGCTTCATGTTGATATGGCAAGACTTTACTTCTAACTTTGGCAGTTTAAAAAAAAAACTCACGGAAAACATTTCATTACATTTTATTTCTTGTACTGTATTCTAGTTTAAGTCCAACTGACCCATCTTCTTAATTCCCCATGTATTACTGAGTAGATGCCTAACACATATTGGTCTAATGAGAAAAAAGATGACTCATAATTAAATGCACAACTATATAAGGGAACTATTTCTGAATAGGGAAATACTTTTTATTAGTAATAACAGATCTATGAACTCAGGAATTTCTGCATTTAATTATTTATTTTGATATGGGGTTTGAAGTGCTGAGAGGTGTGAAGAGGAGGACTTGAGACACATTCTGAAATTCATATTTCCAATAAAGTCTTTCCAAATTTCTTCATTTTTCTATCAAGGAGGTGAGCACTCTGTATCTAGCTGGTATTCATTGCTGTGGATAAAATGGGGATGTAGCAGGAACTATTGGGAAAATTATTCTTGGTAGAATCTGTTTCATTAGGATTATTGAAAGTATTAACTGATAAATCATTTATGAGTGTTTACTATAACTTCTGGCACATAGCAGTTCCTCTAACAGATGTCATTTGCTGTTGTTATTAATGCGCATGCTACTAACATTGAGCTTGGACCATAAACTATTCTCAATAAAAGTAAGTTCACTCTTACTTCCTGCTTTGCAGATGCTGATAATGTGTGAATTACCTTTCACGGTTATAATGTGTTGTTCTGTAAGAAAAGATAATCCTGTTTTCTGTTTCTCTCCTTTTGTTTTCATTATATGATGAATACAGTGATCAAGTAAAACATGCATTTTTGAGCTACAGCACATCTTAGTTGTATCTCTCCCGGTTGATTAAAATGAAACATTGAAACAAAGTTCAAAATTGACTAAGCCATTAGGAAACACCTGATCAGAAGATTATTCATATGAGCAAAATACTCTGTGGAAGTTCAAGGATATTCAGTCAACAGATATCTATTTAATGCCTGTAAGACAGGTTTTTGTGAGATCTTTTTTAAAATGTACAATAGATAATAGCCTTCATTGGTCAAACCCAAGAGGCCAGAGATTTAGCTCAGCGACACTAGACCTGCCTTCCAAGTTCAAGGTCCTGAGTTTGATCTCTGGTACCAAAAAAAGGACAAAACTAGCATCATACAAACAGAGAAAAATGAAATGTTTTCATTCTAAGACTGAGAACAAGACAGGGACACACATGTTTATTATTGGCCAAACCCAAGAGAGCCCAACAAGGGTATCAGTAATTCACCTGATTTATGTAGTGAGAAAGAGTAAAAAGTGAGTTTAGAACTCTCAAAGCAACAAGGATGCTGTGGATAGTAATTTCCTTTAAATAGAACATGCTGTCCTAACAGACTGCCTACAGCCCAGCAGTAAATGACAAACTCCATGCGGGTTGTTCAAAACTCAGAGATGCTACATTAAAGATCAAAGATGGGTTATATGAGGGTTCTGTCTTAGTCAGCTTTCTATTACTGCAACAAAATACCTGAGATAATCAATTTAAAGAGATGAAAGGTTTATTTTGACTCACAGTTTTATAGGTTTCAGCTCATGGTCAGTTGGCTCCATTGCTTTTTGGCCTGTGGTGAGGCAAAACATCCTGGTGGAGAGCACAGGGTAGAGCAAGCTACTCACAAAAGAAAGCAAGAAACCAGCATCCTACAATTCCCGTTGAGAGCATGCACCACCAATGACCTAAAACTTCCTATTAGGTTCCACCTCTTAAGGTTTCCTCCATCTCTTTCCAATAAGCCAAGCTGAGGCCCAAGCCTTTGGAGAGAGAGTCCAGATTCAGACTACAGCGGATTATTTTATTTACCTTTGGAACTGAAGGAAGGATTTATTACTCAATTCTTACATAAGCCAGTATATCAGCAGGTTTAGAATTTGAAGCTGTCTTTATGGATCAGGACTTCCACCAGCATTCTTGTTTATAATTTAACTTTGTCCCCAAAAGGACTAAGGCTTATGTGAGGGATAGAATGGTACCTGTTAAAAGACAGCTAGTGCTCGCCGTGGCATTACCGTATAGAAAGAATATCAAGTCACTGATGGTGTGTCCCTCTGTTCCCCTCAGCAGAACGGACTTCTCAGCACTCATTGAGGATCTCAATAAGAGATGGGGCAAGTGAGAGACAACAGTCCTGGCTTACTACTCACTACCTTCATGGCACTGGCCACTCACTACCTCTACCTGTACTTTAGTTTTCGCATCTGTCAAATGCATATACAGTGTTCATACTTGGTCTTACAGGGTTATTACTCTGACCATCCAGTAAGAGGGATAGGAATGTGCTCTGAAGTCTTCCCATTCTCTACCAATTTAGGGTTGCCCCTCACCATCAAGGATTTAAAATTTTTTAAAAAGCCTCACATATGTCAGCGAACAGAGCAAGGGATTTAGGAAGAATGGGTTCACATTTTTAAAATTGGTCATCTAAAATACAAGTAGAAATAAGAACAATTCCTAGTATAACTAAGTGTAAGAGTAACGTGAACCAAAGGTCCCGAGGGAAAAAGCGGGCCCCAGTTTATCATCAAAGAATTGCTGTAATTCACGAATGCTGTACTTCAACAACGCGACTTCGTGCCAGGTTAGGTTTGGTCAGTCTCAATAACTCAGTATCTTTGCCCACTGAGACAAGTAAATATTTACCTCATAGCTCTGGCCTTGCAAATTTAAGAGATTGGGTCCCACTGCCAGTATTTTTTTTTTTTTTTAGAAAGAATAATTTGAAAAGTATTTTCCTCCATCCATTCCATTCCCACATTTCTTTCAAGGAGAAAAAGACTCAGAAGGGACTGATTCATGGTTTATTTTTACATTGAAATTTCTTGGAGTGCCCTATTTTTGCTCTTTATTTATATAAACAGGTTACAATAATATATAGGACTTCAAGGTAAAAACACCTGCTGTTGGGTAAGAAGGCCTCACAAATGCTGGGATGTGCTAAATGGTGGTTTCTGCTCCAGATGCGGATCAGAAGAGAGGGATTGTTAATGTGTGCTTTTCTGATAATCATGCTAAAACAATAGAGGTAAATAAGGGTGGACAAGTGAAACCTGGGCCCCACTCCTGCAGGCAGGGATATTTCAATTTTTTTTGTTTTATTTATTGAGATCTCCCTCTGCTTTACTTAATGTACACAGCCAAGTTATTTCACACTGCCACCAAGCAGTAGCTTTTTAAATGATTCAGGAAAGTATAGCTTTCATTTAGGTTTGTGCCCTCCAGTCTGTTTATACTGGTCGATACACTTGTCTAAAAAATATAATGGATTAGCACATCATTCAACAAGCTAGTCAGAAGGCAGGCTCAAGGCGACAGACACCAAAAAGTAAATTACAGTCAGTAGTAGGGATAGGCCATGCCTAGAGCTAGGAAACATCGTATCAGAACAAAACCTGTATTCTCTAAGAATGGTGGTGGAACTGAAAGGGATGAAAAATTTACACTCAAATATAATAAAACAATCAGCTCCACAAATTCATATGCTACTATAAATTGTGTGTTTTATGATGCCGAATGTGAAGGGAATCTGGTGCTACACCATCCCACACATTATAACCTCAGCTGGAACCAGACATGGGTGGCATTTGTTTCACTTAATAGACCTACTTCTGCAAGCAGGCATAGATCATGGCTTACTTTACACACTCCATTTAAATATTTGCAAAATGCCAGTTTGCCACAGGTTTGTACTTGGCAACCTAAGGGCTAAAAGGAAGGTTAAAAGGGGTGCAGGGAGGTAACAGGAACATATTTATTCTTTCCCAGCTTCCTCTCTCCCTCCAATTTGTCTTTTAATTTCCTTCCTATATTCTCCTTTTACAGAGGAAAAACCAAAACAAAACAGTATTGAGATGTATTCGCAAGACCTTGAACCTTTATGTTCTATGTCATATACTTGAACAAGAACAGAATCATCACTAAGGTAGATGTAAGCCTACTAACAATTATTAAACGCTGACAGCTAAAACAAGAATTAGAAATGGATTTTAAAATCCTGAGGGCAGTTTTTGAAAATTTCACCATAGATCCAAATAAAAAATGGATCTGCTCCCCTTGCTAAGAGCTTCCAGAAGGACTGCGTTGCTCATACTGTTTTTATACATTTTACCTCCATAAGAATATTCTTTTTATCAATTTTGCCCTAATCACAGAGAGACACATGAGGAAGAAAAGGACTGTGAAAGCCTCTGCATTCAGATAAACACTGAAGACAAGGAAAACTACGAAACCTAAATATGAAATAAAGGCAGCAGAAAAGGGAAAAAGGCCAAGACTTCAAAGTTAAACAAAGTACAGAAAATATTTTCTCCCTCCCCCCAACCCCTATACAATTTTTCAGATGTTAATAGGGAGGACAATCAATGCAATCCTTGTATCTTGGATTCTCACAATCTTAGTAAACTTGATAACCAGTGCCCAGTGGAGAGGGGACAGGCAGCGGACTGCATTTTGATGGCTAATGAGCTACGTTAAATGATATCAGGTGACATGAGGTGTTGGTCCGTAATGGAATCCATTACTCCTCCTACAATTTCTGAGGATTTTGTCTCACAGGAAGTAACTCCATCAGGATTCTCCTGGGCTTAGCCTAGGACTGGCCTTTCCTGCTTTGCTCTTTCCTCTTGTCTGATATCACTGGTACTTTGGCATATTTGGCCATCACACCGCTGCCTAGCTGGACCAAGGTTGAACAATCCTAGCAAAAGTAACTATGTAGGCTTACTCTGGTATCATCTTTACCTGGTGAGAGATACCACGAGTTCCTGCAAAGTGACCTCTGCTTCCTTGCTCCCACCTCTACACTCCATTCCCTACTTTCTCTTCAGAGAAGAGATTTCCCTGTTTATTTCCAAGGTTCACGACCTTTCCACTATTAAGTACATCCTCTAAAAGACATGGTGGCTCCAGTGATCTATCAAATCTCTTCCATTTATTTTTTTATATGCTCCAACTTTTTAACCTAATATTGAAGTCATCTCAGCTTTAATATGTGTTCTATTTACCTCTTTTTTCCCTCAGACTATTTTTTTGCTCTTCTGTTTCTCCCCTACCCCATCCCATAGAACCACCTCCTTTACCATCAAACTGCTTGACAGGCCAAAACATGCTGAATAAAGTTGTACCTCTCATCCATCAAACCTGATGTATCGGGTGTCAGCCTTCACTAATCTCCTGATGAAACTCAAACCACTGTTTATCTTCTCTTCTTCTCTAACTGATGCGTGCAAGTTTTTTTTTTTAATCCTCCTAACATTTTAGCTTTTGGACATGGATCATGCCTTTTCTGCAAGTCTCCTTTTCTTTGTCTGCCTAATGACAGCTTCTCTGGTTCTTTTTGAGGAATGTACTGCCTAGGTTACTCTCTGACCACTCCTGCTCATCTTCTACGCTGCCTTCTCTTCATCTGCCCATGAGTAACTGGTGGTTTTCTCAGGGCTGCCTTCTCAGCAGCCTTCCCTTTCAGCAGCCACCTCTCTCTCCCTGTGGAGTTGTCATTAATTCCTCTTGGTTCAAGTACAATCCATTTGCCAACCACTTCCCAAATTGCAACTTTAAATTCAGCCTCTTTCTTGAGTACTGAAGCCTGTCCTTTTAACAGATGTTCCTCAAGCTTCTCAAATTTTATGTGTCCTAATTGAAAGTAAGTTTTAAAGAAATGTACTTCATTCCTGCTTCTCATCTATGGATCAATGATCACGGGATTGACCTTATCTGCGAAAGGCCTCTCAAATGCACCCCTTCCCTTTATTTCCTCTGGGATACCCTACTATAACCCCTTTCCATCTCTTTTCTGGACCATTTTTAATTGATAGGTACCACCTATCCTGGTTTTTACCCTTGGCTATAATTTTTTATTTTTTGTGAAACACAGATCAAATATTACACTTTTCCCTTCAAAAAACAGGGCTCTAAAGGAGAAAGTCCAGTTTCCTAGATTACTGACACCCTTCCCAGTTTGCTTCTGTCCTAACTTTCCAGACTCATTTCTAACTACAAGAAATCACTTGGCACAAATGCCTTCCTCTGCCTCAAATACCCTTTCTGCATGGAAAATGCCCATCAAGGTCTGACCTAAAATGTCACTTCTTCAACAAATCCTTTACAAATTTCCCCAGGAAGAGTCAGGCATCTATGTTCCCTGTTTCTGAGGTTTTTAGTGAACTTCTCCTTTATAACATGGGACATTCGGTGTTCTTTAACATATCTGAGTTCTACTATGTATAAGTCATTCTAGCTTGATTAGGGTCATCTTGAAGACACTATGTCCCTGACAGAAAGAACTAGGCCTTTGTCACAGTAACCTCATTTTCTATCAGATTTGAGCATGTGTAGGTCACTAGTAAGTACTGGCTGAATGCAGGCATGCATGAACACTTGTTAAGTGTGGGGAGAATGTTACAGGTACCCCCAAGTTTACACCTCTATTACTGATTACTGGTGGTCCCTGGCACTGAATCTTGGAATATTTTTCTAATAATGTTGAATATTAGAATTTTCAGATGTATCCATAACTTTCATAAAGTTTTCAGAAGTTCATTTACATTTACTACTGTGAATTTTTTTATGGTTCTGAACAGGATGCTTAATTGCTCCCAGTTCCAAGTTCAAGTTCTCCTGCTCTCCTGCTCTCTCCTTTCTTCTCCCTCTCCCTCTCTCTCTTTTTCTCTCCCTTTGTGGTACTGGGTATTGAGCACAGGGCACTAGGCATCCTAAGCAAGTACTCAACTATTGAGCTATATCTCCAGATATTTATACTTTTTAATTTTGAGACAGGGTCCTGCTAAATTGGCCAGAGTGGCCTAGAATTTACAATCCTGCTTGCCTCAGCCTTGTGAGTACCTGAGATTACAGGTTTATGCACCTTGCCCAGAAGATTCAATTTCTCTTAACTCATAAAACTGGAACGGGTTAAAACTGCATGATAATTACATAAAACTTTCCAGAAGCAGCTAGAAACAGTGGTTGACACTGGGTACTTTGGAGTCAGGTTGGATAGATTTAAGTGCTAGTTCTTCTCTACCTTCTAGTTGTATGACCTCTTTGCCTCATTTTCCTTATCTATAATATGGGATAGTAATTGTACCTAACAATAGTTAGCATTATTGTCTTTTAATTGAAGTAAAATGTTTAGAATAAAGGATAGCTTAATAAATATCAGGTATAGCTACTGTTAAATGTGAGGCTATAAACATGAAGGGATAAAGTCCACATAGTGATAGAAATACATAACAGAGGAGGCATCAAGAAAGCACAAGTCCATCCTCGGATCATAATATCTCAATATTGTTTATACTTTTATACATTTTCAATGCATACCCTGCTTTTGCCATCCTCAGACACCATATAAAAGGCTTGGGAAATGTAAAAAATATGAATTGACTATGTTTAAATGCCTGGAGTCAATAAAATCAGTATTTATTCTTGAAAATGAAGTACTCTCGTTAAAAAGAAAGTCAGTCTGTCCTTTGCATTAGCCCAGAATAAAAGGGTAACGACGAGGTAGCTGTGAAAACTACAGTTATTGACATCAATGACCTATAAACAAATCCCCTTCAGCATGATATACAGCACTTCAGTACCCTTGTTTTTATATAATTGCTATTACAAAAAGCCTTTCAATTTCGAGTGTTCAAATGAGAGCAATTCATATTTCAGATAATCTGCCAACGAGGAAAACTAATTTCAAAATATTTGATCATAAAAGTTGTCCGGGGCTTCTACAGAGATAATTTAGTCAAATAATATCAGATAATCTGGAAGCAGTCTTTGCAGGAAATTGCTAGGGACTCCATCTAAGCAGCCTCCATTTGCACTTATATAAATGTACTGAAAGTGTAGGAGACTTTGACAGCCTGCCATATGTGATTTCATTCCATAGCCTACCTACTTTACCATCAAAAGTTATATCCTTTGAAGCATTGCCAGAATTACTTTACCCCAGTAGATATGCAAGATGTGCCCTTTAAAAGCCATATCACTTCTTTTCTACTCTGGCTAGTTCAGGGTAGCATCTGCTCAACTAAATTCCTTTGAAGGTTAAAAATAAAATAGCCTACTTCTTCCAGGCTCTCCTCCCCCACCCATGCCCCAGTGTTGAGTGAATTGCAGAGAGCACACATTTTAAAGAAGGAGCCTGAGAAATCGAAATCACCCCTTCATTTCACACTTAAAGAGAAATTAAGATGCAAGCTACTCGCCTGATTAGTAGCAGAGATAAGACCCAAACCAGGTGTCCTGGATCCCAATCCTAGGCTCTCTTTCCGGCTTTTCCAAAGGCTGAATGTCTAACAGACAAAAAAAAAAAAAAAAAAAAAAAAAACCCCACAAAAACCACAAAAAAAGAACAAAAAAAAAATTAAAAAAAAAAAAAAAAAAAAAAAAAAAAAAAAAAAAGACCCAGCCAGAAACTGACAATAGGAAACACCACCAATGGAGTGTCTTCATTTTATAAACAGAAACGAATGCTTGCATTTCATCTCCAGGAAACATTTGCTTTTTAGAAATAGTCAGACTTGGCACTGTCTCTCTTCAGTACTGCTGACAGTTGCAGTCAGTTATTACACTGTTGTGACTTGGAAGCTGATGCCCCCAAACAGTTCAAAATTAGTAACATCATGATTCAGGATTGTCTATTTCCCCCTCAGCTCGCTAATCTATGCTTCTTTTATAATTATTTTAAAAGGCACTATCTGATTTCCTGAGCACCACCCCAGGTGTTCTTAGTGATAATGAATGGATAAACATATCATCCAATGTCACAGAGCAGTTGTGACATTTTAGAAATATCTTCAGTTCAACTCTTCTAATTTCAATGTATGCTACTCCCAAGGCTGCAGGCCTGTGCTTTTACTGAAGAGCTGAATGAATCCAAGTAAATTGCATGATTTACTTGTCTGCTCAAGTGAAAAAGTTTTGAAACATAGTAGAATGGCATGGTCTTTTCATGGTATTTGCAAACCCGGAAATGTCAATTTTAATTACTGGAAAAATTAAAGTTTTTCAAAAATTACCATTTCAGGAAATTGGTGCTTAGTTTGACCTCTTATTTTCTTGAATTTTCATCTTTGGCCTCAGGGAAGTGCACACTTTTCTAACTGACACAAATAGGTAGACAAGAAATCAGAAGACAGCAAAACCTACACAGCACAGTGTCTTACACACCCAAGCTTGAAGTGGTCCTGGAAAACTAGAATTCACCAGAGTAAAATAGACATCACGTTTCCCTCCTTCAGATGACCAAGTTGCAAACAACATTCCCATTAAATTTAGCAACTGAGGCTAAGGGGAGACCTCTGTGCTTGCAAGGAGGGAAAAGTCTCACTTAGACATTTGTTTGCCAACAGAATCTCAATTTCCATGGTCATTTTTTTCCAGTAGTAGAAATTTGACTGAGACGCTCCACACTAAGATACACTGTGAGACAGGATCTCACTAAAGTGCCTAGGCTGGGCTTGAACTTTCAATTTTACTTCCCTGGCCTCCCGGATAACTAGGATTTTAAGTGTGTTCTACCATGCCTAGCTCCGTGGTCATTTCTGATTGGTCTTAAAGTGGAACGTTGCTGGACACTTTAATTTTTGTGCCTCTTTTTCATTGCTTTTTATTTCATTAACTAGATAATGATTGTCCATATAGACATAAAAGGTACTTAACACTTGAAAGAATATTTTGTAATAAAAATAATTTATTTAGTCACTTTGTAGTTTTGTTAAGATCCACATTTCTTAACACAGAGCAAATCTGCAAATTTCATGGGAAAGAACCATGTCAGAAGTAATACTGCCACTTCTATTTTTTGGAACTAGCTCTCTGTTTCTGCCTTATGTAGAGCCAAGCACATTTTGTACAAATTATTTTTTTCTTAGATCTTAACATCTAGTCTAATAATTAGGAACTTTGATTAACCATATATATAAGCATCTATCTAAAGCATAGTAGTCAAGACTACAGAATGACAACACAAATAGGAGATCTGTGAAACCACCCCTAACATGTATACATCCCTTAAAGGCCTAGCTTTTTCTGAGACCCAACTGTCTTTTGTTTCCATGGCAAAGCAGTGCTGAAAGGGCTTGTATGTGGCCCTCAAACAATGTTTCCATTAGGGAAAGAAAGCCAAAAAGGAGGAGGTCTCTTAATATCAACTTTGCTTCTATAAAACCTAGACAAAACATTAAATGGCATGTGTGATTCTTGATCTGCTGACCAAATACTGTATTACTGACATATTTCTGAGATTTACCAAATGCCATCCTTGGTCCATAACTACCTACATTACCTCTGCCAAGGGCCTCAACTTGCTGTGAAAATGCCCATCTGTGACCCCATCTTTTTCCTCCCCACAGAAAGTTCTTCCTGCATACATTCTCTTCCTCTTTAAAAGTTTGCAAAGTTATTGAAAGCAACAGATTTAATCTGCCAGCACATTAAAAATTAACGGCATAGGAGAAAGTTTTTGTCTTATTACTGAATGTGGTAAATTTGCAGCTGTAGGAGGCTGTGAGGAGGAGACACCCAAAGGAAAACCTGGTTTCCTCTTTTAGTGATTCATTTAAAAATTATTTATATCACTAGACAAAAATGCAGTCACTGCGAAACTATATCAGAAAGAAGACAACTGTATACATTTATATATATATACATATACATACATACTGGTATGCAAATAGACAGACTGGTATTCACACAAATATACATCAAAAGCTACCTTAAATAATAGAACCAAGGGGCTGGGGATTTAGCTCAGTGGTTTCACCACCTGCCTTGCAAGTGCAAGATCCTGAGTTCAATCCCTGGTAACAACAACAACAACAAACAAATAAACAAATAAATAAAAAATATATTTTATATATTTATATAATAATATATATGTATAACACAACACAATCAATTGCTATCAGTATCTTTAAAGGTGATGATTTTAGGAAAAAGAAAATATATTTTTGGACCATCATCCAAAGGAGGGAGTAGGGATAAGAAAGATAAGAAGCCATGGGCACTTGTTATCTAAAACCAGCACTGCTTTTCAGACTGTCAGCCTAATTCTACAATTTATGCAAAAAACTAAAAGTCAATTCCCTTATTATATTCCAACTGAAATTATCACTGAAATTGTTGTCATATTACCCTCATCATGAAAGCCATGCATTTTTATGTAATACTTAAGCCCCACTATAAATTGAATGTATACATATAGAACAGAAATGTGGATTTCACATGAATTTGCAATTTTATGACCTCCTCCCCAGAAGGTCAAGTTATTTCTTACTCTTCGTATGAGCAGCTTCTACTCATTCATAAGGTCTGCACTAAATGTGAAAAGGTAGCTGGTTTAGGAGGAGAGGTATTATTTTGCAT
Organism: Fukomys damarensis; assembly: GCF_012274545.1. Taxonomy (NCBI): domain Eukaryota; kingdom Metazoa; phylum Chordata; class Mammalia; order Rodentia; family Bathyergidae; genus Fukomys; species Fukomys damarensis. Next base: position 56,337,635 of record NW_022900929.1, on the reverse strand, counting down.
ATATTGTCTATATTAGCACCACATTATGGACAAAAATTATCTTTACTTTCCAATTTTGCATAATAAAATAAGCTATTAAATTAATACCATATAGAAAATACTGGTTGTCAGGCAAAGAAATGTACATTGCTTTCCAGAAAACCAGAGACATTACATTGCCAATGCCTGCATGAATAATACATGGGTTAATTCAGAAAAACACCGTTTCATTATTTAAAAATGAATAAATTACAGACAGAGTGATGGCTAAATTTTCTTAATCTTACTTTTGCTTAGTGCTCTACTTCAAAAATGAATCTGAAAATACCATTTTATCCATACAAATAAAACAAGCTAGTTCCTCAGAAAGCATTTTCCTTTGACACTAGATTTCCTTATTCATAAAATGAAGAATACTCCATTTTCTTTTTTTTCTTGCTCACATTAACTTCAGAAATTAAGAAGCAATGCAGAAGGTCTTCGATTTATGCATCTGACAACGGTGAACCCATCTTGAATTGTACCGAGATTGTGTGAATTGGTCCAACAAGAAAATTCCCCTTTGCACAGACTTCCTGTGTTTTAGCCTCACTGCTTGGTAAAACATGTTCAAAGGAATAAATAAGAATAATATGATTCTCCTGTACAGTCATGCCCATGTTTTCTAAGGTATTGGTCCACTCTGAAGACCTGTTAAAAATCAGGCCCATTTGGGGACTGATGAAGGTATGGAAGAGAGAAAGCAAGGCACCAGTAATAAGAAATTAATTTGGAGTTAAGATAAGTAAAACATCCCCACACAGTGCATTTTGGCTGAGCATAAAGTGACAGCCAGCAGATTATTCTACCGATTTCTAATGCTGGAAATTCGGATGGCATTTACTAGCATAACCTTTCAACTCTGAGCACATCAATAGAGGCCGACAGTGGCTTGAAATATGATTCCTTGCAGATAGCATATCCTCATTCATCTGACTGTGCTGCTCTGTGCTCCATTGCACAAACAGCGTCTCACCCACTTCTGAGAGGACACTAATAAAAAAGGCATCAATTTTCAGCTCTAGTACTACTGTGATCTCTTTATATGTTCGACATCCAACATTAAATTAAAATGCTGTTATAAATCCTACTTTCTGAATCTGGAATGAGTGTTGGGTTTTTGTCGCATGAGACTGCAGCAAATCTTGTCAAAAGCAAGGAAGCACGTCTTGTTCACTCAGAATTAATGTTGTGGATGAAAGAAGGAGGTAAAAGGGGTTGAAGATGGTGAACTGAGGGTGTCAAAGGCAGTGGGGACGGTAGCTTCAGGGGGCCAAACCAGGCAGGGGATTTGCTGCTTTTAAGAAATGACTAATCAAGAATTGTAATTATCAACGACAAGCTGTGTGGCAGGCAGATGACTGATAAACAGACGCATGCGCGCACACACACATTCATATACACCAACAGAAAAAAATTAAGCATAACATGGTCAATTATTCCCCACTGGAAGAAAATACTTTGAAAATAGCAGTGGTCCTGATGAAGCCTCACAAATTGTATCAAATTTCTGCAAAAAAGGGTTGCTACTGGGAATCATGGCCAAATACTTGGGTAAGTATTACATGGGGTTACCCGGGCTTTATGCCATTGTTATATAATTTTATAGTTAGAAGAGTAATACCCAAGAATAATTAGATGGTAAGGGAATGTTATTAGAAACATACACAAATGTTAAAGACAGTTTTTAGGAGATTTGTGTCAAAATTATGGGAGGGGGATCCTGAAAATAGAAGGAAAAAAATGGTTAGATTTTTTTTTCCCTATTCTGCCTAAGATAGCAATATTCTATAGGGGAACATTAGGGGAGTTTTCTACTTCCTCTGATAAACAGATCCCTGCCACCAGATTATCACCTAAGAACGATGCGAACTAAAAGGCAGTAAGGGCTTCTACAAAGATGCAGAGCACAGAGCTGTATTCCTGTGCCTGGCTCATTCATAATTATGGATGGAATAACGAGGAGTGTTTTCCTGTTTGGCCGGAAAAGGAGGAAGAGAGAGCAGTTCAATATCTGGATCGAACAGAGGAACTGTTTCCCCCAAGGATCCTGCCGGAGGAACCTTGACATGCACAAAGTCAGAACGTAGACAAAGTTGCCCTGGTGAGAACGATAAGGTCACCCGTGGGATTGCTGAGATTATCTCTGTCAAGCACTCGGACAGCATGCAGTCAAATGATGCATCATGCAGTCATTTTCGGGGGGGAAAATCAATTTCTTCACCAGGTCGCTATTTGCTTTTCAAAGTGCCCTTGTAGGCCTTCACCACCAAGCATTTATCAATTTAAATGTTGTAAATTGATAATGTGCCACTGTGCCTTGTACTGTTTCTGAATTATTTTGATACTTATATTTTCTCAATAGTCTCCAAACCCTCAGAGCTTCCACATTCAAAAGGGCATTTTTCTTTGTTACATCCAGAAGTGATGAACTTTTTATGATTAGTACCAGAGAAAAATGCAGACTTATGGTGGGAGGGGGAAAACACAAGCTGCATAAAATTGTACATTTTTTGCTTTTTTAAAAACTTAAGCTGTGATTATCTGGAAAGCTTTCGGGGTGGGGCATAAAGCAATATTTGCATCTATTTAGAAAAGGAACCCCAATTATCCTAGTGTTGCATACATTTAGAAAACCAAGTATTATAAAGCTAACACTTGTTTCGATCATTGCAAGCCCTCTGCTGTGCTGAAATAATAATACTTTTTTGCCCTTATATTCCAGCTCTCCAGGACGTGATAATGCCAAGAAAGAGTAATAACTTCCAAGGAAAGCTAATGTCTTCTTTTTCTCACCCTACAACAGGAAAAGTATACACATACACACACACACACACACACACACACACACACACCCCTTTTATTCTTTTATAAGCACGGAAATGAGAGTATTAACCACATACTAACCTCAACTTGATTTGCATTGAAAAATAAGAGAATGGAAGAGTTGAGGCTTGCACTTTGGAAAAGCAAAAGAAAGACATGGCAGTTGCAAAGCATCTTTAACCTCCAGTGATTTATTGGCCCTCAGCCAAGTTATCAGGGGAATCTAATTCTTCTTTATTATTCAAATAAACCACATTTGGCACCATGGTTCCCTTTCAGAATAGCTTCACAAATAGACTGAGCTCTGTCATTTATTTGACCTTGTACTTGTGTGCTGTAGCTGTAATTTTATTTGCCATTCTATATAACAAATGCAGAGAAATCTAAAATATGGAGACGAACAACAGGACGGGGGAAAGGAGTTTCTGGTAAATATATCTGCATGGATTAAAAGAAAAAAGGACCACATTTAAAACAACCATTTACCCCCTTTCACCTTCACCTCTTTTAGCCCACATTACATCTATGGCTAACCTGGTCCTTTCAGCAAGCTGCCTTTAAACTAGCCAATTTGTAACCTGGTCTTTAGCCACCTTTTGGCTGGCTTGCAATCACCAGGAAATATCCGATATGAAGTGAGAAGGGAAGGGACTCATTACACAATACAGGCAGGCAATTGTGGCAGTGGGTGTGATTAGAACACATTTCAAGAGAGGCTTCAACTGGTACGTAGGGGATTTTTCAGTGATGTAACAACGGTAAAAAAAAAAAAGTGCTAATTTCTCAATTTGCTCTAGATTCCATTTTGTAGGAAAAAGGATTTTATGTTAACTGGAAAAACACTGCTGGCGTAGATGTGAGCTGGAATCATTAATTCTAATCTCCCAAAGAAAAATGTTTTCAGAAGACGTGAGTCCATTTTTATCCTCTGGTTAACCGAGAGGGCCTCATGGTAACTGCAAACCGTTTTTACCTAGAAAACCAAGTCCATAGTACATAACTCTACAACTTAGTGCCCCTCCTTGAGTTAAGTATCTATCTGTCTGTCCACACATCTTGCTTTCTGGCAAAGTCAAAGGACTGCTGTGGAGATTCAGATCTCTCATCATTGCTCGACCCATTTCTTTCATCACCATAACAGGAGGACACTGTGAGGGGAGCAACAGTGCCCACACCCCAACAACAATGACACCAACCGCTTTACACCCAGGGGCTGCATCTCTCACCCAGGCTCCACCTCAGAGCCCAGGAGAAGTTTCCCTACTTGGTTAGCTCATGAGCCAAAAAGAATCCTAGTTCTTTCCTGAGCATAAGCCACTTTAAAGCCAACATATTTACTTACATGTCAAAAGAAAATAAAACTGAGGAAGGACTATCTTGAGAGTCAGAAATGCAGATGCAGCCATGCTCTCACTAAGAAACTGACAAGCTTACAATACTCCTCAGTATTTCACAGGGTAAGACTGCCAAGAGAGTCACATGTTGTGTTTTTTTCTGTACCGGGGATTGAACTCGGGTCCTTGCACTTGCAAGGCAGGTCACCGAACTGCTGAGCTAAACTGCCGGCCCTTCATGTTGTTATTTTTTTAAAAAACTATAAAGGAAAGCAGGGGCTACTGTTTTATAGACTCCTTGTCACTATCTATAATGTGATGGAATAACCACTTAGGCAAAGTTATAGAACACAAGCAGAACATTTGGTCCACATTTAATTAAGGGTAGAGGGATAGAAGAGCAAAGGAGCAACAGAATAACTTGGAGTATGTTTTCTTTTTCTCCCTTGAGTGCTGTGTAACCTCCATAACTGCAAAAGAAGATTGAAGAAACTCAGGAAAGGTTAAAACTCAGGGACCTGAATTTCCCTATTACAACTTATGACCTTAATGGCTTGGAAATTCTTTCCTCAATTTTCAACATAGACTTTTTCCTTCATGCTTTAGACATTCAAAAAATATGTCAAGTTATTTTCATATGAACCTAGAACTATCTTTAACCTTCAGCTTTTTACTAAATTGCTATATGCAAAATCTCTTTCTTCCAACTTACCCTCATCTCTACTATAGAATGCTGCTAGATAAAGCCTTGCCCTGTGCATGGGACCCCTCCTGCCAACACCGCAAACCCACCAAAGAGGAAGGCACCAGCACCTTGCAGCCAGGTCTGGCCCTGACTGAGTCAAGATGCTGACTATGGGTGCACACTTGAAAAGCCATTACATGTGACAGGAGCTGAATGCGTAGAAGTTGCCAGATACTAAACTATTGCTATATACCTACTTCATTCTGCAGGAACCTCAATTATTTGTTTCCAATTTTAGAGAAAGATTGACTTAAGGTACAGTAGAGAAGCAGAGAAACAAACTGCTTTTAAGGAGAAACCAGCACAGGGTTAAAGCCAAATTTTTCTTGAACAGATGATATTTCAGATGGCCACACTATTCCAGATGCATCAATTTCCTTGAAAATCCAATCCATATATGTGCATATGCTGTGCTGGCAGGAGGACTGACTGAAATGGCCAAAACCCAAGAGCTAATATTCTTTTGGCCGGGATAATGCAATTATTATTTTCCTAGCTATCAGTCTAAGCACACAGAGCCATCTGTTATGCAAAGCAAACATACACATCTCAATTACAGAAAATGCAGTTGCCTTGACAGAATTTGGATTACACCACTAACCAGGGCTGTAAAATGTGTTTGGAGCTAGTATATAATGGATGCTTTTCAGGAGTTCCCTAATTAGCATTTACCTGCTTAAACTAATTATTCATCCTTCTTCTTTACTGGCTTATTAAACTTTGTTGGAGACTCTGCATAAAACAGATGAATGTGGGCACTGGAGAACAACAAACAGTGGCGTCTCCAGTTGTATGCAGTCTGAACAACATGGTACTGCACAATTTCAAAATTGGAGATCCTCAATACTTGGTCCCAAACAGATTAAGATGAGACTTAAGGTCTATTAAAGGCTACTACAAAAGCAGAGATTTCAACGTGATACAAGAATACTAACAGAGAGTTAACAATAGCTTGGTTTCTATCACTGGGTTTCTTAAAGTCCGCATGAAATAGAATTACTCTATACACTGCAATTTGTGTGCTTTAAGGAAGTGTTAACGATCGCAGCCCTTGTTTGGATTCTCAACAGTAAATAATCAAATTTGGCAGTGATCCTCCTCCTTCGCCAGCCCTCTCGAGTGCCAAATCTCTCTATTATTTCCTAGTGTCTTCCCTAATTTAGCTATTTTCCAGCAAACTCACTAAGAGCCAAAGGGTTCCAGTCCTACTGGCTGCTACCTTAGGACTATGACAACCTTCAGAAGCAAGGAGTGTGGATGGGTTGTGCTTAAGCAGAGAGAGGTGAATCTTATCTCTATCTTTAGCTCCAAGGAATGAGAGGTGGATTATCTAACTTGGCAGATCATCACACACAACAAAATCCCTCCTATTCAGGCTGTGTTTTCCTCCTCCAAACCACCAGATGAAAAGGGTCAAACTCAGCCAATCACCTGAACAGGCACAAATATCCAGATGTTCAGTACTTTCATGGGGAAAACATCTGGATAATTAGCTGAATGGCAAACTTTACTTCAGGATATTCTGGCACTATATAGATGCAGTCTGTGTCTTGGAATCCAGTGGAGCTCAAATTTTTGTGTTCCAAGGGAATATCAAGATCATCCAGGATTTGTCCCTTACCTCATCAGACTCCATCTTCTCTCCTCTCACAAACACATGTGAAAAATTAAATGCAAACCATGGAAAGATGTCTTATTTTATAAATTATCTTTCAGCATTAGGAAGCATTTGCAAAGGCAGCAAAATATATCTTTGCTAGAACCCTAACTCAACACATTTTAATGGTCTCTTTCAGCATTTCTTGACTCCAAATGACTCCTGCCATTGTGTCAGCTCCCAAGATAATGCAGGGTACTCCATAAACATCCAGTAATAGGACACAAGGGAAGCACTATTAGTGTGTCCCTTTCCTACCGGGCACAGAGGTTTCAAAGTTCAAAACAACTGAGGGAAGAAACTTCATTTGTTCTCAATAAATTAATAATGATCCTTGGGGAATGGGGAGGGTAACTAAAGTTTCTGAGCACAAGTTTATTCCGAACATTTAATGCTGACAGGTTTGTAAGTGACAGAGAGAAGAGTCGGGTAGAGTCCATTAAATAATAAGTTTGATAATTCATACTAAGCAGAACAACCCTTGAAAAAGGAAAAACACAAGGCTGACACAGCCTTTACAACTGTCACCAAAAATCCAAATTGTTCAACTTACTTGTGAGAGGCCTAGGTAGATGGAGACCGTTTCAGAAATGTACAAAAATTTTCCTTCTTGATTTAGTGCAAATACAAAGCCATCCAGGGACTGCAGGGGAAAAAAAACATATAAATAGGTCAATAAATATATAATAGATATTTAATTAATAAGGAAACTGATACAAAGCATCATTGAATTTCGGACAATTTTTCTCCATGGATAACAAAAGTCCTAAGATCTTTCAGCACCACATTATACATGAACAAGTTAAAGACCTAAATTAAGACAACAAGCTTTTCTGTATTTCTGAAACTTATATCTGTGTCATTTTGATCAAGATACATTACATTCATGTACAAAATAAGGTAATACTGATTTTATGAGATATCATCTTTTTTTTTTTGGATTCAGTGGTTACTGAGGTTAAATCAGCAAGTTTCTCTATTGCATAGCTGAACAGGAATGGAAATTGCAATGAAATAAAAGAAAAAAGTTTCTATATAAAGAGCAATTAAAATTACTACTACAACCACTACAGATATCAATAATTTACTAATTAATAAAGGGTTACACCCTTCTCATTCCCAGAGCCTATTGTGTTAGAACAAATAGGAAAATTCAGTACATTATGGGTGAATGTTTATGGGCTGAAACCTTACAAACTGCAATCTTGCTTTGCAGAACTCTGTATTAAAGTTTTATCATGATAGATCTAGCTTCTATTACAACTCCTGAAAACAGAAGAAGAACAATGAAAGAATAAAAGGATGCTACACATCATCTGTAACTCCTGAGAACTCAGTTCAACTTCCCACATGGAGGGTGACATTTCCAGTCTAACAAATGGCATAAATCATCATGGACTCTAAGTATGATACAATACTCAAATTGGGAATATATTTGTTTCAAATTCTTGCAAGTGCATTTCATATTCTCCACTGTGCTCGTGTCTTTTGTTTTGTTTTATTTATTTTTAACAAGGTAGAGTGCACAAGTACTGCTTGTTCTGGAAAAAAGGTTTTAAAGATTAGCGACATTAACAAAAGCCATGAATTTGCAAATGCAGGAAATCTATGTAGGGAACAAAATATGTGGGAAATCTAAATAAATTGATGACATCCATCTTTCCATATAGAAAGGTGAAAACACGTAAGGCTCTGATAGTAATATGTATTCTTTCAAACCCCAATAATAACTTCATTCTCCTAAATGCTGAAATTGCTTCGAAGTGTGTGTTCAAATGCAACGGTTCGTATGTGTCCCCCAGAGTTCCTGTGTTGAAAATTTAATCCCTACTGCAATTAGTGTTGAGAGGTGGAGCCTTTAAGAGGTGATGAGGCGAACAAGGCTTTGCATCATGAATGGATTAGCACCCTTTCCACCTGAGCAGATTAGCTGTTCCAAAAGTGGGTTCCTGAAGAAGGGAAGAGTTGGGCCCCTTCTACTCTCTTTTTAGGGCTCTTTTTTGTCTACTGCCTTCTGCCCTGAGATGACATAACAAGAAGGCCCTGGTTAGATGTAAGCCACTTGATCTTGGACTTTTCAGCCTCCAGAAGAATAAGAACTACAGTTTTGTTCTTTATCAACTACCCAATCTCAGACATTCTGTTATATTAGCACATAACTAAGACAATGAATAT
>NW_022900929.1:56307411-56328804 GCF_012274545.1 Fukomys damarensis | reverse complement strand
CGCGAATAAACATATTATACTGATAATACGTATACATGAAATGTAGATTTCCATATTTCCTGACCCCTCTTCACTGCCCCACACTGGTCAGAAACTATGGGTGGCACCCAGTACCACTCTCCAACTTACTGAATTTTTAAAACAACTCAAAGGCATATTATACTGTGTCACAGATGAACAAATTACATGAAAGACAAATTTTCGAATAAACATATTATACTGATAATACGTATACATGAAATGTAGATTTCCATATTTCCTGACCCCTCTTCACTGCCCCACACTGGTCAGAAACTATGGGTGGCACCCAGTACCACTCTCCAACTTACTGAATTTTTAAAACAACTCAAAGGCATATTATACTGTGTCACAGATGAACAAATTACATGAAAGACAAATTTTTGATTAAGACAGTATAATAACAGGTTCCATTTATTAAACAATATGACCTAAGCAGTATTATCTTTTTACGTTTTCCCAAGTATCATATGAAGTCATTATATTATCTATTTTATATACAGTACAAGGAAATTGAGGCTTAGCCAAGTTAGACAACAAGCCCATTCTTGGTGTGGAATTTAGATTTCAATTCTGACAGGTGGTCTCAATACCTATTCTATTTTCCACTAAAAATGAACATTCCTTAATGGATACATGTGAACTAATGAAAAGATAAATACAGCATTTCTGAAGTTAAAATAGCGTATAATAAGAGGCACCCTATAACTTTTTAAACAGCATCACATGTTTTTGAATGATTTGTTTACTTATTAGGGGTGGTAACGGGGAAATGGGATGACCAGAGAATTCATAAGCCATTTCTACTAGACGTCACCTGGTCACCTAAGCTCTGTAGTATTTCTCCTGGAATCCCTGTGCAGAACAAACTACTGCCTCAGAGATGTGGCTTCCTTTGACAAAACTGCTGAAGGTAGAACCTTCAAGAGTAGAGTGTGCTTCCCTCACTCTTCTCTCCTTTGCACTGGTTTCACTATACCAGGGGCCAGTCCAAAGGGAAGGAAGGGTCCTTCCTACAAGTTTGGGAAGGATCTCACTTCAACACATCATTACTTTAAATAAGTTGCCTCTGGAGAATGACTCCTGAGGTTAAAGACTCTCCTCCTTTGACCCTCTCTTTGGAGGAAAGGGCCATGTTAGGTTCTTCATTTAACTTTATAGCCATAGCATAGACAATCACTGAGAACTGAGTCAGCCATTTTCTCAAACCTTACTGTGCTGCTGCCGTCAAAAGAGACTGATGACAGAGAAAGATCCAGGAGAATTTCTCTGGGGAGTGATAGAAGGGCACTTTGGGAGCAGAAGAAAGGACTTATGGAGCTGTCATAGAGATAATCTCCTGCAGACTAACCCTTCATTTTCCAGGTGAGGAAACTGAGGCACAGACCGGATACATGGTTAGACAAGATCAGTCAGTTAGCTAGGGGAGAGGCAGAATTTAGTTTTCTGTATACCCATGATATCATGAAAGCATTTACAATATTTATGGTCCTGGTTAGACTATTCAATTCTCAGAGAGATTGAATTTCTCAATGCTGGGGAAATGTCTTGTTTTTGGCTTGCCTAACAACTGCTCGATCAAGACTTATTTAACCTCTCCAAGCTCAGGGCTCTTTCCCTTTATATCACACATTCCAAAATGACTAAGAGGATGGAAATTATTTTCCCCAAGAATACTGTTAAGGAGTTACTAGATTATTTTTATATGTAAACGCCAGGGATTTCCACTATACTTTGAGGTATCTCCTGATGTTTGGGATATTAGGGAAAGGGTGGATTCTTTCATAGTCTTACCAAGCAACTAGTACTCCTCCTGAATAGATATATCACTGCCATCTGAACATATCCTTTACTTTTTCACTAAAGGGGATTATGACTTTTAACACGGGCTGTAACTTGAGGTTAAGACCTCATGTACATACTAAAATATTAGAGGAGCTTTGGGTGCCATCCATAGGCGTTAGGGCTATCTGGAGGCTAAACATCTGATGCTATTAAGCAGTGGCCATCTAAGAACTGGCCAGTTTTGCCTGCAAAAATAGAGGTTTTGACACATGTTCCAATTTCCTAGTGAGATTAAAATGAGTCTATGTCTACATGACACAAAAACATCCAGTCAATTCAATTAAAAATAACAGCCAGTTTGGTGGGGAGAGAACAGCTAATCAGATTAGCTGTTAGTGATAACAGAGGTTAAAAAAATGGATTATTTTTCACTTTTATGCTTATTATTTTGGTCAGTTATATCTCTAGTGTGAGATAAGTATCCAGAACTCAGGTTTTATTACCTTTTGAATAAGAAATGCTACATGATCTTGGGCTGAGAACAGATCGGCAAAGTCACTCTTTTCAGAGCCAATAGTACCCAATCCCACGTTGTTCCTTTATGTAGTTAATTGTATTATGCTGCTTAGGAAAGTTTGAAGAGTAGCATCAATATTGGTTTCATATGGGTGTTGAAATTTTAAAAAGTAAGAGAGAAAGGAAACGTTCAATCAGTAGCCTTGGAAACTAAATCTGATTAAGCTCAAAGTTCTGTGGAAGTTTTTTACAATTTTGAATTGAGAAAGCTATTATATACTGTGCTACTCAATCACTGCAGGCTACTTAAAAATTTTTTTTTTAACTTTCCACTATTTTCAACAGGCACCAATTAAGATTCTGGGGTCAAAAGGTTAATTACATCTTCTTACCCACTATGTAGAATTTTCTGATTATTAACTAAGGTTGGATTCAGATGAAAAAGAACCTACACAAATGTTAATGCTAGGCCCTCCTCAAGGAGATTTATAGTAAAACCATGCTGAAATCTATCTGCTTACCTCAAAGCAGATGGAGAACAAAATCTTAGAAGAAACAGTCAAACACACATTTTAAAGATATGCAAGTGTCTGATTTATCAAGACAATTTTCTTATTACTGAAAATAGTTCTTAGCCATTCAGACAGGGCTGATAGATTTCCTCTGTCACATCCCACTAAGTCTATGAGGTATACATGCAAGGAGTGAGGCTTGGATACAGGAGTCAAAAGCTATAGCATCTCTGAATAATAATGCCTGTAATTATAATTTATATCCCCTGACATCAGCATAACATGTAAAGAGAACACCACAGCTTCTTAACCCCCAAAACTGAATGCTTCTAACAGTATTTGTCAAGTGATGAGGTTATTTCCTTACAGGGTATGAAACTAACTATAGCTTCATGATTGAAGGTATATTAATGTTTAATGCATTGTGCTAAATGAATTTATATTTGTCAAAAGCGTTTTGTCTCTTTCCTTTTTAATGCATATTCTACTGCAGCCAAATTTCTCAGAATGAAATCTTTCTATAGTGCCCTCCTAGGGACAATTCTCATGCATGTAACCACTCTGGAATCAGTAGCTTGTTCTTCTACATTCTTGTGCAGAAGTGGGTAAAAAAATCACCCTAAACTCTTTTCCTTCGACCTAACTCCAGATAGAAGAATTACCAGTAGGCTAGGTTATTTTAATGACAGATTATTTTAAACTAAGCCTTCACCATCTGTTCCACCCCCTAATTATGAATGCAAAAAGAACATATTTCACAATTACATCAGTAAAAAAGTAAGATATACATGATTTAAATGCACGCATGTGCTCCTTGTCCAATGTGCCATGCATCTGTGATGTTATTCTAATTCAGGCTCAGGCGGCAGAGAAAATACCCATGTGTAATAGAGTCAGGCTCTGACTCACTCACCCTTCTCTCTGAAGCTGGAGTTCTTCACTGTTATGACATAATTCTGCTAGGACAAGAGCAAAGCATGAATTTAAGCACTGTGCTTATCAGATATTAGGTACAAGTATTTTATGAATGCTAAAGTGGCTTTGCTGTTAATAAGGAGGAGCTCTGGGGAAAAATTGCCCCTGGGAGCTGAGCAATGGGTTAGCATCAGGAAGAAGCGAGTCTGCTCTCTAACCGCATGAAAAGCTTGGCCGGCTGATTGAGGACTGGCCTCTAATACCCATCTTTCTACTATTTTGGCATCAGTTAGAGTTAGAAGGGAGAAATTTTCTTAAGTTTTCTGACCTTTGGATGAAATCACACTTTGATAAAGCACATTAAAATGCCATACCGCCTTCTGAGTGTGCTCAGTAGGTGAGGCTGCCTGTGTCAGGCATGTGCAGGAAGATTCCCAGCAACTTCAGAACTTCAGAGAAACTGGAGTGGGCTCTAAAGGGCCCACATGTATTTGTTTATGGGGGAAAAAGCTTCCCAAACGTTGCCTTTGCAATCAGATTTTTAACAATACAGCTCTGAACTGAAACAGAAGCCTTATTTTCAGAAATAGAAATCTTAGACAAGTATATTTTCTCAAAGTGGGTGAATGAAAATACCAAAAGTTTGGGCTTTCCCTTAACCTCTAAGTGTCTTCCTGGGCTTTTTCTATCTTTTCTTGCCTCTCCAATGAGTCAGTAACACTCAGGCTAGCACAGGTTCAGAGTATCATGTACGCAGAGCCATATGTTCCCCTATCACAGGATCAAACTGGATTACTTAGGTCAAATTTGACTATTTTGCCATTTTAAAAAATTCCAGAACAAACAGAGGCGGCTCAAACAAAATATCTTTCCTAAGAGAAAATATCTTTCCTAAAATATGTACTTCCAAACATCTTAGGTAAGGAAACAGTTCAGAGGGGCACAGGTAGCCTCTCTTCAGTTCTGAAAGGAGAGGAACCAGAATAAAAGGGGAGATGGTGAGTTAGTGAAATGTTAAAACATGAAAAGAACAAAGACACTGGCTTTCTGAGCCAGGAGATCAGGTTTTGATCTGTCATTAAAATTCCATTTTGTAGGAGCTGTGTATCAAAGTGCTGACCTTTCTTCTCAGGGATGCTAGTTCAACCCTTACATCCAGCCTTGAGGGATGTAGATTTCTTGATTTGAACATCCAGCCAAATGGACAACAGGCTCTGGTACAAAGACAGTATGCAGTATTTGGTGAAGTCACACGTACCTCTGAGCCACCAGGGGGACCCCACATTATCTGTGGCTCCTCCTTAGGGATTGAGGACTCTGTTTGGGGTATAAGTGACCATGTGTTGCTCACAACCCCTCATGCCTCAAGGAAAGGATTCTCGCTAGTTACTCAAAGTCACAGATATTCATTGGGTTGTTAAAAATGTCTCCTTTTTTGCATGTGTGACATATTAATTAATTGAAAGGGAGGCCTTTCCAAACCCAGGGGCTGACTCTTCATGGTGTATCTCTCCCTCTGAATTTAGAGTTCTCTTTCATATTAAAGGAGGAATTCCCTTCTTGGAAGAAGTAATATAAACAGTACATTGCTTTAGTCTTGAAATGCCTAACAATGTCACTGTTTAGCTTTAACAAGACACATGGTGTGTGAGGTGTGAGGCTGTGAGGTGTCTTTCAAGTTGGTGGCAAATAACACAAGGAAAAGAAAAATCACAACTGGTTTTGACATTCTGTAGATTACCAGAAACTGGGAGTAGTCTTCATTTTCTATATACACAGTTACATAGTGTACAACACATTTCACATCAACTATACTTGTATACATTATACAATATGCATTATGTTTATCATTATATCATATTTTAGGATGCAATGAACAATGCTTAGTTTCCTTAACACTTACCAGGGAAGAGGATGGGGAAATAACATGTTAGGCAAATTATATTGGTCACATGTGAGATAAATATTATTTAATCCTACTTTACTGATGAGGAACCTTAGGTTCAGAGAAGTTAAGTACACTGCTCGATGTCACAAAACCAATATTTGGTAGATACTGAAAGAAGGATCCATTTACTACTTTACCCCCTGTTGCTGAGGCTACATGCTGGGAATCTTAGTTGCTTCACACCCTGACATAGTTGTATCAAATCTCTGCTTCTTTCAGCATTTCTTTCCACATAAGCGACTCTCATGATCCTTCTGTTCAGGAAACACCCGTGGGATGCTACCGAAAACACCTGTTGAGCGCTTACTAGGCCTCAGCCATACATCCTAGGTATCACAAAGGTGAGATACAAAGGTCTCCACTCACAAGCTGTTATCTTAAAATTCATTTGTAGGATCCATTATTAAGAAAATGAGTAAAGTTGAACATTAACACAATACAACAAAAGGCCCAAAGCAAAAGCAGTTTCTAGTTTATGATAACCTCCCGAATACACAGTGGAAGGCCTTGTCTGCCATTACCCAGCTCAGAAGCTCTACTATGCTGGCTTAAAAGCCATAAATCACTGGACTTTGCCATCAGAAGCTCACCAGACCTTGAAGAAACTCCTATGCCTTGGGAGAAGATACTAGGGCCCAAACATGGACAGGAGACCTCACAGCTAATAAAGAATCCCTAGGAGAACCACACTTCCCAACAGGCAGCTGGTACAAGACTTGACCTCACACCACATATACGGGTTGGCCAGAACACTAACCATATTTCTTACCTCCATGGTTTTCATTCAGACTCACAGATCTGCCCTCCCTATGTCATAGACACACCTTTTTATACAGAAATCAGTGTGAAAATAAAATAGACTTCACAAAGATTCATCACATGGTCATATGTACCTGAAATTACATCCTCAGTGTTGTTAGGTAAACCCATTTTGATGTTTCTGTTATGGCTGATTATGATATGAATCTGTTTACTGGGCAGTGGGTAACTTAAAAAAATAGGCTTTTAAGGGAAAATAAGAAATGCTTTGTACATGTATTCCTTTAGGTAAAAGGTTTGTGTCAGGGGTAGTAACAATGATTAAAGAACCACACAATGAATTTAGCATATTAAAAAGACCGTTTAGAGACCTCAGATATTAATCCTGTACATTCATGTGAGTTTCATTTCTAGGAACATTTTATTTGTATCTCTGGGGAAAAGGAATAAAAAACATTTGTACTGAAGGAAATTTGATTGTTACAAACGTAGTCTAGAAATTCTGGTTGGAGATAACGCCTGGGCCAGGAAAACCTTCAAGGTTAATTTCAGGAAATCATTGTAAGTAAGCTCTCTGCTCTTTATTTTACATATCATTCATCTAATTAATAATTAATATTTAGTAGACCCACATAAAGCCATAAATATGATGGACCAATAATAATAGGAAGCAACATTTGGTTCCTGAAAACAACAAAGCTCAGAATTGTTTTTGAGATCTTTCTTGAGTAACTGCATCTCTTCTGGGCCTTACATTTCACAATATTGAAATGTTCACATTGGTTTCTGCGCATTCCAAGTGCTTAGAGGCCACGCTGCTTCAGTGCCTTAGCTCTGGAATTTAGCTCCATATGAAGCAGAGATACACATTTATGAGAAAATCAATTATTCTGATGTAATTGAGACCTGGTCCTGAACGAGCTCAGGATAAACAACTTGGTTTATCACTCGCCCTGGATTGTGGCTGCTTGAATGACTTTCTGCTTTCACTTCACAGTTAGCAGCTGAGTTTAGGTGAGAAGGACCAGCATATGCTGCTTATCCTCAGGGGTCTCTTCCTGTTTAGGCTCCAAGGAGAAGATTCTGTTTTTATCCCATGTGCCTACCTACCTACCACAAGGGAGGCACAAGAGGTTTGGAGTTTTGCTGTTTTCTCACATACTTGCATGTGTTCAAAGCATCGCACGTGTCACAGTAAATCTCTTATCAGAGAAACTTGTGATGGTACCTGTCATAGAGTGATGCAGCATGTGAAATCTCCTAGGACCAAATTTTCTAGGTGTACACTAAATGCCAGTCTGAATTTATACAATTAAAAGTAGCAGTGCTTGGCTGTATTCACTCTGGTTTCTTCTGTGGTCCAACTGAGGAAGGGAATGAAAGGAACTAGCCTATGGGATGTAAGATGATAACATTAGTAAAGAAGAAAATTAAATTCTGGTACTTTTCACAGTCTTAGCAGAGTGAATCCTTTGTTTCTTAAATATGAAAAATGAGAGTAGTGTCCTTTCTCTTTCTAATTCTATTTCAAGGGCTATCCTGACAGAAAGACAATTCAGTGTCATCCTAAAAGATAGACTGGGTATTTGATTTTATGAATTGCCAGAAGTAAGAGGTGCTTTAACCAAAATATCAATGAAATCTTAAAATTTAAAATTTTTGACTGATTAAAAAAAACCCCTAAAAGTTGTACATACTCTTTTCAATATATGTATGTGTTGTATAATATTTATACCAAAGTAAGCAAGCATGTTATCAAATATTTATCATTTATGATCTGACATTCAAAACAACTCATTCTAGCTTTCAGAAATACACAGTACATTACTGTTATCTACAGTCAACCCCTGTGCATGGCATACCAGAACTTTTTAATCCTATTTAACTATGACTTAGTACCTGTTGATCAACTGTTCTCCTTCTCTCCCTACACCTCTATTCTTCTGAGCCTTGGTAACCACAATTCAACTCTTAACCTATGTAAGGTCAGCTTTTGCAGACTCTACACGAATAAGAGCATATAATACCTGTCTTTTGGTGCCATCTTATTTCACTTAGCATGCTGATATTCACTTTCATCCATGTTGCTGCAAGTGACAGGACTTCATTCATTTTTATGGCTGAGTGTTATTCCATTATACTGTATGTACCACATTTTCTTTATCCATTCATCAGTTTCTAGATATTTAGGCTATTTCCATGGCATGGTTATTGTGAATAGTGTTGCAACAAACATGAGAGTACAGATGTCTTTTCAACGCAGTGATTTAATTTCTTTTGGATATATATAACCAGTAGTTGGATTGCTGGATCATATGGCAGTTATATTTTTAATTGTTTGAGGAAACTCCATACTGTATTCCATAATTACCGTACTAATTTACATTCCCATAACAGTGTGAAAGGTTTCTCTTCTTTACAGGCTTGCCATCATTTATTTTCTTTTGTCTTTTTGATAGTAGCTATTCTTCAGGAAGGTAATATCTCTCTCTTTTTTTTTTTTTTTTTTTTTGAATCAGGGATTGAACTTGGGTTCTTGTGCTTGCAAGGCAGGTGCCTGAACTACTGAGCTAAATTCCTAGGCCCCTCATTTTGGTTTTGATTTGCATTTCCCGCATGAATAGTAATGCTGAGCCTTTTTTTCCATATACCTGTTGGCCATTTGTTTATCTCTTATGAAAATGGTCTTTTAGGTCTTTTGGGTCTATTTATTTTGTACCAGGGATCAAACTCAGGACCTTTTGCTTATGAGGCAGGCTCAGTGCCACTGAGCTAAATCCCTGGCCCTCTAACTCATTCTTAATTGGGTTATTTACTTTAATTGCTATTGAAATATTTTTAGTTTCTTATATATTCTGGATATTAAGCATTTATCATATTTAGTTTGTAAGTATTTTCTCCGTTATGTAGGTTGTCCCTTCACTCTGTTGTTTCTTTTGCTGTGCAGAAGAGTTTTAGTTTGAGTTAATCTATTTTTTCATTTCCTGTGCCTTTGGATCTTGTACTAAAAAAAAATGGTTCTTGCCTATTTCAATGTGTGGAAGTTTCCCTCTATGTTTTCTTCTAGTACTTCAATGATTTTTAATAGGAATCATGGGGCTGAAATTGTCTTTTTTTTTTTTTGGTACTGGGGATCGAACTCAGGTCCTTGTGAGGCAGGTGGCAGAAACACTGAGCTAAATCACCAGCTCTGAAGTTGTCTATAAAGCAGCTAAGTATAAGTAACTGAAATGCAAAGGTAAAGTCTGAAGTGAATATCTTGATTATAAAATCAGATATGTTAGTGTTGCTTGAAGAAGGTGAAGAAAGAGTATAAAACATGGAAATGACTTCATGTTACCATCACCATGCCTTTCTGATTCATACACCATGTCAGGGAGCACAAATGACAGAATAGCAATTTTCTGTTTTAAATTGATATGCCAAATAGTTATTATTATTTTTTCTTTAAAACAGGTGCTCAGATTGCTTTAAAATATTTGAAAATTTGCACTTCCATATTGTCTGAAAGCAGATACATTACTAGAGTAATGGACCCCAGATACCAAAAGACAAATTATATTCAACACATGAATCATCACAAATGGTCAAGTTTTTCAGAAACAGACTTGTCGTAAGTTTTGAGATTCTTAGAGACTTAGTTATAGATAAAGATATTCTAAGGGTGCTGAAATAAGCTCTTGTCATTACCAAGGAAGAATGGATCATTTCTTGGCTCTAATTCCATGTCTCGCTGTGTAAATTGTCCAGGCAGAAAGAAGTATGAAGAGCTTTGCTCAGACATAGCCTTTCATTGTCTTTCTGTCCTGAGTGCTGTGTCATCTTCA
The DNA here is from genome assembly GCF_012274545.1 of Fukomys damarensis. Taxonomy (NCBI): domain Eukaryota; kingdom Metazoa; phylum Chordata; class Mammalia; order Rodentia; family Bathyergidae; genus Fukomys; species Fukomys damarensis. The sequence goes on along the minus strand of NW_022900929.1, from coordinate 56,318,524 downwards.
TGCACAATCATCCCCTTACCTGAGTTTTTAGTGAAGTCAGAGACTGGTGATTGACATGTGGATACCTGCTAAACAATGGCAGACCTTGTTTTTTTTCTTCGTTCCCTCAGTAGTACAGGGTTAGGCAGGTCTAACTCAACGTGCATTTTGTCAATGGTTATTTGGCACAGGTTACCACAGAACACCACATATCTACTTTGCTACAGAGTCCTTATCACCCAACGTCCTTGAATACTAAAGTGTTTTTAGTACTCAGGGCCCGATGGATTACTGCAGTTATACAATAGTCATAACACTACGTAAGGGATTTGGTTTAACAATAATCTAGTTACCTATGATCTGTTCAAATACACTGATGTGCCAATCCACAGTAATTCCAAAAGAAATTTTTTACTTTGCCATATCAATAACTCACTCACTTGAAACCTTAAATCAATAATCTCAGTCATTCTAATGTATACAATGATCTGTTTACACATTTTTGTCTTAAACAGCTAGACAAAATGCCAGAACAAAACTAATTTGAAAAAGACATTCTACCATTCAATGAGTTTGATGAATGACAGTCTACCTCTCAGTGACTATCAGACTTATTAAAATTCTATGTAGTCTAAAGTGACCTCAACTGAATTTACCAATAATACCTTCAGCCACAAATGTCACCTCCTACTTAGTCTTCCTCAGTTTTATATGGCAAAAGCATCCAAATTGCCAACAACAGTGGTATGAAGGGGTGAAGTATATTGATTAGATTCCAAGTCTTATTTTACCCTTGGCCCTCTGCCTAGTTTAAGAGGTAGTCACATGAACTTATTTTCTTTACCAGAATAGGATTTATTCTAGCTGCAGAGAATTCCAAAACTGTAAGATGACCAAATTTCACATTTAAGAATTTAAGAATATCCCACCTATACTTCTCACAGCGATCCTCCTGCCTCAGCCTCCCGCGTGCTGGGATTACAGGTGTGTGCCACCACAATTATTATTATTATTATTTTGGCTTTTTGAGACAGGGTCTCACTACGTAGTTGAGGCTGACCTGGAACTCACTATTTAGCCCAGGCTGGTCTTGAACTCAGTGATCCTCCTGCCCCAGCCTCCCGAATGCTGGGACTACAGGCATGCGCCACCATGGCCGGCTGAGGGTTAATATTTTTAAAGAAGTCCCAATAATTTGAGAAGGATGAATTCCCATTACAACTGTCCTCTAGATTAAATTTATAATTTAGGTAAACATCAACCTCTCCCTCAAATGACAGCAACCTGAAAGCGAGGAAGTGCAATGCCAGATGCTATCACCTTGAAAATCACAGGATATACGTTAGGAATCAACTGTTCCTATGCTATTTCTATGTTCCCACCTCATCCCATTTAATTATTTATTTCCTTTATGTCTTTTGCTTTTTCACCTTTCTGTTTTAATTCATTCAGCAAAACAGGTGCTGATGGTAGGAGGATTGGTGTGGTGATAGTATATGTGGGCCTTACTTCACACCCAATCTTCCCAGAGACTCTGCTCTGCACATGTTTATATGTGAAGCCTGGACTGTAAAACAACTCTGAAAACATTTATACATCTGACTCACGGGCATTTTATGAATATTAACATATTGTGAAAACCAAGCATGGCCCTAAATCTGGGTAGACTAGTGTATATTTTGTGTGGTTGAATACTGGGGATAGATTGTTTTTGCCTCCAATGAGATTTATTCAGTCTAGCTTTGACCTTTCCCAACAAGTGAGATTTGTTTTAGTGTCTTGCTTGGGGGCTTCTCCTTAGTAATAGGATGACCTACTTTAATTTCTACTTAAACGCTTCCACAGGCTGGAGAGTGACTTCCCCTAAAGGATTGAGCCCCTCAAGACTCAAATTGGCCTCTGAGCCTTAATGGAAGACTTTTATTCTAAAGCAAATAAAAATATATTAAAGGTTTAAAAAACACAACCTTAAGCCTTTGTCATTTTTCTGTATGCTCTTTCTACTCTCATCACAGGTAAGCATACTTGCTTAAGACTTTTGCTGCTCCTCTCTACCAGACTGCTATCCCTTTTCCAGTTCTTTCTTTCAATAAAGACATCTTTCATAAGTGTTGGCCAAGATTATTTTAGTTTCTACTCAGTAACAGACATGATCCATTAGGCGAGTGTAATGTATTATGCATTGACAAAGGTCTCCACAGTTTATAAAGATCCTTATTTCTGCTTGAGCTGGCACGGTAAAGACACAACTAATGGTGACCAGTATTACTCTCAGTATTCCATAAAGCAATGGGTGTAGCTCTTTCTCATGAGCTTGGAAAGGTATATTTAACACATCCTCACAGACACTGAGCAAAGGAAACCCCTTCTTTCACAGATTTCCAAGAGATAATTCTTCCTGATAGCGTGGGTGCCCTTCACACCTGTAAGTATATTATCAATTACAATTTCCAATAAGTCTGAATCTTTTCACTTACTAGGACATAAATAAGAGAACAGTGAATGTAAGAAGTTACCAAGCAAATGTTTTGAAAATAAATTAGGGCTGAATCTGGGCATGACAGCAAATACCTATAATCTCAGCTACTCAGGAGGCTGACTTGGGAGAATTTCAAGTTTGAGGGTAGTCTGGGAAACTTAGCAAAACTCTGACTCAAAATGAAAAATACAAAGGGTTGGGGATGTAGCTCAGTAGTTAAGTGCCCCTAGATTAACTCCAAGTACTATAGAAAAAAAATTAGGTGGAGCCAGGGATTTAGCTCAGTGGTGCTGCTGCCTGTAAGTGTAAGGTCCTGAACTGGATCCCTGGTACAAGAAAAAAAAAATTAGGGCTAAGATACTAGGATCTGTCCCACAATTTTTTCTGCTTAGGCATTAGACAAGAGGATACATTATTGACAGTAAGCAGCTGAAGACATTTAAAGACAATTGATATTTTCCTAGGATCTTTCCAGGATTCTCATGAAGAAAGAAAGGTAGCTCTCACCTCAGTCCTAAATGAGGCATCAGAAAAGGGACAAGGGTGTCTAAGCTGTAGGAAAAGATTCCTGGCCTGGTTAAGAGGTAAGGGAGAGGGGATTTCCAGGGTAAATCTTACAGGAACTGAGGAAGAAGAGGACTGATGAAGGAAGAAAAGACACATCAAGCAGATTATCAACTTCCAACAGCTGATAGCCTTAACTGTAATCACTGCAAGAAGCACACACTGTAGCTTTCACCAGAGGAAAAACTGCTTCAGTTCTTGAAAAATGCTCAGTAAGCTGGGGATCTCCTGCTAGAGGCTGCGGCCCCTGCCTCACAGGTCTGGCTCTCTCAGTTCCACCTTTTAGTAGCTCTGACCATGGGAAACGTGACTCCGTGAGAAATTCCCTTGTCAGATCCAGAGGGCCTCTAAGACTTGAGACAATGACAGAGAAGATGAAATGATAATGAGGTTGACTTCCCACTTCCTTCAATGAAGCGAAGGAGCCTATATGGACAGAGTTGAGAAATTGCCATGTCTAGTTTTGAAATGTGAATACTTCATATTTTTCAAGAGGCAGTAAGGTGTAATGTAAAACATGAGCTTTGGACTCAATTAGACCATAATGGAAAAATCTAATAATGCAACTTATTTTATCATATGAAAACACAGAATAATACCTATACATTATTTGTTCTACTAGAGTTTTTTAAATGATTAAGAGTTAACACATCTAAAAATACTGTTATACCAAAGGTATATAATAAATGGTACCCATAAAGACTTACTTGGTTTGGGACCCTGCCTTAGAAATAATGTCTATTAAGTGGGTTTTATCTGCTCACAAGAACCAAATACACTTTAAGAAGGGGGATAATTAATCTACTTAAAGGAGTTAAAGTAAATCCATTGCATTTGATACTAAAGACACAAACAGAAAGAATTCAATACTCTTGGCTTAAATAAGGTTCCATCTTTCTTTTAAGTATTTCCCTTTAAAACTTGAACAACAATTTTAGTAAATACAGACCATTTAAAGGGAGAAAATTTCTTAAGAAATTACAGAAGTTATTAGGAAGAGATACATTGAGAAAATATGGGGGGAACATACTTGGGCAGGATATTAACAACAGGAAGATGAAAAATAAAAACAAAAATATAAGAAAAATGATTTTAGTTGTATAAGAAGGGTCGTCTAAAAATAAGAACTATTCTATAATATAGACATATGCACACATATACTTACATATAGTAACAAACATATTTTCTTAATTTGTTCAGGCTGCCATAACAAAATACCATAGACTGAGTAGGTTAAACAACAGAAATTTTATTTTTCCATGAGTCTGAAGGCTGAAAAAATCCAAAATCAAATGCTGGTGGAGTTCAGTTGCTGATGAGGTCTCTTCCTGGCTTGAGAAAGGCTACTTTCATACTCTGTCTTCACCTAGCTCTTTCTCCAGGCCTGTGCATGGAGACAGATCATCTTTCTTCTAAGACTTCCAATCCTATCAGATTAGGACTCCACCTTTCTCATCTCATTTAACCTTTTTATTCTTTGGAAAACTCCTCTCTCCAAAAATAGTCACCCTGAGGATTAGGCCTTCCACATATTAATGTGAGGAGGACACAATTGTTTCCTATTTGGAAACTATTATCCCATAGTTAGTATTAAGTGACAAACTAGGGCTGCAAACTCAGGCCACTATGTAGTGTATGGAGCAATTAACTCTGTGGACTTGGACCACACTTTTTCACAGAAGAAATTTATGACAATTTGGTATCAAGGAGCTCCATTTAGTCCTCTGTAGATCTGGGTTCCCACGGGTAGAGGGCAGACAGGTAGTACTCAAGGTGATGTCCAGGAGCAGATGTGGAACAAGGAGCTTGCTCTTGTCCTGTCTGATTGGGACCTTGGCCTGCTTAGAAGAGGCAGCAAGACTTGACAGTCAAGGCAGTGTGATTCCAGAAATACCATGGGTGGTCATAATTTACTGGGGACATTCCACTGCATTGTGTATTTTACAAAGGTTGATTGCTAACCCATAAAATATATATGAAATAACACTGTCAAAAATAAATAAAAAAGCAAGTTTTAATGTCCGAAAGACACAGGATAGTCTGCGAATAATTGTACTTGAATAGTCATTCATGCTAAGGTGAACTGGGTTAGTATAAAAAATTATACATAATTTTAAGGACAGGAAACTTTTACATATTGAAATAAGGAAGAAAGCAAGGGTAACATTTTTATCAGTAAGTTTCTACCAAATATACTAATATTATAATTGTTTCATATTAATTCTGTATATATTTTTTTAACTGTCTCCTCTTCAAGAGTAATCAGAAGCAGCTGCAGTGGGTACGGACTAGAGAAGGCACCATCTCTAAGTCTCCTCAACCTCAGTCTGTGTTCCAGATGAGAGGTGGGGACATGCCGAGGAAAGAGAAGCGAAGACACCTGAGGTGGAAGCCTTTCAGCCTCTCGTGCATGGGACAATTCTGCCCGAGCTCTGTGCTGTTTGCCTTCTGTGCTCAGGTACGCAGGCAGCCACCTCATGCTCAGCAAGCTGAGTCACGATGTCTGAGCGGCACAGGTCAGTGCTGCCCCCTCCCGTAGTGTGTGTGTGTGTGTGTGTGTGTGTGCGCGTGCGCGCGCGCGCTCCTGATGTGCGGCTGTGTGTGTGTCCCCTCCGGTGTTCTGTACACAGGGTGCGAGGGACCCACTCATTATGTGTCACTTAAATGCCTATACATGGGAGCAACCAGTGTTGGATTTTAGGCTCAAGTTAATTTTCCTCTTTATTCAGCACTGTTTGAATCTTAAATAAATACAGTTGTGTGGATTACTACTTTACTAAAGGAAAACCTTAGGGTTCAAAGGGGAGCTGGAAAAAATGATTAGGTGACTGACAAATAAAACTTTTAAGGAGAGTTAAACAGACTGAATTATTCAGCCTGTAGGAGCCTGAGGGGTGAAGCAAGCACACTCAAGGTGCCTGTCTTTTCACTTTATGGAGGGCAAACGCAGTGTGGAGAATCTTGGTGGAAAAGAAGCCGGGGAAGCGATGGAGGACTGTGAGAACAAAAGCTGGTGACTGGAGAAAGCTGTGCTGTCTCCTAATGTGATCATTTCATTGGGAGGTGGACACCGCTAGCCAAGGGAGGCGTAAGAATGACTCTGACTGGACTTTGGGGTAGTATGAGACAGACACCAAATGACAGCTCACTTTATGCCTCTATGTTGTATTCTGAAGTGGTCAGGAGAAGGCTCCAAAGAGTCTCTGACTAGCAAACTGGAATCTGAAGCCAAATATGAGGCACAAATGAAAGATACAGTAAATATTTATATTTTAACAATTTATTACAGTGAGACATATTGCCATGAATCCACTTCAGAATACTCTTTCTTTAAACACGCTTATCCCATGGTTTTTGCCGCTTTCTGAAGCAGTTCTAGAGGTCCTTCTTTCATGAGTGTCTTTAGTTGTGCTACCGTGGCTGACTTGATTCAAAACGTTTATCTTCCATGATCATTTTCCTTTTTGGAAGAGCCACAAGTCACATAGTGCCCAATCCATCAAATAATGTTGATGAGGACACAACAGACTGTCTTTACGAAAAAGCATTTCTGTTGAGTGGCACTCCTCAGCAGCACCCACTATTTCTCATCACACCTTGTAAAAGACACTCTTGAAAGAGGACTTCCTGAGCTGTTTCAGGAAGTGGCAAGAATGACAGGATAAGTTTGAAGCAACAGGGACTATTCTGAGGGGGATTGATGGCAATGCATCTTTTACCATAATATAATCTAATCACGTACCATACATTTTGATCAGGTCTTATATTTACACACACATGCACAACAACTTCATCATGACACCATGCAAACTTTTTAGACAAGTACAGATCAGGGTAAAAGTCAAACCAGTGGCTACTTATAAAAGGTACTGTCTGAGAGTAGTTCTACCTACTCTGCCTTAGTAAGAATTTTATAATGCTATTATAACAGGGAAAATTAACCTGCAAAGGACAAAGCTAAACCAATCCACTTGAGTGAATATCTTCTACAGGTATTTATGTTTCTTCCATATTATTTTATTTTTGTCATTTGTTTTTATATTAGCTTTTGGTTTTTGAGACAGGTTGTCACCATGTAATTCAGGCTGACCTTGAACTCACTATGTAACCCAGGCTGGCCTAGAATTTGAAGTGATACTCCTGCTTCAGCCTCCTGAGTGTGTCTGTCCTATTGTAGAGGTAGGGCTATTGAGTCTCTCAATATTTCTTGAACTTTCTAAGGAGTGAGCCAGCTTTCACACTCATGTCTCACTCAGTGTGAAGCTGAGAACTGCGTAACTTGTGGGCAGTGATCAGTGATGGCTCAGATATCTTAATTATCCAACTATTTAAGAACCAGGTCTCCATCCAAGCCCAGCCTGTCATAGCATCAACTGCTCTTGCCAATATTACAGCTTTAAGCAGCATTTACTCTGTGGGTGAACACAGCATGTGGTAAAATGATTTAGCATCATGAATAAACACATATGTTTGCTTGGGTCCAAATTTTAGAAGTGACAAACCCATTTCCTGGCCCATGATTTAATGGACTACAAACAAACTAAAAGGTACATAATTTACTATGAACAAATAACTTCCCTTGCAGCAAGTAGAGTTCTTGATATCCAGGGCTGTACTTAGAACTGCTGGCCAGGGACAGGTCATGCATGCCTTCTGCCTACATGTGCATGTGTGTGTGCACGCGCGCACACACATGCACACACACACACACACACACACACATTCTAAACATACCCTAACAATATCTCTTTCACGCTTTGAAAAATACCTGGGCTAGAACTGGTTGGTAATGGATGCTTAACATCATGAAGTAAAGAAGAAAATCTGACTGGGAAAAACAAACATATTAAACAAAAGGTTACTAAAAAGATGCTACACTAGGCAGCAACAAAACAAAATGCCAATACATCATACCTCTTCAAACAAAATGCAACTTCAATACCTGGTTTCCTCAGCCTGAAAGCCCTTCCCCTTGAGCTTCCCCCAACAGACAGACACATCATTTTACTTTTCGTCTTATTCCCATTTTATGTTTACATTTTATTTTCTCATTCTCTTTTCTGAATCCCCCTGCTTCTAGTTTTCAGCTCAGTGTTTACAGAAACCTTTACTAGAATCAGGGAGGTTGAAGAGACCCCATTTTTCCCCCTTCTCTTGTAATGGCCATTCTGTTTTTTCTCTCTTCCCAGAGAATAGATAAGTTTACCCAGAAAATAAAAAGCTAATACAACCTTTTGCTCATCAACAAAAGTATGTCTTGTTGTAGCCAGGAATAAGTTAATAAAACAGGGAAAAGGCTTAGTGGCTTAAAAATAGGCTCCTTGGGGTTATGAAGGAACAATGTTGTTTTTTCTTCCCAGCGTGCAAGGATTTAATTAAGTGATAACAGTCACCTTGGGGTGGCTGCACAAGGCAATAATATCTAGGTGAAGAAAAATGCTGAAGAGAGTTGAGTACAGTCAATTTATCTTCAGAGAAGGCAATAAATGAACAAAGCATAGGTATTGGGCTGATTGTTTTGCAATGTTTCCATTACTGATAAGAATCAAAAAAAAAAAAAGGACAGAGATTTGGTATTTTCAGTTTCTGAAATGTATTAAACACAGAGAAAGAAAATGAAAAAATTACTGTGAGGTCACACACTCACATTCTAATTACAAACAGTTTGGTAATTATTCAAACTAAACATAGAACAAGGGAATTTTCATGTTGACACAAAGGATGGGAACATAGCTGAGTTGTGTATTTATAAGCAAATATACAGAACCTGGACATTTTTTTGTGTGCAAAAAACAAGAAGAGACAGTAAAGAGGCAAGGGCAGAAGGAGGATGCATTCGTGGTCAGCCTCAGAAATAGCAGCCTTTCTCTATCCAAAGGTCAAACCTTAGAAGTTTGGAGAAGTTTAGGGGAATTAGTACAGCATACTCTGATCAGGCGTGGATGACAGCACAAGGTAAACATCCAAGCAAACCCTCAAAGAGGGACATTATCACCCTTGCTTAATATTATAAAATAACTGTAAGGTTAGGAAAAAATTGGAAACACAGGCCCACAGAGAATATTAACAATATCAATGTGCAGCGTTTTAGCTACAGAGAAGGTTGATGCACACTTTGAATGAAGCAGGTGTGAATACACAGTTGAGAAAGACAACATGATAATTTTACTCCTTTCTTATTGTGGGATTGGGGATTGGTTATTTTCTTTTTAACATAGAGTCTTTCCATTTTCCAGAAACAAGAGCAACAGCAACCTCAAATCTCCTTCTATGTTGCTCTCATCGATGGATCTCAAAGCACCTCGCAAAGTTCATTAATTCTAACACAGCCTCTGCTTGGTAGACAGGAAACGAGGCACTGAGGTTAAATGTAACTTGTCTGAGACCACTCTCGCACACTTCTTGGTTCAAATCCCCACACTTATTGTCTACTTTTCTGCCTTCTTGGAGATCATATCCTCTCCCTCTCAAGAGCTGAGGTTTACATTTCCGCAATTTCAGCAGGGATAGGAAAACTCCTACTCTCCACCCCTGCCCTTCACATTCCAAGCTATGTCTCCATGAATACTCTTCCTTCAGCAGAAATTGATTTCCCCAAGAGTAGCAGGGATGGGTCCTCTGTTGCTACCTGGGTCCACCCACACAGTGATTGCTTAGGGGATCAAAAACAGGTTTTCCCTCACCTACCCTAGTGAGAAGCCTGAGAGCAAATATACTTCTTGCATTCCCCTCCCGCTACAAGGTACATGCAGACTTAGTCCATTAGATGAAGCTTTGAGGGGTTGCCTACCTAAGGAAAAGAGTAAACAACTCCAGATCAAATAAAAAAAGATAAAATCACAAACGTAGTGTCACAGAAATACTATCATCTTAATGTGAATCTATGACAAGCTTGTAAATTATAGGCTGTTGGGGGTGGGTAAGGCTCAGTGAGATTAAAAAAAAAAACCACACACACGATGCCTCACAATTACTACGAGCTATAGTTAAGTTGTCTTAAGACTGCATTACAGGGGGACAGTCTTGTAATTGTTTGTTAAAAAAAGAAAACCTTTTTATTTTAAACAGAGCTTTAAATATGCAAATAATCAAAGGCACTATTTAGAGAAATGGGATTCCTCTCTTCTAGTTTCCCTATCTTTTCCAAATGCTTGTCAGTGCTTTTTAACAACAACAACAACAACAACAACAATAAAAAAATTCTCACAGGTCCTATGTCAAGGTTTAGGTGACAGGTCTCTTTGTGACAGCAAATTTTAATACTAGATGACATGGGCTTTCCTGTTGACAGCTGTCCAAGACCGACTACTGTAAAAGCCAAACGGTTTAAGGAATTATTTACTCTCCTGTTCCAAAGAGATTTGTAAAATGCTGAATGCAGGGATGTTGAAGCTTTATTATGTTTTAGTTTGGGCCCTGCTGTGCCAACAGCCCAACAGAGCAGGGAGGAGGAAGGCCTGATTCTAGCTATATACTTATGAGCAAAGTGAGCTCAAGAATCTTCCAGTTTTATGTTATTAGTTTTCAGGTGTTTTTGTGTGTGTGTGGGGGGGTGGCAGTCATCTGGTCCTTTAGGACTTTTAAACCTCCCCGGGGCCTAATATCTAGGGTCCTTAAAGGGGAAATCAATAGGATAAGGATGACTAGTTAACACTCATGACACTACATAAATAACATGAAGCGCTGCTTTTTTTTTTGGTCTAAAACAACACAAAAGAGGCTCACCCATTCATTAACTGGAGATCAACTGTAAAGTAGTCTGCACAGGCTCATGGCTCACGCTACCATAAGCTGAAGTTATGCCACTGGTCAGGGAAGCCCAGAGCTCTGTTAATATATACTTAAAAACTCCCATTACAACCTGGCTAAGGTGACTTGACCACCTCTGGACTACAGCTTCCCACCTCAGCCCTTCCATGGCCAGTAGTACTCTGTGTGCCATAAGGGCCATGTTCCAGTTTCCCCTCTTGTCTGATTCAGTTTGCTTCTCCAAAGTATGCTCACTTAACATATTAGTCACAAGATCTATCCATTTTCCTACAAATGATTCAAATTTATCCTTTTTTTAATGGCTGAGTAATATCCATTATA
>NW_022900929.1:56232661-56306743 GCF_012274545.1 Fukomys damarensis | reverse complement strand
ATATATGCATACCACATTTTCTTTATCTATACATCCGTTGGCAGGCATCTATACTGTCTCTGTCTCTCTCTCCTCTCTCTCTCTCTCTCTCTCTCTCCCTCTTTTGCCTTTTTGAGACAGAGTCTCACTATGTAGTTGAGACTGACCTGGAACTCACTATGTATGTAGCCCAGGCTGGTCTCGAACTCACAGTGATCCTCCTGCCTCAGCCTCCGAGTGCTGGGATTACAGGCATGTGTCACTATACTGTTTATAACTTAGCCATTATGAGTTTTGTTGCTAAGAGCATAGGAATGCATGTATCACTGCAACATGATGATGTTAACTCTTTCAGGAAGATACCCAGGAGAGATATAGCTCGGTGAAATGGAATTTCTATTTTTAGATGCTTGAAGAATCTCCATACTGATTTCCGTAGTGGTTGTACTAGTTTACATTCCCAACAACAATCTAAAAGGTTCCTTTTCCTCACATTCTCCCCAGCATTTATTTTCTGAATTCTGGACGAGAGCCATTGCTACTAGAGTAAGACGGGACCTCAGACTTCTTGTGATTTGCATCACCCTAATGGAGACACAGCAGGTAAATAACACATGGATTCTTTTATATGAGAAACTCGAAATATAAGTAACTTAAAGAGCACAATAAAGGAAGGATGGCAGAAAATAGTGAGAGACTTTTTGGAGATGGGGAAAGAGATCTACAAAGAGGGGAGAGGGAGAGGGCAGGGTACAGAAGGGAACGAATAGAAATGAAAAGGAATACATATATGTGTGTATATGCCATATCTTTGTTAGTATATACATACATACTAATACTTACTGCATCTTCCTATATCTTATATATATACTAATTTCCCAAAATTAATGTAGTTACTATGTATCACAAACTTACACACATAAACACAGGAAGATTCTAAATCAGTAAGTCTGGAACGGACCAAGGAGTCCATATTTCTAATAGGCTAATGGTACCATTTCACGCATTATATTTGAGTAGCAAGTATTTAGGAGATATCTGAGTCATCTAGGTGAGAGATGATGTGATTATGGGAACACATTTCAGAGTGGATTTTTTTTTTTGGGTGGTACTGGGAATTGAACCCAGAACTTTCTCAATGAGCTACATCCCCAGTACTTGTTTTACCTTTTATTTTGAGAAAGGGTATCACCAATAGGCCAAGTTGTCCAGGTTGCTTCTCACAGTCTTGAAGTTATGAAATTTAGATTTTAATATTTGTCCTAGAAGTTATTATCTGTGTTATTCCGGACAAAGTATCCAATTACTCTGCACCTCAACTTCCTTACCTGTGAAATGGGGACAGTAATTCCTGTCTCAGAGGGAGATTTTAAGTTTTTAATGACATAACCAATGGAGTGTTTAACACAGTACTGGCACTAAGTAAATGGTAGGTTTTGATTTTATTGTTATTACTATTAATAAAAATCATAACTTTAACAAAAGTGTACTCTTGTTGGCGAGGGCATCCAGTTATTCATGAGGTTCCTGTTCTTCCTGTCTAGAATCAAGGGGTTCCTTATTATCTTGGCAGTAGTGACTTTGTGGTGGAGTTCTGAGAGTTGGATATAATTGAGGAGTTGGTGCATTAATTAATTAGTCTGAATGAGAAGCCTAACACATGATCAGATTTGTATGACACTTTATGCTTATTTTTCTGAATGACACTGCTCATTTAGCATTAGTATCATCACTAGGACGGCTCTCTCAATGTGAGACTTTAAAATAGGCTGATGATCTCTTTGGCATACAGATTTAATATTCAAAGAGGCTTTGACTATAAAGAAAACTACAATTCCAATTAATGTCCATTAATCAATGAACTAGCCATATTCTCAAACAACCAGCCAATTAAAAGTTTACGTGCATGTTGAAACCTCTATTTACCACTTTACTACTAACAATAATACACCCTAGGAGATCCCTCTTGTTTGAACATGTCAAGGAGAACTACCAACTTGTTTAATTTTAATCCTCAAAAATGACTTGGCTGGCACATTCTTATATGCCCTAAATTAGGCCAGCTGCCTCAGTTAAATATACAGAGAACAGAGTATTAAAGGAGGCAAATCTACTCATTTATTGATCTTAAGCAAGTGGGAGACATAAATGTTCATTTACTTTAGCCACAGAAGATTAGATTTTTTCCTTCCAGGGATACAGATACACTGTCTACATGGATGGGGAAGAGACACTATCATATTTACTTGCCATTCCTGGCAGATATATTAATTTCCAATTCATACTCATTATGGTCATGTGAAATAGTTTAGGGCTTTCACTGCTCTTTTCATTATATAGCTGTACCACTGATGTATGAAAATATCTCAGAAAAATAGACTTATAATTGGGTAGGTAGGAAAATGTACACCAATTTCTCTTTCAAACAGACAAGTAACTGAATTTTCTAGACATTGTGTGAGCAACATATAACCAATATCTTATTTCAACCTATGAGCTTATCTTTTAGTTGGAATTCTAATCCATTTTACCATTTTAGTGGCAAATATATATATTTAGTGGCTATATATATTTAGTATGAACCATTATCTTTTACCACATCCAAAAGTAGAATTTAAAAAGTATAACAGCAGGAACCCCAAAAACGCAAAACAGCACATCAAATAACAATGAAAACTAGTTTCCAAACAGACAGCATTTTCAAACCTTACATTATAGTCTTATCCTTGGCGCTTTAGTGTTGAATCTCCCATTAATGCTGATGGGAAGTGCACAGCTGAAGCCCATGCGTCAAGTTGAGAAAACACTCCTTAGGATTAGTTCTGTCTCATAATATTTCTCTATCTCTCTGAGTTTCATTGGGAAAAATACAATCTAGCACTTTATACACTCATAAATAATGACTCTGTTCCTCACTGTTTATGATTGTTACCCTATTCTGCATAGAAAATAAAGATCTTAACATTTTAAGCAAAAGATTTTAAATAAGTAAAAATAATTGCAGTTTTGCAAAATCACTGATGAGTTTACAAAATTATAAATGGGAATTTAATATCATTATAAACCCCAAAGAGAGGTATCACTCTATGCACTTTACATATTTATGAGCCAAATATCTCTCGATGTGTCTTACGGTTCAACGGCTGCCCTGGAACAGGAGTGGGGAGCTGGGGGAGAATGCTCAGTTCTGTTCACCCAGGTCTAATTATAACCCTTACTGCAATAGTGGTATTAGAACAGCTGCTCAACAAGTGCACTTAACAAGGCCAAAGTCAGGCACCTAAGGCTTCACTCCAGTAATTTCACTCTCCAGTGGCCAAGAAGAACATTCCTGACACCGACCAACTCTCCTACAAACATATCCTCTCAGTCAAAAGATATAGGGCAAGGGCAAGGGGTGTGGTTGGATTCCTCCAAACCTACTGGTGTTGATAAAGCAATAATTCAAGCAGTATGCCCTAAACAAGTGGATTTTATGAATAAAACAGCAGATTTTGTTACTAATAAAACATATAAAAATTTAAATGGTTTCAAGGGAGCTTTTAACAATAAGTGTTTCTTGAAAAAAGTGAAGAATGATTAATCTTCATTACAGAAAATAAAAGAAAAATGAAAACAAATGAAAGTTACCTATAATGCAGAGGCAAATTCTATTAATGTTTTTTCAGAACCACTGAGCTAAATCCCCAGCCCCCCTTTTTTGATGGACACGTTAATCATGTTAATTGAATAAATCATGAAGTATTTATTGAGTAACTACTATGTGTTGGCTACTACTTGGTATTAGAAGCTGATGAACTAGAGCTCTGATGAACCAGACAGTCTATATTTTCACGAAACATATTTATACACAGACAATTTAAAAAGATACACTCCATATGATTCTACTCTGCAGACTATTACAGAAGTTATTCAACAAAAAGATTTTTCTAGATTTGCATCTAATCTGTGCCCCTTCTAACACCAGTTACAGTCAAGCATCCTTCTTACTACTTTTGTAAAGCTGATTTCACGTCACTGTTTAGTGGAATAAAATTTGAGCCTATCTAGAAAAGGAAATCTTTAAGGACACAGTAGTAGAATGACAGGGAAAAAGAGATTTCAAAATTACTGTGAGGCTCAATCCAGATCTTTTCTCATCATCACTTCGTGGCCTTTTGGCTAAGATCAAGTGCAGATCTTTTTTCATGAATGTGTTCAGTGCTAACTTTTATGAATGAATATATATTTCCCAATATAGAATGTGAATAAATGCTATACTTGGTTTAGCTTGTTATATTACAATGCCTGAAATGGTCTCTCTCTACAAAGAAAAAGAGTAAGGGAAGAACATTTTGCTCTAATTTTATTGTAGTTCTTTTCAAAATCTTTGACTAACTCTTCTGAGAATAATAGCAAGTTCTACTGCTCCTGCCCCTCACTAATGTGTTTATCTTATGATGGGCACTGTATCCTGTGGCTTCACGATAGCCACGGTACATGCGCTGGAAAGAAGACTTTCCTGGAGCCCAGGGGTTCTGTTCCCACCAACAGTGACATAGCAGGGACTCCTCCACCCTGTGCCAGGCTGGCACCACTCCTCCAAGGGTGTCAGGTCACCCCAGGCCTCGTCAGAGTAATGCATGGTCACTGTTGGAACGCTAGACAGCTTTTATTATTTATTTACTTTCACAAAGAAATGAGAAAGCACTAGGTTCACTGGAAAGAGATTAAATGACCACATGGAGGTTATGTGAAAAAGAAACATATGAAAGATTCCAACTCTTCATATACAGAAGGCAGCAGGAACTTTCCCATTACATATCACAATAGACTTTGTATCTGGACAACGGCGGGTAAGAAGATATTTCCACGGCTTGGAAATACTTGTACACTCCAAACTATATTCTAGTCACACTCCTGACTTCCTCACAGTTCTGCAATACCCGGCTCCTAGTGACTGTGTTATTAAAGGGAGCAGGCCACAAAAGCCTGGCTCTCAATATAAAGAAATACACTGTTTATCATTTCCAGGATAGGATGTAGGGAAGTATACAAAGCAGGCCTGCTCTGGAGTTGCTATTGTTTCTGTAGCTGTTGCTTTGTCTGATGCTCTCAACATGCCATGATTCATATGTAAAAATAATACTAATATCAGGAGTATTTTCTACAGCTTTGTAAAACAGTAAGTACTACACACAGCAGAAATATACAAGTGCTCTTATTAATTTGGTTACATTGGCCAATAATAGGTAGCAGGCAGGCCATAAATTCTCCCTGTAGATTTTGTATTAGATTATGACTAAAAATAAACAAATATTCTTGTCATGTTTTCTAATAAAACATGACTGAATAAAATATCAAAAAGTTTTGTAACATTTTTACAATGAAGAGTGTTATTTTAAAAAATCATAATATACATTATTATATAGGGTAGGATATCATGAAAATACTAGTCTATTCACCATATATTTAAATGCTTGTCATATATTTCATATATACAGTCGACAGATGATGAAAAATTAAATCAAATGTTTAAAGATTAAAAAATTAATACAGTAAAATACTGCTTTAAATCCCAACCCCCAAAATAAAATACTCCCCTTGCTTCTAACATACTTATCCCATTATTCTTGCCACTTTCTGAAGCAGTTTTGGAAGTCCTCTTTCTTGAGTGTATTTACAAGGTTTCATCAAAATTATGGTGAATGCCACTGTCACAGGCCATCCAATGGAAAGGCAGGCTCATAAAAACATCAGAGTGTCCTCATCCACCTTATTCACCAGATCTGGTGCCACGTGACTGCTGACTCTTTCACAAAGCAAAATGATCATGAAAGGTAAATGTTTTGAATCAATTCTGGGCTTGCATGCAGCCACGCCAGTACAAGTAAAAATACTGGGATGAGGATTTCCAGAAGGGCTTCAGAAAGTGGTAGGTATGATGGGATAAGTGTATTCCGAGAGAGGGAGGGACAGTATTGTGAGGAAATTAATAGTAGTGTCTTTTACTGTAATCAATTTTCTTGAATTTAAACATTCACCATGCTTTCTGGTCATACCAAACACACACACATGTATATGTGTGTGTGTGTGTGTGTGTGTGTGTGTGTGTATAAATTCTGTAACTTGCCTTTTTGAATGTAACATTGTGTTGGATACAATTTCTTTCACTAAATCATATAGTATAGATCATAATAGATTAAAGCACTCTCCTATTAAAGGTGGTTTCAAAATTTGGGGTAATTATAGACATGCTACAATGAATTCACTGTAAGATTATTGTAACATAGTATTCTTAAAAATGGAATTACTTGGTTGTTCGAATAGATACTGTCAACTTGCCCTGTTTTTGCCAAATTGTTTTCCGGGAAATTTTGGAATTATGCATTCCTACATATCGTAAAGGAGAATGTCAAATTTTCTACATTCTTGCTGGTATTTGCTGCTACCAGTCTTTTCAATTTGCAGCCTTTTCACATCTCAATTTGTCATTTCTGTTTTTTGGTAACACTGCTTCCATTTGTAACTTTTTGCTATATTCTAATGGTGTATTTGTCTTTGTGAATTTTTGGATATCTTTAAGTAGTTTGGATATTTATCCTCTGTTTTATATGCTATAAATACTTTCTATCATAATAATTTGTCTTTTAAACTTATTCATAGTGTCTTCTGTTGTACACAGTTAAAAATTTTAAAGTAATAATTTCTTCCAGACTTCCACAACTTCTGGGTTTTCTTATGCAGGAAGTCCTGCTCCATGAAAGTAGGATTAAAGAAAGACTTCTGGGCTCAAAAGAGTCTGCAGAAAGAATACTAGGTTCAAGGTTTTGTTCAATAAAACAATTGATTTTTTTTAAAAGACTAGAACATCAGAAATTCAATAATGGAGTTGATTTCTTGTGCAGCAATTTTCTTCTTACCTTCAAAATTTTGGCCTGACATAAATTCTACTTTATGATTTGTATTGGCCACTATTTAGCCTGTGAAGGGGTCTATGTTAGCAAGAATAACTAGGCACTGGTTCCATAACTGAGATTTTTTTTTGAAATCTGCAAAGATAAATTAAGATTATGAAGGCAGCCAGCAACCCGATTATAGTGGACAATAGACATGGACAGACAACAGTTCATTCAAGAGGAAATACCAACAGCAAATAGACACATTAAAGGGTCATTAGCCATGTGCAAAATTACAAATAAAAATCATGATCATATATCACTACCCACTCTTTAGAACAGCTAAAATAAAACAAACAAAAAAATCGCCTGATAATTCCAAATGCTGACAAGACAATAGAACAATACTGTTGATTAGAATAAAATATAATTAAGGCTACTCTGGAAAACAGGTAGTTTATGAGAAAGTTAAATATATACTTCTTATATAATTCTGAAATCCTACTCTTAATTATTTACCCTAGAATAAGTTAAGCCTAGGTCGACATAAAAGCTATGCGTGAAGGGTTATAGTACTATGCATCAGAGCCAAAATAGCAAAACAGCTCAAATGTCCCACAGTGATTAAATAGATAAACAAAAAGCGGTCCAGCTGTATAATGGAATACTACTTGGCAGCGAAAAGGAATGAAGTAGTGCTATGAATCCTAAGAACATTATGTCAAGTAAAAGAAGCTAGTCTCAAATGTTTACGAACTATATAATGCCATTTACATAACTTTTTCATGTAGACAGAACCTTATAAAGGAGAAAAAAACAGGAGTTAGAATAAGGGTGGTACAATGAAGAAAAGCATAGAGCAGGTTTTTGGGGTGATGGAACTTTTCTATACCCAGATCGTGGTGGTGGTTGTCTGAGTTTAAATTGCGTTGAAATTTGGAGACAGGCATTTAGAAAGAGTCAACTTTACTGCACATTTTGAAAAAAAAATTTTTTTAAAGCACAGCGTATTTTAATAATCAAACTTCCTTCAACTAGACTGAATAAGTTCTATTACACAGGGTATGATCCAAGACTAACCCCTTATTTCTCTGAACCAAAAGTTATCTTTCTCAACCACTGTCACTCACAATAAAGAATTTTAAAAAATGAATCGTCTACGTGTTTGCTGGACCAATATTTTGATCATCTACTAGTTAGCATCGCTGTTTATCCACATGGAGAATATTTCTAATACTTGCAAAGCATCCTGAAATCAAAGCATGTGTGGCTTCTCTCCCAAGACTGGTCTTCACCTTGTTATCTGGAGCTACTGAAAGTCTGGTTACTACCAGCCAGCTGGTTGACAGAGCCTTTGAGTTTTTAGTAACAGCTTGGCCTACTACCATGATATAGCCTCTCCTCTCCCCACACTCCCCTTTTATTTATTTATTTAGGGGCAGAACAAGTTGTCTTTAACCCTTGGACCCAATTTGAAGGCAATGGAAATAATTAAGACTGACATTTCTAGGGTTAAACGTCAAGTAGGAGAAAGAGCTGAAAAAGGAAATTCCCCAGCTCCTTAGTAATGAAAAGCTGAGGGTATACCTTCTGTGGCTGTCTGTGAGATGCTTTCACATCCATGTGTCAAGGGTTTTTCAAACTGACAACTTGCAAATTTGAAATACAAAAATGCCCAGAGCGATATTTTAGTGGCTCAGGGAAACTCTTGTGTGGGAAAAAGAATTCTAAAGTGAAACGTCTCTTGAAATCACACAGGGCCTGACCACGATACTCTAATTATGCTAATTGCTTCAATGCCCTTGCTTTATTTATGCTGAGCAGCTAAGATAAATAAAGGAAAATTGCTTTGGATCTAACTGTATTCATATCAGAATGCAAACTAGCCTGTGTTTGTTATGTGATTGCTGATCTGTTTACACTAAATTCTGCAGGTAATTGCAGTTTTGATTGCACATTTATTTCTAGCTGCACAGGTCCCAGGACTAGGTCTGTCTGTTTTTATAATTAAACCGTTTTGTAATATCTAAACTCACTAAAGAGCAAAATGATGCTTTAAGAATTTACATATTTTATGCATTAAATGTAATACTTTGGTGAGCGGTGACAAAAAGGAAAAAAGTATGTTTACCACTAAAAAAATTGGACAGCATGTTCTGGATCTGAAGAAATTTGAGACATCTGTTCTAAGGCCTGTTCACTGAATGGGACAGATGCCTGGCGCATCCCTGGAATCTGTTCTTCAACACATAGTTTTTGAACTTTCAGTTGCAACTTTCATTTTAGTAAAATATGTTAATAGAACACGCCGTCACTTGGTGATTCCTAAAGACAATGAAGTAGTATTTTATACCCTAATGAAATGGTTGTGTCTGTGTTCCTTGTTCAAAAGCTGAAACTTCACAGAGTTTTCATGGCCTTTATATTTCTGTTCTAGATTAATTGCTGAGCATCTTCACCATGGCCACTGATCCTAGCTCACAATTCAGTTTTGATGACAGCTTCCTTCAGATTCCATCCACAGCAACATACTTGGGGGAAAAAACACACACACAATACACACCACACACAGGGAAAAAAATCTATTTCTCCTAGGATAGCCATTACTTTCATATCACAGAGAAAAAGGATTTGATGATATCACCATCACAACATAGGATGGCATCACTTCAATATTGCTTATTTGTCCATCATCAAGTTCTGAAACAGTAATTTGGTCTGCCCTACTTAATGGAAAAGTTAATACCAGTCTATACAGAATAGCCTGCAAGGCTTTTTAACCTAGATTCTGCTCATGAAAAACCTACCAGTTTGAGAGTATTTTGTCTCAAATACCCCTGAGGGATGTTCTCAATAAGTATAGGCTAGTGCTAGCTCCTGATGGTATCTTTAGCTTTCTTCCTTCCATGAGGAAGATAAGAGAAGTTGGGGACTATTAAGGCACTCAAGAGCAGAATTTTCTCAATGTCAGTAAAAGGCTATCATGGATCATAATGGCTAGAGCAAAGAAGGATGAACCATGGCCATGGTAAGACTTCTAAAGTCCTCCTTTAACATTTAACCCAAGTATGAAAGTAGTCTTATTTTACTTTTGTAGCTGTGCTGTTCAAAGTGGAGATTTGGGGGGCGGGTGGATAAAGCAAGAAATCTGATGTCAGATAGCTCTGGGTTTGTATACAGGATGCCTGCTATCAGCACATAACCTTGAGAAAAACTAAAAGTTATTTAACTACCCTGATGCACAGATTCCTTAGTGCCCATCATTTGGCTGTTTTGATGATTATGTTGCTGTATGTGAAGTTAATACCTGTCCTACATTTTCCAGTGACATCAATCACCACTCAAGTCTGTGGAAGTTTTCAACCCATAGTTGCATGTCATGCTGACACTATAACCTACCACCTCCTTGCTTGACTACTGACTAAGCACCACTTTCTCACAGCCCGCTAGAGCTGGCCTTGAGAGAAGACTTAGATCAGATGGATATTTGCTGATAAAACCATAAAAGCTTCTCAGAAGGCTTACTTGGAGAAAGAAACATTTTCCACATGGTAGCCTCTACCTCTACATACACATGAGTTATGACTAGATTCCCTCTGGCATATCTCTGTTTGATCATAATGCACTGCTGCACTTATCACTGTTCAATAATTTATTCACCTTTATGTATTTCCCAAAAGACCATGACTGTCCATCTGGCAAGGCTGATGATCTCTTTTTCTCGTCAACCCAGAAGGTAGCAAAAAATTTCTCACCTAGTAGTGGCCCACAAAGTAGGTGAATTCTGCATGAGTGTATAGGTTGGGATCAAAGCTTGGGCTCTGAACTAGGTAAATCTGAATCAAATCTCGGATAGGTGGGCATCTTAACCTCTCTGAGTCTCCACCCCTTCTTAACCAAACCCTCAATTAACCAATTGATGAAGTTCTTTACTTGATATATGAATATACTTGAATATATGAAGAATAAATGCCTCACCCATAACAGGGATACTTTTCTTCAAGGGAAAAATCCTATTGAAAAGAAAATTTATAGAAAAAAATATATATAAGACACAATTTGCTAATGAAAAGACACAGCAGACTTCAGTCCAGGATGCTGGGTTTCCCAAACTTATGATGAGATTAAGATCTCTAGATCCCTTAAGGTTTTTGTAGAAATAGACATAGCTCCAGATTTTTGCCACCCTCTGACAGGTAAATCATGATGCTGCATCTAAAAGAAAGTCCCTCAAAGCCCAGCATTACTCAAAATGAATCACCGAATAGTTGCCTAGCTAGGAAATAGAATTCTCACACTTCATGCACCAGCTTTCTGTGGTCCCTTTAACCCATTCCTTGAAAACCAGTTAATAAAGAAAGGAAAAATAGAATTCTGTGGGATCCACTTTCTATTTCTAATGAATTCTGATTTTTGCATGAGTTGTGATCATGCATTTATTATCTAAATACATATATCTGAATCTTTCCATAGTGATTGTGTGTTTGTGTGTGTGGTCATAAAGTCACTTGCAGAAAGACATGACAACTTTTTCTAGGTGAAATATGACAACTCAGTAAAATGATCAGATTTCTGAGAAAGAGATGATACCTTGGTTTATTTTGTCTTGGGGGCCTGTTAAAGCCAAAACATCCATATGCAAATGGTACAATTGTGCTGGACAGTAATTTTTCTCTATGTCCAAAAGGGGCTCTTACTGTGACTGATAGCAAAAGTAGGGGTTTTCAGTACATAAGACAGAGCTAAAGAGAGATTCATTTTCAATCCATTCCCATTTGGAGAGTAGGTGGAATTTCATCACTGAAAATGGCTCATGTCCTCAGTATTTGCCCCAGCTATCAGAAAGAACAGGGAATAGATACAGCGGAGGAAAGGAGCCCATGGAGGCTATCAACGAGTCTCTTTCTCTTTCATACAGAACCAGAAAGGGACTGATACACTTTGTCCTTAAAGTGTACTTAAAGAGTGGGGTTGTGTCGACTTTCTAAGGACAAAGATGTTATCTATTTTTACTTCTGGAGGATTTACACAGTAGGTGTTGAGCACTGACTAGATGAACGGAAGATACAGATGGCCTTTGCATTCATAACAGCAAGGAGTGAAAGTAGGTTGTGTCAGTGAAGTGACTTCACGCACACAATGAGGACCGAAGACTGGATATCCCTCCTATTGCCTGGCCTCAACAATGTGCCACCTTGGCTTCTCTCTTTTTTTTTTTTCCTCATTGAGTTTATTGATATACTTTAGGTATACAATACAGTTACATTCATCATTGGGATCTTGTACCTTTACATGACAGGTCTTGGTTCTCATTTTTTCCCCTTGTCCCTGCCCTCCCTTCACCCCCTCCTCCCCTCCCCATTTACAGACATTTTATTCCCACTTTTTTCATTTTGTCCTATTTTTTTTTCCTTTTCCTTATTACCTTTCCCCTATCCTTCCCACTTTCCCTAGGTGTAGGGAAAGTTGGCTGCTCTCTTTATCCTGAGCAATTTGTCTTTCTCTGCACAGGCTAAATTTTAACCTGGGTCCCTTAGGCGAAAGGTACTAAATTACTGAGACTCTAAAATAAAGCCATTTCGAACACTGCATTTGTAGAATACCTTAATATATATTCAGTAACCACTAGCTTGATTTTTTCCTCCTGATCTCATTGCCACCTCTCCCCATCCTGAACCCCAGGAGAACCCTGTTCACTAATCCCCCATGACTAACAAGCTATTTAATTCACCAATGGTTTCCTTCATTATTTTTCAGGATCAGCCTTAAAGAGCTCAGTGTACATGCTGAAATGTCTTGTACATGGCATACTTCAATCTATACCACTATAACCACATTTACCAACTTTTAAAACAAACTTCTTTCTTTTTATTTATAAGGAGGCCTCAGATTCTGTATAACATATAAGACATTCTATGGGAAAATGAAAATTTGGCTTTAAAGATTTTTTGAAACTGTATAAATGGCTTTTGTATATTATAAGTTCATCTATGGATAATTCCTTTCCAAGACCATCTGTACCTTCAAATCCATTTGAAATATAAGTGAGAGAAAATCACTCCTATCTGATAGGTATGAAAGGTCACAGGCAAGGAAATGCATCCTAGCACCCTGGCTAAATTCTAAGGCTGGGATATTGGTAAGGAAACAACAAAGAAAATTATGTCAAAACTGTGTTTACCATTAGTTAATGATTATTTCAACCCATTTTATTTTTTCCCTATTTTTCTCTTCTTTAGTTCACCTGGCATTTATTTTCTTGCTTGTTTGCTTGCTTTTCTTGCTTTCTTTTTATTAACTAGCCTTTCTTTCTTACCTTTTCAGCTTTGTCTCTTCTCATTTCTTTCTGTCATGGTTTATTTCCCTGCTTCCTATTTTATAACCTTCTATTTCTCTGTCTCACTATTAGTTTATTTTGATCTGTGAGCTAAAAAGAAAACAGATGTTTTGAGGAGGCTGCTGACTCTTATGTTAGTGGTCAATAATTGGTTTATATATTTCAGGTACAGCCCCTCCCTATTGACAAGTCTTTATGTGTCCTGTGAGTTGCAGATTTGTTGATGCTTCTTTCCTTTAGATAAAGATGGGCACCTGCCAGTCCCTAGACTAAACTAAAAGGCTGTGAGTGATTTTAGAAGGGCATACATGTGACAGGGCACCTTCTTTGGATGACTTAAAGTCACAACATATAGCACAAATTTTACATAAAGAAATGAATCAGTCTGAAATTATACCTTTTCTCCTGAGCTTAGCCCTATGCTCAAAGACTGTAACTAGTTAAGAACTAAAAAGGGAGGGCAGGGGTATGGGGAAAAAATGAGAACCCAGACCTGTCATGTAAAGGTACAAGATCCCAATGATGAACGGAACTGTACTGTGTACCTAAAATGTACCAATAAACTCAATGAGGGATAAAAAAAGAACCAAACTGAAACAAGCTAAACTTCAGCCTGCTGATGACTGGTATACTATTACGGAGGAATCTTAATGCTTATTAAAAACTATTCTTTACCTAAAGTAAAATTGCCAAGATACTAGAATTAAGTGCGGTCTATTCAAGTGTAGTCTAGCGGTAATTATGTGGCACAATGATTCCAAGCGTAATATTTACTCGCACAACTTCTGATTTTGTTCCCAGGCTAAAATGCATTATTATACAATATCCATATTCTTTTTTTTTCTTCCGTTGTTTATTGGTACATTTAAAGCAAACAATACAGTTACACTTTTCATTGGGATCTTGTACCTTTACATGATAGGCCTTGGTTCTTATATTTTCCCCATACCCCCGCCCTCCCTACACCCCCTTCATCCTTCCCTATTTACAAAGACTTTGTTTCCATTTTTTCCTTTTTTCACAGTTTTCTTTTCCCTCCCCTTCCTACTTCCCCGTTAGCCATTTTCTTCCTATTTTACAGTATCAATTATACCATTTGAACCTTATTTACCCTTTTAGTTTTTCACACCAGAGAAACTATTTGATATTTACTCAAGTAGAATATCCACATTCTAAACATGTGACCATACCTGAGAGTCTCATGAGCTTTAAAACAAAGGACTGAATGATTCTTATAGTTTAATGTATGGGCAAAAGTACAGGACATTGACCTCTTTTTTATTCAAAACATTTTTTCTATATTACAAACAGCACATTTAATACAAAGTATTACTGCACTGCTTTGAAATTATTTGAGTAATTTATAAACAGAGTAGTGATTAAAAGGGGCAAGCAATCCTGTAAGTGTCAATTTCATCTTTTATAAAAATAGAGATAATGATATTTACTTTATAAGGCTGTTGTGAACATTACTGCTGAGTTTTTGATTGGTACACATAGATAATTTTTGCTGAGATAGGGTAATGAACAAAACAGATCTAGTTCTTGTGCTAATAAGTAGCAGTGGGACATAGAATGATACATATACAGACAAGTATATGTTCAGTTAAAGCTCATATTATGTTTTAGGGAAGAAAAGATACAGGGATGGAAAGTGAGGAGCGCTAGCGGGAGGGTAGCACCTTCGGTGGTGTGGTCAAGAAAGTCTTTCAGAGAGGTGACATTTAAACTAAGAGCTAAAAGAACAGAAAGAGAAAGACATGGAAAGGTAACCTAAACGAAGTTCCCCATCCTCAATCTCAGAGTGGGCCCTGGAGTAAGAACAGTTCAGTTATTCCTGGCTATTACATGCCTAGCCCTAGGATCTACTTTGTGGGGAAACAACTGTATCCATCAGTCTGGCAGTTCAGATTCCCCCTAACAATTCTGTCTCCTATCTCAAGGTATAGATCTATCGTGGCCCCATCAAAGTGGCTCCATCAGAACAAGGATTTCATGGGACTTTTTCTGACCATAGTCTTTTATTCAACTTTTCCCTGTTCTATCCAGTACTATAACAATGGAATCATATTAATTCCTTGTGGTTTTCCATAGATATCCCCAAGATTTTTGGCCTCTACTCCTCTTTCAATCTTCCTTCCCTACTATGGCTACCATCCTCTTACCAATCCACCTGTATTCATGAAGCATTTCTGAACTTTAGCAGTAAAACTCTTCTTCCTCTGAATCACAGTATCTATCCCAAATGTACTTAGTGTGCTTTAACTCATTTATTGTTGCATTTGTTCCATCTCTCCTATTGAGTTTTAACTCCCTTGTGGACAGGGGCTTTGTCTAACTGAATGCGCTGAGGAGAGTGTGTGGCTCAAAATATGGGTGGAATTGAATTTCCACACAGCCTATGTCATAAGGACATTTTAAGAATGTGGAAAAATTAACAAATACATTATCAGAAATAATTAGTAAATATAATTATAATACATCACCACAGTATACATAGAATCAAATCGTTGAGATAAGGAATAAGAGAAATATGTACAAAATTAATTGTCTCTGTTACTCTCACCCAGCAAGTACCATTCATCCTTTGTTTATCATAGCAAGCACAAAACACATGTGTGAGAGAATCATTTTCCTTGGCTTTCCTAACAGACATGGTGGTGATACATGTAAGCAAAGAGGTAGGGTGGGATATATTTCTACTCTAAAAATGGCTTATGCTCTTTTTCTTACCAGTGGTGTTCTACGAGACAATTAGCACATTTAAAAATGTGTTTATCTGGGCCCAAATGTTGTCTGAAAAAAACCGAGGCACTATCTCCTATCTTGAATGTATTTCCCAGATCAGAACATGAATTTGTCATGCCCTCCTCAGTTCATGATGATAGTTAAGAGGAGAGGCGTTTTTACTATCCTGCTATAATATAGAGAAGGTCGTCTCCAAGTATTGCTGCTATGCTGCTGCAGTTGTTTGGAGAGGAACAGTCCTCACCCACGGGGATGGAAGCACATCACTGCATCAGACCGAAGGTGAACTCTGCAGTGCGGCCATGGTACTTCAAATAACACCAGCCATCAGAAGAAGAAAAACATTTAAAGCCAAGAAATAAGGATTCTAATCCAGTATTTATAATTACGTTAGCTGGTCATCTGAAATACGATGGTATTTCATTCCCTAAAATAATACCACGTGTCACATCATATTCTGAAGAAATCATCCTCCAAACAATTTTGTCTGGCCATACATTTATGGATTTTTACAAGCCTATGTCAAATATGAGCACTTAATTCAGAGCAAACACTGTGTGTATTTTTAAAGCCTTCTAAACCATATTAAATTTTCATTCATATAGGTACACAGAGACACATATTAAATAAACCCTCCACAAGAATAACCTGTCTAGAAATGCAGCAAGAGACTTCCAAAGGGCCGAATTCAGTACAAATTAATCAAATAGGTAAGATGGATCGTAATGGATATTCTAGCCAATGTAAACTGAGAGGGGAAAAAAAGCACCAGCAGCAAGTCAAGAGCCAAATGTTTCTGTTTTGATTTATTTAGCATTTCCAAGATGTTTCTTCTATGGGGAACAATATGCAAGGCATTGGAAATTCAGAAGGCACATCTTTTGTGTACCATAAAAATGTGCTTCTAACCTACAATACCCTTATAGAAATACAATTCAATAAGAAACTCAGTTGGGAAGATGTCTCAATAGAACAACATGAAAAAAATGGTCAATACGAGAATGATTTACTTTACTTTTACAAGGGATTTTGATGCCATGAATAGAAATGCCTTTGGAACTTATAAAATAAAATCCAGATAAACACAGAGCCACATTTTTAATTCTTACACATCTCTAATGTACCTCTCCCCTCTTTTAAACGTAGATCATCCCTCCAAATCACCACTTCTATCAAGCCTATCGCTGGAGCAGTGTTACAGCACTCAGCCCTCAGGGCAAAGATAAGTCTTCACCATTGTCACATGTAGCACACACATATTCAGCCATATCATGCTGAATGGGAATACAGTACTTTGTAGAAACAGAACCTATTCCTGCAGAATATCCTGAGATACTTATCAAGCTGTTAAACGAGACATCAGTCTTTTGTCTGTATTGCCCTTGACACATCCTCGAGGAAAGTATCTAGAAATTCTTTGTCTTGTGAAGAACCCTCAGACCTCTCAGGTCTAATGTAGGTTAAGTGCTCTGCAGATCTCCCCAGAATAGGAAAGCACCTTGAAAATGGAAGCTTCACTTACTAGAAACAAATTCAGAGAAAACATGAATTCATGAGATCTTATTTGAAGAAAGCAGCAGTCCAAAGGCAGAAGTTTTGAACAATATTAGTCTTGCAGAAGAAAAAGCTGGAATTCTACCCTAAAATTTATCAGATACAACAGTAACCTCTAAAAATCCAATGAAAATAAAATGTATAAAGGCAAATTACCACATTATCATCCAGTTATCATTGCTTGTTTTGTCAAGGGTAAATGACTAGCAGCATTGAGCATTTGCTTATTGATTAGCATGGACAGTACCCTGTGCATTTCCTACACAGCAGTCCTTGCCTTGCCTCCCACTCAATAGCTGTGCTGATGCTGACCCTTTTATTACGTGAGGTGGGCTGTACATAACTCTCCTGCCCATTTCACAGGCACTCAGTGAAAGTGGGTAAATTATTAGAGCTGATTTTATACTGCAAAGAAATAATTCTGTTGCTCATATACTTGAAAATACGGAAAAATCACTGTTGTTTAACTGGTAATAATTTAAATTTGATTCAATTTACAAACTCAAATGGCACTAATGGCTTCCTCATCTCTCTTGCCCCTGTTATTCTCAACAATGCCACTTGAAACAACTTTACACAAATATCCTAAGGATAAACAATTCTAGTGTCCTTTTCTTCCCACAGATAAATCACAGTATCATGGAATTCTTATTTCGCCGTAGATTTTTTTAAAAAAACAAGACAACCCTGCATCAGTAGATTAAGCAAAACAATCAAATTCAGATTATAAGGAGGCATCCACACATCTGAGATTAACAGAGCATGTTTCATCCTCTAAACTCTTTCTTGGCATAAGAAATACATAAGGGTCACTTTATCCACTGTTGAAAGGAAGCATCCTCTGAGAGCAGAAACTATTCACCCCGAGAGACACTGATTCATTCTTTCAGGTAAGGGTGGTTGACCTTTTCATGATAGCAGAAGCTCAGAGTTTCAACCCCGGCCCAATCTCCAACAAATTTGCAAGCTGAGGATAGAAACAAACAAACAAACAAACAAACAAACAAACAAACTGCATCAGTTGGGTTCAGCATATTAATCCAACAACTCATTAAATTAAAAGCAGGAAAAAGAGGCTGGCAGGAGAGGGTGCAAGTGGTAGAACCTCAGATCTGAGTTGGGCTCCCCCATGTTTTTCACTTAGCCTGTAAATAGCCAAGGTAGAATGCAACTCTGAGCTGGAAGCAAGGCTGGCCCTTAAATCAGAATAAGGTTAAGCTTCATGGAGGCACACTGAGACACTGGATGAAAATATCAGGACTCATTATCCACATTCAAATCCAAATGTAGTGCTCATTATTTAAAAATGTACAGTGTGATCCAAGAAAAGACTTAAAGAACACAAATGTGTATAGTGAGAAAGATGTGATGAGGGGCATTATCAGACAACCTTGCAAATGTTAATATGTCAAGTATCTTTTATTTCACTTAATCTGTCAATAACTTTATAAGATATGTGCTTGTACTATTATTTTCATTTTACATAGGAGCAAACAGGTTTGGGGAATTTAGTTGTTCTGCATTACACAAATAATCAATGACAAAGTTTGAATCGGTAGCCAGATAGTCCTGACTTCCAATCCCATACTAGCTCCATTTACCTATATACCCCATAAATGATTTCTGGGAAATTGGCAGAATTTTGAATTACTTCCCAGACTTCTGCAGCAGCTAATGGTGAGTGTCATGAGAGTATGGCAGAGATCCAGAAAAGTGAGGAGGGAAGCTGGGCACAGCACAAGAGAAGAGGAAGATCAGAGAAGGGCTGAGAGTTCCGAGACGGCAGGCTGGGACCCTGAGGTGGAGAAGTCTGATGAGAAGGATCAAAGAGAAGTCAGCACAAAAGGAGAGTAAAATGAAAGCACTCCAGTGAGACTTTTCAAAGCTGGTCAATCCGAGCTAAGACAGCCGAGATGCTAGAAACTATAACTAGTGAGACATTTCAATTACATTATTTGAAGTGTTCTGTCTATGTCCGTGTATATAACAAATGGGTACAGGAGTGGTACAGCTAGGGAATTGGAAAATCTACCAGGTTGAGACTAAGAGGTCTCACCACCAAGGTGTTTTATTCATGCAATCATTAATTCCCACACATACTCATCTCTTCAAAAATATGTGCAATAGTCCCCTATTGGTGGACTCCAGAAATAATAAACAAGACAAGGACATATTCCTATGTACCATACTATTCATCCCATCATTTCTGAGTAGACAGGCTACTCTTGAGTCCATGACTGGCTGTTCTAAGAAGCATAGTACAAACACTAAAAGTAGCCACAACCTATAATCCCAGTACTCTGGGAAGCCATGGCAGGAAGATCGCCAGTTCAAGCTCAGTCCAGACTAAAGTCCAAGATCTTTAGTAAGATCTTGATTCAGGAAAAAAAGAAGGGGCTCTAGATCTGTTGGCACAGGACAGAGGCTTGTCTAGAGCCCTGAGGAATTTGCAGGGAGTAGCCAAGGAACTGAAAATCACCGGGAAGGTGAATATATTCCATGTAGAGGAAACTATTTTTAGTAGAGTCACAGTAACACAAAAAACGCTTTATATTTCTATGAACTATATGTGATAAAAAGTTTTTTTTCTTTTTTGGCAGTGCTAAAGATGGAACCTAGGGTCTTGATCATGCCAAGCAAGTATTCTGTCACTGTTCACATCCCCAAGCCCCTGCAGTATAAGTGGAAAGAGAAACCAAATCAAAGCCAAACCAGATCCGTTGCATAATGATGAGGTACTGCAGTTCAGTACATATATCTTTTTGCTTTTCACTTTTGAACTTGGAATCCTTGGCTAATTTCAAAGGAACACGGGACAATGATGGCTCAGTAGGTCCATTTTAAGGTTTACCTTGACAGACACACAAGCACCTCAATCCTAATATTGGTTGCAATTATTCACCCTGAAATTGAAATTTTCCTTACTTCTGCCATCCCAGTAGAGCAACTGAATCCATCCCCTTCCGCTCTAGGGTCTCTGTATTTGTTCATGGGATACTACTCAACTTCAAGTCTCCCATCTCTGCAACTCCCCAGCTCAGGGCTGACTGGATCCCCTTAGCATGCTTGTACTGATTATGTGGTGAATTTAATTGGCATTTGATATGTCATATCACAAAAGCATTCTCCACACATTTCATTCACTACCCCACAAGTGAGCACTATCTTCTCGTCAGCAGTCAGGAATTGTTTTATCTGGTTTCACTTTAGTCTCTGGCACATGGTAGATGTTTGGTAGCTTCCTAGTGCTAGCAGAAGGGTACCTAAATTGGTGGGCATAGTGTGGTATGGAGGGCTCAGGATTGGGAATGAGATTTGCTCCACACATAACACATTTACTGAGCACCTATTGTACACCAGGTGGTGTATTACATGCTGGGAATAAACAAAAATCAATGGAAAATAAACAGCTTTTCTGTGTAGTATGTGACCACAGTGAGGCTCATGGGGGGAACAGAAGATTGTGGTGTTAACCTGGTAAATATGCTAAGGGACTTGCACCTAGGGGCCATGTGGCATGATAAACACATAGAGGAGGAGGGATGGCTAACATGGCAGGACCAGGAGGCTGCCAGAGAATTTTCCCTAAATGCCGTAGTGACCAAGTTGAACTTTAAAGGAGAAGCTTTACAGGTGAGCAAAGGATTGATCTGATACAACAATATACCCATTGACAATTCCTTCCTCCTGAAGCTCCCTTGACCACCACTTCATAGTTCTGGGATGTTGCAAAGATCTAATGATATGATTCACATAAAAGCTATGATGTAAACTGTAAAGTACTATGTAATGCATCTCATGACTTAATTCAATGGTCTTTTGATGAACAGGATCTTTAAGGAATTTAATTAAGTCTAATTTCTAGAGATTGATGATTTCTGCTTAGAACAAGTAGGGAAGAACCCATTGGAATCCAATGAAAATAAGCAAAATATAATTACCTGATTTAGAAGTTGGCCAATATCATGAACTTGAATATATCTGTATTTACTCTCTGAAAAATCACTGGTGGAGGGGTTGATGAATACAAATTCAGTATGTTCCTAATCCAAAAAGCCATCAACAATTTCAAAATTGTTTAATGTTTGTTTACAACCGCTATTTTCAGAACAGTTAGTTTTGGTGCCATCTACAAAGATAAAAATATTCATGGAGGCTGAAATCTGCCTATTAAAAGAAGAGCTCTAAATTTAGATAATGGATAATTTTCCCCACACCATTAATTGCTTTACCTATAAATTTCAAAGTAAAGGCAAAGTGGAGCAATTAGTAAGATTCTTTTTTTTTTTTTTCCTCATTGAGTTTATTGGTATATTTTAGGTATACAGTACAGTTACATTCATCATTGGGATCTTGTACCTTTACATGACAGGTCTTGCTTCTTATTTTTTCCCCTTATCCCTGCCCTCCCTTCACCCCCTCCTCCCTTCCCTATTTACAAATACTTTATTTCCATTTTTTCATTTTCTCATGTTCTTTTTCTTTTCCCTTAATTTCCTTTCCCCTACCCTTCCCACTTCCCCTACACCTTTAGCCCTTTTCTTCCTATTTCACATTGTCAATTATACCATTAGGATCTTATGTACCATTATAGTCTTTCACATTAGAGAAACTATTAGTAAGATTCTTACGGGAATTTTATGTGAGAATGTTAATCATCGTCATCCTGGTCCCAAATCACCATCAGAATTTTAAAAAATCAATTATTACCTACAGTTCATTCTGTGCCAAGTTCCATCTAAGGGCATTTAAGAAGGGCAAAATAATTCCATAAAGCACTTAATATCATTAGCTCCACTTTAAAGGTAAGGAAACTGAGGCAGAGAGGTTGTATAACTTTCCCAAAGGCAGGTAGCTATCTGGTAGTGGACTGGGATTAGAATTTAGATCACCAAACTCCCTAACTCAATTTTCTACACTTAGTTACATTTTCTTTCCACGGAGGCAAGAATTGAGTAGCTATAAACTCAGTCCACTGCAAGGTGTTTGTTCTGAGAGGATGAGGAGGAGAACGGAGACTTTGTTTTAAGCAAGTGATAAAATAACAACAACAGAATAAGAAGGTTCTCTCCTTTTCCAAATATGAAAGGTACCTTGAGAAACCAGACTGAAAGCAAAGAGGAAAAATATAACTGAAAAAATTTTCTCTCTCAATGTTAAGTTCATCTTACGATTTAAATTCAGTATCAAAGGAAATTTAAACACATGGGATCTGGAGATGAAAAACTTTGCCTCTGACTGCTCTGGTTAGGGGTTTAACTTTAGGTAAGAATACTTGAATATAGTTTCCTTATCTGTAATATGGGCTTCATAAATATCTACTTAGTATACCCAACACAAATTCCATGAGGGTTAAGAGTATGTGGTTTGTGCATTAGGTTTCATAGTATCAGAGGTTAGCTACTATTATTATTCAACTTTCTTGGAGTTAGCATCTGCATAAATTATTTAACAGCAACATTATTATGTGCTATATCAGTCTTTGGAGATAAGTGAATGAAGTATAAAATTGTTTAACAATAGAAGGAGTAAACAAACGGGACTGTAGCATGCTTAAGAGGGATAGGATTGATGGGAGGCAGTATATCCTGGGAGTGTTTCTGGAAGATGGGTTTAGACATTGGTATCCAGTAAGAGAGCACTGAAGAATAAGAGAACAAAACAGAAAATATGACTGTGTGTTCCTTGAATTGGAAGAATAGTTTAACCCAGGGATCAGCAAATTTTCCTGTGTATGACCAAACAGTAAATATTTTATGCTCGGTGAGCCACTGTGTTCATGTTGTAGCATGAGAGCAGAACACACAATACTTTAGCCATGCTTGTAGCTGTGTTCCAATAAAACTTTACTCATGAAAACAGAGGAAAGGCCAGATTTGGCTGCAAGAGCTATAGGTTACAGAACCCTGTCTAAACGAAGTCTCATGAATCAATGCCATTAATAAGACATTCAGCACAGAGGTCTGAGAATGATCGACATATTACATATCATACATAATATTATGTATTATTTAATACACAAAACATACACTCACATATAGACATGTAAACACGTCGCTTCAGAATAACCTTTCTAATAATGCTTTGATTCATTTTCACTCCACATATTCCTGAATAGAAGGGGACAGGGTACAGTTGTAACGAGAATGCTGGGGACTGTGCTATTCCTGGATTTAACCCATGCGGGTGTGATGAGCATGGCAGTGGCATAGACATATAGCATTATTATTGAAGAAACACAAGAATAATTGACCCTATGAATCCAGAACTGAACCAAAAATGAAGAGACCTAGATCCTTGGCACTGATTAGCTGAGTAATATGGGGCAAGTAATGATCTCTGAATCCCAATTTCTCCTTTATAAATTGGGGTTACACTAAATAAGAAGTTCCTTTTAGCCTTAAACACATATGATTATAAAATATTAAGCAAAAGGCTGTTCACTGTTGGGCACTACATAGATGCCACAGTGTATTTCCTACAGATGATTTAGGAAACTGAATTGAGTCAACTAGAACTGTCATTATTTCAATTGGATTAAAAATAACGTTGATGGGTAATTTATTCAGCAGTTTATCATAATCATATAAGTAAATAATCACTGGTATGTCAGTTCCAACTTAAAGATTCTCATGATAGAATGCCAACTGTACAGAATAAGACACAATAAGATTTCTGTTTTCACAGAGCTTTATTTCATGTTACATTTTCTTATTTCATGTTGTAATTTCAAATTTCATTTACTAAATTTTGTGGAACTTTCATGATGAGGTTAGGGAAGATAAATTATTTTTAACTTCTCCAGAGACTTTGCTTCCTAATCAATTTACTTATGCCTTTTTAAGAGAAGAACATCCACTGAGGGAAGCAATGTAACCAATATGGACATCAAAATATTCTCAGTAAAGGTCAGGAATCCAAATCAGTCTAATTGTGAGGCAGGTACTACAGGCACAGCCCTTATTTATGATGTGGCCGAGAATCTGTAAACTTCCAGAGCATACTCTTTCCCTATTTGAGAAGGAAAGGAGGTGGGACCTGGAGACAAAGGGTGAGGGACAAGCAGCCCTATTCACATGCAACTCCGTTGACAAGGCACTATTCCTCCTACCACAGGTTTCTCTGCACACCCTCAGTCTGACCTGAAGCCCCTTGTTAATTCAATTCTAAACATTTCCTGAGGAGAAGCAGACAATAATGCAGACATGGACAAAACTGTGTTGCAGTCCTGAGAGTGAACTCATATCCAACAGGGATTATGCTGAGACCACCAAACTCACTTCACTTGTGACCTAATCATTTCTCAAACTGGCCCCCTGTGGATATGAATTCATTAGGATGAAGAATTCTTAAACAATTACTCTTGGGCCCTGGATACATGCTTTTCATCAAATCTGGGCATGAACAGTTTTCCTCCAACTGGTTCTAACCACCCCACCTCTCCAAATCTTTCTTTTATCTCCTCATGCAAAAAATACATTCACTATGGCTAGCAAAAAGATAGCGACTTTTCATAACAAGTCCCATAAAAATGTACAGTACAAGCGCTTTGTCAGCCACCTATGTAGCAAAATCTAACAGCCAAGAAGAAAGGGATCACTGGCCCATTCATCTTAAATCTCTACTTAACCCTTCATTCCTACAAACATAACCCTTTCCCTCCCTTGGAAGGCTGCAGAGTTTATGGCAACACGACCAAACAGCATGACAGAAAGACCTATTTTTCCATCTGGGTGTTAGCACTTAGCTGGGTGAACTTGGGCACGTTACTTGACATCCCTGAGCTGCAGTTCATTTGCAGGATGGAAGTGGTAATAGTACTAACAGCATTAGATAATTATGGAAGCAATATTTCTTACATTTAGGGGGCAGTTATAGCAATTAATAAAAAGAAAATCATGCAACTATCATATGTGTGCCACATAGGTATTTAATAAATAGTAGCTCTGATTATTATGGTAGTATTAGTTTCATCATTTTGCACAAGAACTTTGATTCAAAAAGTAAGTGGAATAATGGATGGAAGAGGTGCACTATGTCCTTATTAGAACTTGGAAAATCTAGTGTGTCCTAAACTCATCTAATGCACATGTAAAGAAAATTCAACAATTACAAGGCCAGTATATATGACAAGCTTAGGCACTATATGGCTGACTGAATATACTCAGTCCTTAGGTAAACAGGTGAATGGGGACTAATTTTTCCCTTTCAAACTTCTTCCACTCACTAAACAGAAAAACAGTGTATTAGAAGAATAATTTCTATTCATTGAATTTAAGTTAAAACTTCTCTGTGCCAGAGAAAGCATCAAAGTTCCAAACATACTTGGTAACAGCTTCCTTTTCATAAGAATCTACGTTGAAATTAATTTTCAAAACCTTTTAAAATTAGAAACAAGTATTTAAAATATATTGTTATATAAAAACCTCTGGACTGGATTTTTTTCTCTCATCTGTAAAATAAAGACTCTAAATTAAACATCCTTTAAGGTTGGCTCCATTTTTACAATTCTCTAAGAACTTCTAAATATCTACACAGATATTTCCACATATATGAAAAATAAAATTCTTTGCAAGCTACACAAGTTCTGGAAAATACAGAAATATTTGTTTCTGACCTAGTCACAGAAGAAACTAGAAGCTCTCCTACAAAGAGAAAAATACTTAGCACACACAGACACACCAGAATGCAAACCCCACATCAAAATGCTGCTAGAGTTTATAACTCAAATTTCTTTATCCTGTAGCTGCTCAGGGACCCCATTAAATTGTTTTCCACAAATGCCATGAGGTTCAAACCATTTGTTATAACATTTGAGTCATTTATAAGATATTCTGATCCGACAAATCTGGAAGTAGCTGTCTAACGTAAAATATATGACTAATGGCAGCTTCATCTCGCTTCAGATCAAAGCAGGGAACATTGTAGAGTCCTACAAAACTTTCCTAGGGTGTTGAATGGGCTCCTTCACTTCTGAGTGGTGGTAGGAAAACATACCATGTCACAGACTGACCTCACTGGAAAAGAGACGCTTTACTGATGTGATGTGAAAAAGTGTTTTCAAACTCATGAAGCCAACTAGCTTAGACTCAAGAGTAAAAAATGTATATGGTATTAAAATGTTATAAGCAAAGAAACGCAAGTTAACATAGAAGACTAATGAATATCATTAAGCCGATGACATTGAAAAGTCATTCCTTCTGTCACAGAGGTAGTGAGACAAGCTAATAAAGAAGTAGATCAGTTCGAAATTAGTTGCTACACAGAGTGGTGCCACTCAAGCCAAGCTGGGCCAATAACATTGGTGTAAACTATGCAGCTGGACCAGCCACATCCCTGAAAGGAAACAATCAGAACTTCTCAGACGCAGCAAATGAGTTTTCGCAAGCTCTGCAGGCGATTCTGAGCCATGCTAAAGTGTAAGACGCAGTGAGGTAGAATCCTAAAAAGTGTAAACATTTGCTAACATAGTAGACACTTTATGGGGTAACATATTTATTTCAATTTATTAAATACAAGAGCAAGTAATCTTGCTACCAAAGCATGCTTCAATTTCCTTGTCCCTTCTTGAGTTCAGAAGCTTTATTCATTTTTCCTTAGCATTCTTGGCTAGTGAGCAAGACTGTTCACTTTAATCAATCCTTTATCTGTCATTTTTTTTAATTCAGAAGGAAGTGGTGGGGCAATCAACTATTTAACCACCAAAGATGACAGAAGATAAAGTCCAGCAGTCATGCCAAAAATATCACCAAATGCTCCTTTTAAAATATACACAGATTTGCATGGTGTTGTATGTCCTGTGATCTTGTTCAGAAATTTGATCTTTTCCTTATTGATTAAATTGCAATTTTCCTAAAACAGCTTGTAATTAAATTATCCAGGGAAACCTGCTGAAAGGGATCAACAGTGATGGAAATAAAAACAGGAAGTTGTATAATTTACAATATAAATGATTTGCTTGCTGAGGTTTTAATCAAATCAAACAGAGCCATAAAATAACAGGTGATTGAATTACATGGAAAGATAATGCATTGGATTTGAAGACCCTGATGCTTCTGTTAAGTCTGTTCAATTCACAACTGCGCTGCCTGCATTTCCCTTGGGAGATCTTGCTGCTCTCAGGGGACACCCACACATACTCATAGGACCTGAGCACTGCAGCAAATTTTCTTGAAGGAAAACAATACTCACAAGATAAAGGAACTATGAAATTGAGAGCTTCTGGAAAACTACACATTTGCACATGTTTAAAACAACACAGGCCCCTCAGAATTGCCAGAGGTATCTGCCTAAGGAAGTGCTCAAGTAAGAACTCCCAGCTCATTCACCCTCTCTGCACATGCCTAGGTGGACACTGAATAATATAAAAGAAAAAATGATTACTTAATATTCTGGCAAAGAAGAACACATAAAGCAGCCATCAACTATCTAAGGGGGCACCTCATGCCTTAAAATTTTTTAAATCCCTTATTAGTGCTCTAGCCAGCCTGCATCATGCAGGGATGTTCACTTAAGAGTGGCAGGTGGGAGTTTTTCAGGAAGCCCGGGTTATACAGTCAATCTGAGTTCATAATAGGCACTGAACTTGAAAAGCTTAAAACGGTCCAACACGCAGAAAACAAACTTGCCTTTCCTCGCTTGTCACTTTCAGAAAGATGACAGAATTATTAACACTTCCGCCATGTATTATTTTGAGAAAATGAATTCCATATGACATAATGCTGATAGTCATGGCTATGAAAAATTGCATGTCCTTTTCAACGCTATTGTTGATACCTGGGCAAAGCCAGTGTTTTCCCTCCTGGGAACTGGAAGGGATTTAATTTCTCGCTCTGGGGAGAAGGAAGGAACTTTTGGCCACTGAACTTTCCAGACAACCTCTGAATCATAGTGGTGATTGAGAAAGCAGTGGTGAGAAATAGAAGCCCTGAATTCTTTTCCTGGGGTCTGGTTTTGATGGATGTGGAGGCCCCTAAAGGGTGGTGGAGAAAAGGTTTAAGCAAACATGTTTTAGGGCACAGATTTTGAAAATTGAGTACCACTGTCCCACCTGCTGTGCTTCATTTCAGAATCCACAGCCATCATTAGCAGAGAACAAACTGCTTTTCCAACTGCACACCACAGAGTGCTGCTCCAGCTCTCACTGGAAATTGCAAAACTCTTATGAGGGAGCATGTCCTGGGAGCTCTCTCTCCTTGTCAGGCCTTTCTGATTTGTATTATCCTGGGCGTGCTGGGGGAGGGGAAGGAGAAAGTGTGTGCACACATAGGTGCAGGACATAAAAGCTTAGGTGAGTGGACTTTAGATTGGATGCTATGTTCTCTGTTTAAAAATAAATACACAGGCCAACCCAAGAATCACAACTCTTTGAGTCAAATTTGGCACAAAATACATTCTAATGACAAAAGGTTAAAGGTGTAGACTTACAGCACCTATCTGTCCTATTCCTATCTCATGGATTCAGGGAATCCTAAGGACCAGACGGAGGCCATGCCCTCATTTCTGCGGCATAATAGGTCTCTGACATTAGTCGCATATCTTGCTAGTCCACTGAAGACTGGTGAAGTGGACTCATGCCTCCTTCCAAGTACTTGTTAGATTGTGAGGCCCAAATGCAGCCCCATCTCCTCCTCTAGATATCCCGCCTAGGCTTAATGTACACTTGCAGTCATCCCAGAGTGAATCTGCAGGCCACAAAGTCCATGCAATTAAAGTACCAATTACATAGTCATTCTGTATGTGAGATGGCTAGAAAAAAAGATGGAGAAGACAGTAAGATCAAAATTAACATCCCGGGCTTCAGTTCTGTCTACTATCAACTAGCTGTCAAACCTGGGCAAATTATTTAATGTCTGAGTCTTCAGCTTTCTTATCTGTAAAATGGGATGGGCAAAGAAAAGAAGAGTAAACCAAATGTTTGGCAGAGTCCCTTACAGTTGTAAGATTCTCTTCCCTTCTTGCCTTTCAAGTCTATAGTGTGCATGGTGAAATCAGACATTAAAATATAACAAGTTAAATAAAAACAAAGAAGTCACCTACATGAGATGATTTTTCAGAGATAACACAAAGCAATATATCACCAGGAATTCCAGCCCGTGAAGATTTCTGAATCCTTTCAGTTATGTACAGGACATAGTATCCTTTACAAAAGAAGGCCAAATAATCTTTTCAGATTAAATTGAGCTAAATCACACCCGAGAAGGACAAACAAACCACCTTCTTCTCCATCAGTAAAATCACTGTTCAAGCATGAACAGGCACCTCACCTTCCTGAAACAGAAGCCCAAGGAAATGAAGGGCTCCCACTGACCCAAGGGATGAAGGCTCAGGGATGAAAGCGCTATCAAAGTCTTGTCTGAAGATTCCCATTCTCACACCATCAGGAGTTTCCTTTCAGCTGTGCCACAGAGAAGGGGAGCCTGAAAATTGCCAGTCATGAGAACAGTCAAATGCACCTTCAGAAGACCATGTGCGCCCTCACATGGGCAGTGAGTGTGATCCACCCCTCCCCTTTCTCGGCGTTAAGCAGCCTGTGTATATACATGTTGGGTCCCTCTGAGGATAATGGAAGATCACAGACAGCCAATCTCTTCTGTGGTTTGTGTATGTGCTAGCTTCCTGGATACTGGAAATTTGCCACAGATTTATTTGTACTTTTCAGTGAAAGGGAAGGGTATCTTCTGGAGGCTTTTGGATTTATGTGGTATAAAACAGCGTGCTGAATACACTAGGCCTTGGCCAGCTACCTCTCCTCAAATTTATGGTGTTTTACTTAGTATAACCCTACATTCCTTTTTCAAGCATCGCTTTTTCTCATTCACAGCTTTGGGGTGAATCCAGGCCTCACCTCTGTAGCCCCTTGATAATGTACCTGGGAGGGATGACGTGTCACGTATTTATAAGAACAGATATAATTTTGTTCTGAATTAAGTAACAGGCACTCTGTGTGCAGCTGGCTCCTTTGCTGAAGCAAAAGCTTTATAAATTTATTCTGCTCTTTTGTCTAGGAAGGTTTTTCTGCTGTTTTTGCCATAACATAGAATGTAAACGGAAGAACAATAGCAATGTTATTTGCTAAGGAGACCAGAAGGTTGAATGGAACCTTAGCAAACTTCTCCATGGCAAGCTAAATTCTTTCATGGAATAGTTCCTTGCTGGGCACTCTGGTTTCTGAGTCTTGGTGGAAATGGGGGAATAAGAGGACGGCAGGCTTAGGCTTAATCACATGAACTGATGCAGCTCTATCCTCCTCAAGCAGTGCAATTTTACATTAAAATTAGAAAAGTGTATGTGTATCAGAAATAAGGCAAAACAAGATATAAAAAAGTATTTATAAAACTAGAAGCAAATAGTAGAATCACAGAAAAATTAACTCCTTTGAAGAAAATCTTGATATCAACTAGACAAAGAAAGCAAGACAACTTCACCAAACAGAACTAGATCAGTGGAACCCTATAAAACTTCAAAGAAGTTCATACTCCATGGTCAGGACATGTTTTAGAATGAAGGAGTACAGGCTAAAACTGAGTTAGAACACCATTGGAAAGTGAAAATTTAAAGATTCTCTATTAAATAATGGGAACAACCTGCCTATGCTTGGGAAGAAACAGAAGACTTCAGAGAACAGAACAGGAGGAAAGAGTAGACATTTTGGGATAAAAACATTAAGCCAGTGTCACTGCCACAAGCAAACAGACACATATTTCTCAATACTTACCTTAAATACCAGTTCTTTTAATTCCCACACAAGATGGCAGTCTAAGGTATTTATTTCTAGTTCTATGTGAGCACGAATAGATATTGTCAGAAAAATAAAGGAAACAAACAGCAGGAAATCCTGTAGTAAGACATTTTTCTTCCAGAGTCATACGCTGAAAAATGACATACAGTCCATCGTGGACTACAAACACAAAGGTAGTCCCATAATATACTAATGGGGGTGAAACAACTCCTCGTCTAATATTTTTACTGAAACTTTTACGTGTTTATAGATGTTTAGGGGCATAGACACCATTGTGCTACACTAGTACAATATTCATTATATTAACCTGTTTTATGAGTTTGTATGCTAAGGGCAATAGGTTGTGCCATTGAACTTACATGCATGGTAGGCTGAGCCATTCAGGTTTCTAAAAGCACACTGTATGATGTTTGAAAATGTTGAAATTGTCTAAGGACACACTTAGAGTATACCCCTATCATTAAGTGACACCTGACTGCATTAACTTCTCTCTGCTTACCAAAGCATTACATTCTAGTTTTGCATGCTCTATTTGAGCTAACATCCAAAACACATCAGAAATAGTTATACATCTCTGAAGTGGAAGTACAGAAACCCAATACACTCATTCAACATTTTGCAAAGTGGACCAAACAGTCTATCTTAGACCCACGACATTTCATGTGTTCCTCCACAGAATTCCCCACTGAGCAATACAAATTCTTTCTGCAGTCTAAGTTTGTTGCTGATATCTTTAAAGTCAAATGGCTGGACTTTAACAGCTGGGTGCAAAATGATTTATTATGATTTAGGCTAAGGGCACAAGCGAATAGGAGGACAAGTGCAAAGTCAACAAGAAGGGAAATTAGAACTTCTGAGGTGTGAAGAAAAAGAGAACATGCACTTCCTATTTCAATGTGATCAAGAGAGAGAGAGAGAGAGATCATCTCTCTATGCAGTAATTTACCTAGACCTGAGTTCTTCCCTTGTGATATACACAAGAAAATAGTCAATAAGTATCTAATGACCACTATGATCATCAAAACACAGGGCTAACTGAACTACCGTGCATGGCTTCTAGCTGCATACCCTGAATTGAGAGTGTCTATAAAAACAGGCTTAAAGATGTCAGCTTTAAACCTGTAGGGTTTTTTTTTTCTTTTGTGGGAGATAGTTTGTATAGAACAATGTCATGTGTTATTGATTTTAACTATACTATTATTTGTTAAAATTAGTGGACAGTGTTTGACTTTACAAAAACAAACAAAATCATACATTTAAATGTGAAAGATAGGGAAGACGTCTTCCTTTTGATCCTTTCCTTTAATCATTTAGATACGTATCACACTTACCTATGTACAGCACCACAGAGTTTGGAAAATCATTTATTTATGCACCTATTTTAAAAAATGTCTCCTGCTTACTCATTCATTCAACAGGTGTTTATTGAGCACTTACTAGTCTCTGTTCTAGGGCTGGAGGATAGAGCGATAGACATCACAGGCAAAACTCCTGCCCTTATAAAGTCTGTATCTGGTCTGGTGAGACAGAAAAACAACAAGAAAGCAAATATGTAGTATTTTAAGTGACAATACGGGTAATAGTGAAAAATAAAGTGGGGTGAGGTAGACAGGAAGTGGCAGGGCAGCAGGGCAAGGGGAAATGGTGGTCTCTCACACTAGATAATTTTTTTTTTTTTTTTTGGTGATACTGGGGACTGAACCCAGGGCCTTTGCACTAAGCTGCATCCTTAGGCCTTTAGTTTTCATGTTTGAAGACAGGGCCTCACTAAGTTGCCCAGCTGGCCTTGAACTTGTGATCCTCTTGCCTCAGCCTCCCAGAGTTCTGGGATTACAGGCATGCGCTACCATGCTCAGACACCAGGCAAGTTCTCTTGTAATATGTCATTTGATCACAGTACTCAAGAAGAATGAGAGAGAGCACATAGGTGTGGGGGTGGCGAGACGCCCTGATAGAGACAAAGGCAATACAACAGTCCCGAAGAAGAAGGGTGAGGTTGTCAGGTTATGGCAGCAAGGGAATGAGTGAGCCACAGGAGGACAGAGACGTGACAAGATGAAGGAAACTG
This sequence comes from Fukomys damarensis, assembly GCF_012274545.1. Classification (NCBI taxonomy): domain Eukaryota; kingdom Metazoa; phylum Chordata; class Mammalia; order Rodentia; family Bathyergidae; genus Fukomys; species Fukomys damarensis. The sequence goes on along the minus strand of NW_022900929.1, from coordinate 56,273,438 downwards.
AAGTTAAAGAGGCATCATGGGAAGGAAGGAATTATAGATCAGTCATGAACAATCTCGAAGGCCGCTTTATGTCAGATCAGTTGAATGCAACTATGTTTTCATGTCCTACTGTGTATCTTTGACACTCAGGTGATATGGAAAAAAGTCTCTAATTTGGAAAAAAAATCTGTTTTCCTTGTTTTGAATAAACAAGAAAATGAATAAGAAATATGTCTCAATGATTTGAATATGGCTCAGTTACTTTTAATTTAATTTTGGAAGCTAATTTTTAATCCCTACACCAAAATTCCATTTGTGTGATAAGGGAGTACAGATGGGCTCCTGAGGGATATGGAAATTAAGCCCACTACTGCTGAAAGACCTTTAATAACTCATATGTTATTTTAACTCATGTGAATTGCTAACAAGTGGGCTTCCTTCAAAACTTTCTGTGGAACATGTCTGTGAGGTATCAAAATAGAAATTGCTGAAGTTAGAAGAAACTTAGTTTTCTCTGTAGACAGTGTACAATTATCCTCCACTTTTTATCACTAATTGTAGACCTATGATGTGGCTAAAAAGCTGAACCAAGATATCAGTTATAAGTTATAGTTCTTAGGCATTAATAAATATGAGGCCAATAAATATGAGGTCTCTAATGTCAATGTTTTAGTGCCTGATACACATTCCTGCCATTAGCAAACCTTGACCAAAACTACTAAGAATTCTGGGACCCTGATACCAAAGAAACTGCTATGCATATTATCTTGGTGTCCTTGGCCAAACTTCCATGAATTTTATGTAAAGCATTAATGGAAAATATTTGTTTAAAGTATTCATTTACTTTCTTTGGTAAGCGTAATTATTACTTGTTTCCTCATATATTCCCCTTCATTTGAAACATTTTCTCCACCTCTTCCTCTTGTCTAATTCAAATCTGACCCTGTAGTTTCCAGCTTTCTTCCAAGTCTGGGTTATAGGGTAACCCTCCAGGGGGACCCTCAGCATCCTGGTCTTCTGCTATCACTGCATGAATCACAACTGCCTATTTATTTGTCTGTAACTCCTCCAAAGACTACATGTGCCACTGTGGCAGGGGCTGTTTGTTTTATACCATTGTTCCTTTGATGACCAGAATAATTGCTAACACACAGTAGGTACTGAGTAAATATTTGTGCAAATCTGCATTTAATGATGCAACTCTGAATAGGGAATTGAAGAAAAAATATGAATTCATAAAATCCTTACTTAAGTATAGCAATTTAATTCATTTAATTCTACTGCAGAAGGCTGTTACCCTTTAAAATGGCCAGACAATTTAAAATACTACACAGGGACTGTTAGCTTCCTTGGCATATGGGATGAAAATTCTCTAAGTAAACCAGTTTGTTCTGCATATGATTAGAAATATAAAAGTCTTGGGAATCACATTTCTTAAAGCTCATGCCAGCTTTTATTGTTGGTAGTTTTGTAAATGCATTACATATTCTATGGTATTTGTGAAGTCTTCAAAGTATATGCAATATAAAAACCTTCTGCCAAACACCGTAACACACAACATAAGAAAAAAGGGCCTGGCAATGTAAGTCAGTTCACAGAGGAATCCAAGATGGCAGCTTGATCAATCCATGAAGGATATAATTGGGTTCTCATTTATGATCAAACATGGAACTCATGATTTATTGGTAGCTCTTTTTCCACCAAAAAGTGAGGCCTAAGGTATTAGGGCTGCTTAGCATTTCCATACTTATTGCATAGAAAATATTGGAAAAAATGACCAACATTCAATATGGTGTAGAGCAGTAACTGCAGTTGTGGACTGATAATAATTTTGAGCACTAATAGTATCTAGATACTTCAATGTATGGGTATGATTGCTACACATGGGATCATTTGCAGAAAAAAATTAGGTATTCTTTCCACCAACCAGCTTTTAGCAGAGCAATTAGTTCTTTACCATTGAGTTAGGAAGGTTTGCTTCCTTGTACACTAGCATAATTCTCTTCTCAAAAAGAGACAATGAAAGATAAAGAAAAGGATGAACAAAGAATAGGAGAAAGACTCAGAAGTTATTTCCCTCCTTCAGCTTTACCTTCAATTCATCTTTTCTGGCAAGAGTCACATTTTCAAAATGTGTCAAGTCAAATCTTGCTTCTCATTAGGCTTTCTGAAACATGCATTTTTTTCAAGAATCACATTTGTAACAAGGCTCAATACACTATATATGAAGGTCTACGTTTTGCCCTATTATCTAATATCTTTTCTTATGAAGAAAAAGAAACAGACATGGCCATAGAAGCTCTATGTCAATGAGTTATATAAAACACACTGCAGCCATGAGATCCAAAAGTGTCATCCTAGCTTACAAACTAAGGCCTTGTTATTTTCTTTTCTGATCATTTAATGAGCAACTACCACATGCACTTTTTTTTTTGGTACTAGGGATCGAACTTGGGACCTTATGCTTGTGTAGCAGGTGGTGGCACCACTGAGGTACCACATGTACTTTTTTCATACATTATTTCTATCTAATCTTTAAAATACTTATAAGGTCTGAACATTATTATGGTCATTATAATAATAGTTTGTTTCTGAGTTAGTACACAGCTCAACTTGCATGGGAAGGCAAACCATTAAAAAAAAAAATATATATATATACCTAAAATTACCATGTTACATATTGTGTGCTGGAAAGAATTATAATTGTTAGTATTGTTACATGCCCCACTTAGTACTTCAGTTGTCCCTTTAAGAAGACAAAGTGACTCCTTTGGTTTTCTTCATTAGCATATTTTTCTGCCATCAATTTATGTGTATTTTTGGCTATACTATTTTCTAAAAGCTGTGAGAAAATTAAAAAAAAAAACGGAGAACTTAATGCAAACTAAGTTTGAAGTAATTTCTTGGATTATAGCTCATGAAGAAGATGGGAGTAAATAAAGTAAAATTGGTGTGTAGCTGCTGTGTAAGCAGCTGAGTTCGAAAACTCAGCTGTCCCCAAAAGTGTTCAAAACTCCAGGATGATATATTATTAATTCAAACACACTGGCTCAATATGCAGTACAGAAACAGATCAGTAAGAAGCAAAAGCAGCTATTAGACAAGCAAAAGCTGCTTTTATGGGTTCAGGATAGTGCACAGTAGGTTATCAGGCCAGGACTGAGAAACAGAAAGCAAATGAGCAGAAGAAGGTTTGTACCGCCTCACAGCATATAGGTTTAAGGAAAGACGCTCGGAGATGGATATCCAATAAGGAGATGACTTGAAGCAGACAGTGCTTTAGGAAGCAGAACTGTTTGCTTGGTAATAGGGATAAGAAGACATAAAAAAAGAGCCAATATGGGGAAAGTTCTCTGGAAATAAAGACAAGAATTTTGCTATGCAATCATTCCGTTTGGGTCAGAGGAAAGCATGCCCAAAACGATCTGATCTCACTCAAAAGCGGAATACAAGAAAGCTGGAAGCAGAGTGATGGTTACCAGAAGCAGGATGCAGTAGGGGTAAGGTGGTGAGAATCTGAGACAGGTAAGAGTAAGAATCTCTAGTGTGATACTGCACATCAGAGTGGCTCCAGATGCTAACGTACCGAGTCTTTCATAAAGCTAGAAGAAATAATATTGAATGTTTGCATCATGAAGAAATGATAAGTATGAGGAGAGAGATCATGAACATTACACAATGCACACATGTACTGAAACATCACATGGTACCCCATAAATATGCACAATTTTTGTTTCTATGTAGCAGCTAAAAGGTAAGCTTAAATTAAAAAAACACACAAAAATCAAGGACAGAGGTAAGATTAATTTAGAAGAGAATAAAAAACAGAATCAGATTAGAACAGAAATCTTCATATAAGACAACAAAAGAGGAACTCAGTTTTGGCTAACAGCAGTTGTGATGATAAAAATGACTAGGAAATGAGACTAACATTGGCCAGTACATGCAAGGCCCTGGGTTTGATCCCTACCACTGGGGGAAAAACCCTAGACTCAAATGCCAGGAAACTAATAAAACAGAAGATCACTATCCACTGAGTGAGGTAAGGAAGAAGGAAAAGGGATAAAATGTTAAAAAGTAATGGAGGTAGGGCTGGGGACGTAGCTCAGTGGTTCCACCACCTGCCTTGCAAGTGCAAGGACCAGAGTTTGATCCCCGGTACAAAAAAAAAAAAAGAGGGTAGGGATATAAAATGCACTTAAATTACAGACAAAGACATCAAGAAAGAAAAAAAGAAGCACCTTTTGTGGATTACTACCCCAGTATCCACACTACCCCTGGCAGTCTGTTGCTTCTGATCTAACAGACTTTACGTCATTCTACCTGTGGTATTAGAATAAATATATAGATCATTTTTAAATTCCATTATAGATTTGGGAAACTATAATAATATTTTATTTTCTTCTATTACCCTTCATGGCTTGAAATTAATGTTTGAATAGGGAGCAACTGGATGAATTAGATGAAAGAATGATACTTCAACTCATCAGAGGGTTTACTCACTTGGTCCTTTCCCGAACAATGATTTACTTCGTATTTCAATACATAAATGTGCTCCACAGAGAGTTGCCAGTACTCCTCTGTTTTGGAACAAACAAATTCCTGAAACTGACACCTAGCATATGGAGTCCAACCTGGAAGTTAGAAACCCACACTTAGAACCCTGAAAGGAGAAAGCAGGCTGCTTAGGGCTCTACCTGCTTCTGGGGTTTAGAAACAGCCCAGGACAGTTGTCACCCCAGTCATGAACTAGAAATCTCCATGCAAGAGTTCTTTTCCCAGGCTACAGTAACATGGGTGCCAGAGGGGAGGCCAAAAAGAACAAGGAACAAAAATCTGAAATATTCTATTCATAAACCTGATGAGACAGAGCTTAATAGGAAAGACACAATATGTTATTTTGTTGTAAAGGACTGTGGTCCATATTAAGACATACTATGACAAAAAAATAACTTTTATGAAAATTTAAACTTTAAGAATAATAGCCTTGGTACAAGATCCCAACAATGAATGTAACTGTACTGTATCCCTAAAATGTACCAATAAACTCAATTAAAGCTGGGGAAAAAAAAGAATAATAGCCTTGGTACAAGATCCCAACAATGAATGTAACTGTACTGTATCCCTAAAATGTACCAATAAACTCAATTAAAGCTGGGGAAAAAAAAGAATAATAGCCTTGAATTTCATATTCACCTTCAAATACTACTGCCCCTCAGAGATAATAAATCAAGCTATTTATGGATTATACAAAATACATATTACCAACCTACTGACCTTTTAGGCAACGACTATAAAGAGGAATATTGTTGCTTTTATTGTTAACTTTAGTCTTCATACATCTTTTTATTTCCCATGCAAAGAAAACCTTCATTAAAATAGTTCCTAACAGAGAGTATGGACATATGGGATATGTTTAGTATATATCCTCTAATTTACATAATTTCTGTAAGACTTTCTTTAAGGAGATCAAAATGATACATCTTCTGTATTAAATATTAAATTCACAAAATAATTTCTCTTGATATGTCAAAAAGAAATATTTCAAGTATCAACATATATCAATGTATATTTTTATGTTTTAAATATCAAGCATATATTTTAAGTACACGTTTTCCTAAAATATTTAATATTTAAACTTAAAAGAAGCTTGTTTTTGTCCTATGAAATAAACCATTTTTGTTTATTTTTCTTCAGGTCAAAGGGGACTTTGTGCCTTTTACTTTCACAATGATCTGCAAGCCTTTCTCTATTTATGGATTACATTTAACTTAGTTTAGATTCAAACTGAAACATGTTTGGAGATTATTTCTACCAAAAAACTACAACATCTGCTGCAGTAAGCCTGCCCCACGTGGATTTGCCTGAAATTTTAGCCCACAACTAGACCTGCAAAAACAGTTGTGATTTAACAAATATCCAGGTCAGACAAGAATACTCTTTTAGGAAGTCTGTAGTGTTTCTATAAACAAGGCCATATTCATTTCTGGTAAATTCTTTGCTTGATGGAAACAACAACTCAGTCACAGAAAGTCTTAAAGTTATGTTCCTATCACTTAAAAAAAGAGAAACGGGGCTGATTCACCTGTACCAACTTTCACAAGGTTCTGCTGCACTGAACAGATGTAGGAATCAGACTAAGAGGCTTCCCTGGTCCCCATATCTTTCTTTTCAGAGCACAGGAATCTGCTTTGAATGACATCCCAGAGGGAAATCCATGTAGCTTTACATTCAGAAACACTCAAACTTCATACTAAAAATGCCACTAGTTATGATTCTTAAACGCCTTTTTATTTTCACTCACTTCCCAGATTTTAAAAATAAACCTCTCTTGTATAGTTGTATTTCGTAAAGAAAAATACCTCCTCAGACTCTGGATTTGATTGGTTATGTATGACTGAGTAATTGCTGGGCATCACATTGTTACATGTCTTCCTCAAACTCCCTTTTGTTTTTGTCTTGTGTATGGTACTATGACCCTGAAGCTATGTTTTCACAAGAAATCAGCGAGGAAGGGCGGTTACAAGTAGGAGAATGTAAGAGAAATGCAATGAACCCTTGATTCCCTTATTTCCTTCTGGTCAGACTCCACAAGACAGAAACAAAACAGACACTGGAGTTGGGCAGAGGAAAAAGAAACACAGAACAGGAATTCTTCTTTTCATGCCTCACTGTGAGAAGGCTGCCTAAAATAAACAGTTCGAAGCAGAGAGAAACCATGGGAAAGGAAAAAGAGCTCCATACAGCAGGCGCATTAGCAAGTTTGCAAGCATGGAGTCCTGTTTGCCTGTAAATACCGGTTCTAGTGTTGGAGAGACTTATATCATTGATATCAAGTAAAAGATCTGTTATAATTGGTTAAAATCCTGACGCAAGGGTAAATGTCAGATTTCAGCAAATTCAGAGGCACATTTAAATCAAAAAGCACACTGCCACAATTTCACCTCGACACAGAGCACAGGGCTACCAAGGATTTACCAGATCTTTAGGTGCTTCTGAGACCATTTTACTCCATCTTCAGTTGGCAGGGGTGATAGAATAAAAGTACATTTTTAAGCACTGTGGGAAAATATAGGTCTGGGCTTGTTTTATCCTCTTCCTTTTTTTTAATGTTTGAAGATTTAAACACACCTTCTAAAATTTGGAGGGCAGTCACAGGAAAAAAAAAAAGAGTATCTTAACAGCATTCAAATTTAGTTTTGTATTGTTCTTGGGCTCATTTATAGAATAAAATTAAAAGGGACCTACCACTCTCTGAAGTCTGATTTTAGAAAGAAACCCAACTTGGACACGATCTTCTATTTGATAATACTTCTTGGGGAAGTTCAATTTCTAAATAAGTCTCAACTACATAGGCATGTATTTATACACACATACATATTTGCACATAGTGTGTACACATTATACACATATGCACATGTGCATATATACACATATTTATCACTTGTTTCAGAGCTTTTCCCACAGTGTTAAAGACTAGTTCTTAAATCGTTTTTCTGCATGATTAGACAGCTTTTACCCACACAGCAGTCTCTTTCATCTATATATGCATGTATCAACATATATATGTATAAGATTAATTTTGATTATTAAATTAGGAAAGAAGACAGGCATATCCACGTTTAAAACAATAGTAGTAGCAGTGAACAGAGCTTTTGTTGCATATACATGTTTCCAACTCAGAATGAATCTCCCTCAGAGGCTGGGTTCCTGTAGGGACAGATCTGACGCCAGGCCAATTCTCAAACTCTGTGGGGCTCCCCAGCTGAAACATCACCAGCCTGGCTTCACACCCTGAGCCTCAAGCTGGAAAGCAACTTGTCTGACACCCGGAGGCTCCAAGTACAAGACCTAGGTCAGAAACCTCATAGTCAACAGCAAGCTCTTTCATTCCCATGGGTCATCAGTGGAAGGCGTAGCCTGCGCCTGTGGTGCCACACCCCAGCGACACCAGTACACGTTGACAAAACAGATATAGTAAATATTCTGCTAGGCTGGCAGAGCACACACAATAAAGATGTCACTGAGGAAACGACTGCTTCGACATTACGTGTTTCGCTATAGCTGGGTTGAAGAGCTTCCTCTTCCTAGTGCTTGGTGTGAAGCTGGGCCTGTTTGGAGCCCTGTGTGGAGGCTGGCTGCAGGGAGTGCACAGGAAAAGAGAGTTCCACAACGACACAATATAATTTGGAGCCATTACAACGTATTGTGTGTAGGACACTACTGTGGAGCTCTTAATATGCAGAATTTTGCATAGTATGAATGCTAATCATTTTTACGATGATGCTATTCATATAATATGTAATACTTGCTAAACAAAATTATGAAACATAATTACTGCTCAGACACAGTTGCTGCTTTCAGTCCTCCAAAACCCAGTCATTTAAAATTGTGTTTTCTTTAAATAAATGGCAACAATCCCCGCTAAAGACTATGTGCCTAGATAATTTCCTTTTCAAAAAAGGAGCCTTTTTATCTTTAGTGAGTGACAAAACATCCTTTATGAAAGGTTTATAACTCAGCCATTTAAATTCGCTTCAGGCTGAAATTTGGCATGCAACTTCTCATCCTGGGAGCACAGTTTTTATTTTACTAAATTTTACTGAAATTGGTTTGGCTGGTTTTTAGTCACAGGGAAGCAAAGGGGCTAGCTCCTCCCACTATTTTCAACTAGATGATGATGGAGCCTTAATTATATACCCTCTCTGCTTGCCTCCTCCACCAGGTTAGGTAACACGGATGCTGGCTGGGTAAACAAACGTGTATCCTCTCGTACTCAGCATGTGTGTGTATAAACACAGGCAGAAAGATCGGTGAGAATGTTTCCTTTCATTCTGCCTCTACTTGAGCTGAGGAGAAAATCTACAGTTTCAGAGTCACAAAGCAATGCCCTTGTATTGTTCCCCAAGGAGCAAGGCAGAAACAAGACAATTTCTTCCCTCTGGCAAGAGTATAAATTAGGAGGACAGGGAAAAAAAAAAAAGAATGAAAAACTATGAGAGCAAACAGCACTTTTCCATGATACCTTTCCTTCGCCTCCAGGAAGTATTTAAAGAGGTTTTATCAGTTTCATCAATTTGTGAAGAGTTAAAAGAAAGCAAATTCACAATTTGCCACCAAAAACTAGCCTCCTATTTCAATTTGCCACAAAAATAATTACGAGAAGTTTCCTGGGAAGTGTAAACTTACTTGTCAAATAAAAGGGAGACAGACCAGCTGATGATTTTTGAGTGTAGAGCTCACGTGGTGAGAATGTAACTTTAACTGCAAAACTCCCCTGCTCAGATCGACATACCTTTAGAGGAATTTCTAAAACAAACAAAATGCATATCCCGAGTGCTGAAATACCATAAATCAAGGTTAAGGGACAGTGTAGTTCTAACAAATATAGTGACAGGTTAAGATCAAGGGATGCCTTGACATTCTCCTCAAAAAGGTCAATCTAACTGGTCTGCAATGTAAAAATGAAGAGCCTGCCATCATTGCCATGGCGAAAGGTCAGACACCAGCCGATTGGTGATAGAATTATCAAATTAACCAATCGATGTGTGTGAGTAATAGATGTAAGCAATCCTCTGGGAGGGCCACAGGGCAAATGCCAGCTCATCAATAACGCATTGCTGTGGACAGGAAGCTCCTTGCTTCAATCCATGTCCCTTCCATTATCAAGAGGAGCCAAACCATGTCTGATGAAGACCCTATTTACATATTACATTCTAAAAGGGATGAAAGGCCAGTGCTTTAAATATTAGTCTTTCTCTGAAATCTACAAATCTGTGCAGAATAATTACTATCCTGGGCAGAAAGGAGAACAAATGACTTTCCTCTTTGCATTAAAAAAGCATTCATGTCACCCAAGTAAGCAACAACACACACAGAAAGGATCTCTTCCTCTATGGGCCAGTAGCAGATTGAAGCCAAGACTCCATTAGTAAAAAGTCCAGAATCCATGAAAGTTACAGGTATACAATCTCGGTTGACTGTGTGCCAACTTCTGCATTGTTTAAAAAAAAATTTTTTTTAAAGATGCACCTATTATCACAGCGACATTAAAGTCTTTCCGAGGTATTATCACAGTGGGGGTGTTAACAGTTCTCACTGCTAATTAGGGATTTACTTTCCATCAATATATGAGCGTAAGACCTATTAATGTTAATGGGGTTACACGTCTGTATTGAAGGCAGCATAGATCCCTAAGTGGGTGTGATTATCAACCTGCCTGTGAACATCTCCAAGTGTTTGCACAGCACTTTGATTATAGGACTTTCTTGATATAAATCCAAGAAAAATGCAAATTTTGGCCTCATTGACCCAGTTCTGGTAGTTTGGGGAGAAAAAGAGCAAAATGCTCATATAATTTTGTAAGTTTTAGTGAGAAAAAAATTTTGGTCAACACCTTGGATATTTGGTCTACATTCACATATTTGGATATGTGCACATCTCAGCCAAGATAATTAACACATGAACATACATACTCATCAGCATTTTCAGTCAGAAATGATAATATGTAATTACTGCCTATGTGCTTGTCTAATAAATTAATATGCTTAGCCATTTACTCCCACAAGTAATGCTTAGGGGCTTAAGAATAAAGTACTATAGTTCCAAATAACATACTTTTGCTTTTACTAATAAAAATATTCTTTTAAATTTATTTTTAATTTTTTTTTATCTTTTTGGTACCAGGGATTAAACTCAGGACCTTGCACTTGTAAGGAAGGTGGTGGAACCACTAAGCTAAATCCCCAGTCTAATAAATATATTCTTATCAGGATTGTCTTCTGCAGGTAAACCAGGACAACTCAGGATCATTATACAAAGGTCAAATTTTTTTGTGATTTTTTTCATGTTAGTGCTATAGTATTTAATATGATAGCTACTGGCCATTTAGCCATTTAAAGTATTTAAAATTAAGGTTTTAAATCTAGGTTCTCACTTGTATTAACCACAGAGAATTCTGCTTGGCATCACCATGCAGAGGGATTGTACAGTCTTGACTTTAAAAGGACTGGAATGGCTTCATGTGAGATCTGGAGGCCTACATCTGAATCTTGGACCTTTGAACACGTAGTACAATGCTATGTCAGTTATTTCTCTTATCCACATCCCCTATTAGGCCCTGAGGAGGAAAGAAACACACAATTTTAAATGTTCATTCCTTACAGTAATGTAGCAAAAAGACAAGCTTTGGAAATAACAGATAGATATTTAGTTTTGTAGCCATATTCCTTTTAATTTTGGGAGGATTTGTTCACAGTAACTTTTCCTCAAATATTTTGCTACTAAATTACAACTTCTTCTTGAACTCACGGTAAGGATGAGGAATTTGCATTGGAGTTCCAAGACAGAAAAATGGAACAGCAAAGGAATTGCTGCTGTCAATGCAGAACTGTATTTACACCTTATGAACTAGGGGTTCAGCAATTGGGTCAGCTCTAACTGGTGTCGTAGAATAAATACGCTTTAGGGCCATCCAGCCTAATGGTGGTTGCTGGAAGCAGCACCTGAGGCCCCCTAGGAGAGGAGCTTGCTGTTGGATGTGAATTCATTCTCTAACCAGGTGCAGAAAGCAAATAGGAGGTGAACAAACACAAAAGAACTGATTTATTCCAGTGCAGCTCAGGGTGATGGGATGGCTGTGTACCTTGTACACGTGTGTGCATGTGCTATTGGGCCTCTCTTTTGCCTTCAAAGTCTCCAAGTTCATATGAATGCCTTTCCATTTTATCAGTATTAAAAATGACATGACATCCAATGAGGTCTGGTGGCAGAAGCTGTAAGTGAGCTGTCACTCTTTCCCCAAACTCCATGGAAATATGGAATATCTAACCATCTCTGAACAAGCTTGAGGTTCTAGATTAATGAACGGCATTAACAAGGCACTGGTGTGAGGAAGTACAACCCACTTACAATGTCACTGCATACTGTTCAATGGATCCCGAAGAAAAATTAACAGAGGAAATGATAAGAGGAACAGGGGAACTATAACTGGGTTTTAAATGGTAATTTCAAATGGCATAAAATGCCCAGTAACTTTGTCTCCAAGTATCATAAAGTATTTGGTACTGTAAAACAGAAAAACTATGAAAAATTGATCAGGAAAATAATGGGCTCAAAATGTGTAGGTGCCATGCCCCCATATTTACCATGAGGTTGTTTACCTGCCTACCTTTTATTATTTTAACTTTGCCTTTCATATAGAGAACTTTTTCTTGATGAAAAAGATCTTACTTCATGAATACAGTGCAGCAGAACGCACAAGCAACAAAACAGCTCACTATATTTCAGTGAAAACAATGCATTTCTAATTAAAACTCTTCTGCTGCAACCTTTGGCCACAGCATTCCTAAAACCTCAAGAATTCTAGATTTGAGTAGATGAAAAATCAATAAAAAGCAGATCAACGATGCTGAGGTATTGAATTGGACCTACATGTTCTGTTTGAATCTCTGACTCATAAAACAGTATTACAAAACAAGCATGTACCACTCAGCAGGAAACTCGACAATCTAATCATCTCCCCCTATTCTGAGGCCAGCCAATTTATAATATGTTCTGCAGGTTACTCTTGTACTTGAAACAGCAGCTTTCATATCTGCCAAAGTGCAGCACAAAATATCATGCTTCAACTAAAAGAAAAAAAAACTAATAAGGAGTAATAAAAGGTTTTATTAAGGCACAACCAATTTGAGTAATCATCATCATACTTTTTAAATATTAAAATATGTCTGTATTCTTTTGCAGTGGTAGAGTTGCCACTACATTTTATTAACCTGGCCTCTACTGATATATTTTCTTTTTCTACTATGGGAATGGATGGCTTTTATTGAATAACCTTTTTGCTGTTTTTAAAAAATGAAATATATATAAAACATTTTCTATATCAACACAGCCTCTGTTTTCAATGAAACCAATCTCAGACACAGGATTCTATAAAAAAATCCTTTCTGATGCAGGCATATTCCCACATTTAGTACTATAGTTTTTGTTGCCATGTGCTAGTATGAAGTTTGATGTCATGAAAATAAAAGCTTTAAAAACCAGTCAATCCAAGAGAGTAGAAATCGCATGTAGATTATTTGTGTTGTCTGTCAATTTACTTAAATATGATTGACTAAAAACAAAATAAGTATAATCCAATTCTTTTTTCTTTTTTCTTTTTTGGTACTGGGAATCGAACTCAAGTCCTTATGCTTGCAAGGCAGTCACCAGAACCACTGAGCTAAATCCCCAGCCCTCTAATTCTTTAATGTATATCAAATACCAAATGAAAGAGAAAACAAAACTTTTATTGGCACTAGATATCAGAAGGAGTTCACAGTTAAATTTAGCAGCTTTATTTTCACTTTCAAAGCAGGTTAAGTGCTTTCTGTTATTATCAATGGAGCAGAATGGGTGCCGTTTTTAGCTTGCCTGCTTTGTAATGTGCGCATTTTTAAAAAGAACAGCAAATCCCCTGCCCATGTTCACACTTCCTGCACATGCTGGTGTTTTACACTTTCATATGGTGCCTCAATATGGAACATTCCCCTTCCACACATATAGTACCACTGGATGAGAATGTAAACTAAATCTAAAGAGCTAAAGCACATTTCCTAAGGCTGTCAGCTCTGTACAAACCTAGAATGAAGCCAGTGAGATGGCAGGGAAGCTCCCAACTTGGCTTTCTAGCCCAGGGTGATGCCCAACCTGCAGGCATAAGAGGGAACAAACATTCTCATCTGTATTGTGGGGTTCTAGGAAATGTTCCTATTTATTAGAACCCCAAAATGCCCTTAGCCAGCTCTAGGAATATGAAGAATCCATTTAGCACCATTTTTGTGTTTCAACATTTATTTTTAATTATGTACACATACTATGTGAACATATTTATGGGGTACTGTGTGAGGTTGCAATACATGCATATATTATGTTATGATCAAATGAAGATATTTAGCGTACCTATCAACCCAAACATTTATCAAATTCTCCTTTCTAATTTTTTAGAAATATACAGATGAGAAATATTTGTAATGTAGTCCAACAGTAGAAATCCACCTTTCTTAATGTGTGTGCTAATTTTGTGTTTCCTAGGTCTCTAAAGCCAGGTCTTGGGAGAAATCACACAGCTTCTTTATGTCAAATGTGGAATTAGAGACCTTGTGCTGTGTATAGAGTTGAGGTTGGGAACAGCAGATATGAAGACAGAAAGAATTACAAAAACAATGAAAATCTGTGCACTGGTCACTCTATAGAGGTTTTCCCAAAAATTATGATTAAATAATAGTTGAAGTTCCTCGATGCCTTGACATTATCAGCCTAAAATCTCAAAGTATGCATCAGGAAGAATTCTGACCACAGGTTAGGATTCAATCATACAATCTGGCTCATAAATATATTTGTATAATGAAATAAGCCATAGTAGGATCTAAAGTAAGGAAAAGCCAAGAGATATGCAGATCATTCTAGAGCTGGTTTTCTTCCTAATGCATTAGCTCCTTCTCAGGCTCCTGTCCAGACCCCTCTCTCTCCATCTCTCTATGACCTCTAAGGTTTAAACTATGCCAAGATACAGCCTTGCACCTTGCTCCTCCCCTCCTCTCTCTCCTACCTATCCTCTGTGAGTTTAAATATCCTCTCTGTGATAATTTCTCTTAAATATGTATCTCAAGACCAGACTGCTCTGCTGCTGTTTAGACCCAAGTATCCCATGCTTTTCTGACATCTCCACGGGGATGTTTCCAAACATCTCAATCTTATATGTCATGAATAGTCTTAATATTATTTTTAAAAATAGGCTTCATGTGTTTAAAGCAATTTTATGTTCCTAGAAAATTTGAGCAGGAAGTTTAACTTCAATTTTCAAATATTTTTGGCAACCCCAGTGTCTCCTATCAGCATCCTGTACCAGAAAGACATTTGTTACAAGTCAAGAACCCACACTGACCCATCATGAACACCCACATAGTTCACATTAGGGCTTACTCAGGGTGCTGTACAGTGAATCAATTTTGAGAAGTGTATAATGATATGCATTTACTAGTACCATATCTAGTTCCCAGGCCAATTTATTTATTTAATCTAAGTCATTAAGTTACTCAGGCTGAGCTCCAACCTGGAATCCTCCTGCTTCAGCCTCCTGGAATGCACCACCATGCCTGGCTCTGTACTTTTTTACTGTTTCCATTATCCTCCCTTTTCCAGAACTTCAGAGTTGGAATTGTACTGTGTGTAGCCTTTTCAGATTGGCTTTTACTTACTAATATATGTTTAAGTTTCTTCTGTCTTTTCATAGCTTTGTAATTCATTTCTCTTTGGTGTTGAATAATATTCCATTGTCTGGACTTACCACAGTTTA
This sequence comes from Fukomys damarensis, assembly GCF_012274545.1. Lineage (NCBI taxonomy): Eukaryota > Metazoa > Chordata > Mammalia > Rodentia > Bathyergidae > Fukomys > Fukomys damarensis. The sequence continues at coordinate 56,258,122 of NW_022900929.1, read as the reverse complement.
TCCATTTACCCACTGAAGAAAATTTTGGTTACTTCCATGTTTTGGTAATTATGAATAAGGTTAGTATAAACATCTACAACTTGGTTTTTATATGGACAAAAATTTTCATTGTCTTTTGGTAAATACCAGTGAGTAAACTGACAAATAGCTATTTTGATCCTGGTACCACAGCTGCCCTTTTTCCCCACCTCTCCCCTACTCAGCAAATTGACCTACCATTCTCCCAGAAATCCAAATACAAGAACCAGATTCACCTCTTTCTCTCATACCCCATAATAAGCAAACAGCCAACAGTGTGTATTAATTCTATGTGTGAAACTATCTTGTTGTTTTTTTGTTTTTTGTATTGGTTTTTTGAGACAGGGACTCACTATGTAGTTGAGTCTGACCTCAAACTCATATGTAGCCCAGGTTGGTCTCGAATTCCCAGGGATCCTCCTGCCTCAGCCTCCCGGGTGCTGGGATTACAGGCGTGCGCCACCACACCTGGCAGTGTGAAACTATCTTAAACCACTTCACCACCTGTACTCCTGGTCATCCGATTTATCACTGCCTCTCTCAGGATGCCTGTGAGAGCCCCCAACCTCTTCCTTTTTTGTATATATTCTTATCTCTATTCCCCTTCTACAACCTATTACTTATACAGCCAGAAGGAGAGTCTTAAACATGAGTAGATGTCACGACACTCATGGCTTTCCACTGTACATACACCCCAGAGACTTACACTCCCTAAGACTCTCTGGGACCTGCCTCTTTCTCCAAAAGTATCTCATACCATCTTTCACTAAACTGTAGTCATACTTTCTTCCCTTCAGTTTCCCCAAATGCCAAGCATCTCTTCACCCTTAAGTTATTACTGATGCTGTTTTCTCTCTTGCAATTCACTTCCCTCATCCCAGTGCCTTCTTATTCTTTTGAGGGCCATGCATGAATGTCACATTCCCAGAGAAGTGAGATAACCTTATTTAAAGAAATGTTCTCTTTTGAGCCCCATCCCTGCTCCTTGTTACCTTCTCAGCCATGACACAGTTTATTAGTTTCTTGTATGTACATGTGTGTGTTCACATGTGTGCCATCTTCCTCTCCTAGAGTATAAACCCCAGAAAGGGTAGGGAAACTCTTTATTGGAGTTAATCCCAGCCCTTGAACTGATGCCTGGTCTTCAGCAGACCCTGGACAAGACATATGGACTGACTGAATGTGTAACCTTACACTGAGCATCCACGTTCTTATCTGTCAGAGGCAGAGAGGACACCACTCCTACCACTCTCCCAGGGTTGACAGGAAACCAAATGAAAGGACTCTTCAGGACAGTTTAATGATCCTTTCACATGTAGTCATTATTTTCAAGTTTGCATAACGGAGTACAATTTTCTCAATCATGCTCACTGCAATCACCAATTTCTTTTCTTTCTTTCAATCTTTATTTTTCATGATAAAATCCCCACAATCCCTTCTGCTCCTCCTCTCCAGTCTGCAACAGACTCCACTATTGCTAGACTGGTCTTCCTGAAACCCAGCCTTTATCACATCACTCCTCAGAAACCTTTATTGCCTCCTCATTGTCTTATAGTTTCCCATTTTCCAGGATGACATCCAGGCTACTGCACAATTAATTTCCAATCTCTCATCGTCTCTACTTCATTACTCCATATATAAGCCTAGACCTCACTCACTTGTGATTTTCTAGGCACCAACAACATACCCATGTCTATACTGGGAACAAGGGCTTTCATCTCTGACATAGTTCCCTTGTTCCTTCAGACAGAAGATGCTCTGCCTGCCTAGTCTTAATGGGCCTTCTAGAGATGCAACCTCCTTGTATTAGCCTCTGTTTACCTCTACCAGATGCGTACTTTCTCGTCTGATACACATGGCACTTTGCTCAATCTTTCTTATAGTATTATTTCTTCCTTTGTTTTTAAATTATCCTGCTTTTTCTGTGCAACCAATAACTCATCTTCACAACTTTTGTATGGCCTCAGAATGCTTGTATATGGTCAATATTCAATTTATATCTGCTAAATTCAACAAATATATGCTTATACACATGGGAGATACAATAGTATACTAAGACTGGCAAGTTCCAGCTCTAGCTAGAGAAGAGAGTTTAAAGGAGATGGACAATAAACAATATCAAAACGATATAATTGATATATGTCAAAAATTACTATGAAAAACAAAGCAGAAAGAGGGTGATAAGGAGTGCTCGGCCCAACAGCTCTCCTTTGTTTTGGGAGTGACAGGAAAAGGCCTTTGGTGACATGACATTAGGACAGAGACCAGCACCAGTTGAGGGGATCAAACACAGCTTTTCAGAACAGGGAAGTCCAGAAGTGGGAGACAACAAATACAAAGACCCAGAGTAAGGAGCACGGTTGTCATTTTAAGGGACACAGCACAAATTTATGAGCAATTATTTAATAAATGCATGGTTAACTCACGAGCTCTGTTTTGGAGTCCAAGATACTTAAAAGTAACACTTGGATTTTTAGTAGTACAGGAAAAAAATGAGTTTTCACTCTTAATTTTCTATGAGATTTCAAATGGGAAATTACTTATCATTCAGATTTTCCACAAAAGACTTACTTTGCTAGCCACAAGATATAAAAAAAATACATGTTTCCTTGCTTATGGGTAAGTTGTTTTCTAAATAGTTGGAGGTGACTACAAAAAAAAAACAGCATAACTCAATAACTGCACATCTTAGAAGAAATTCTCAGTACACTCATATTTTAAGGCTTTGTAAAAATGACTATAATTTGCTCTAGCAAAGATTGTTAAATATTTCCCTCTAGTCAATTGTAAATCTCACTTCTAATCTCAAAGCTCCTGTAATCAAATCCTTGGTAGTTTAAATAAAGCCTCCATTTGGGATTAAACTGCTATTGATATATACATTTATTTCAGATTTTATGTAATATATGGGTGAGAATGTCTGAAATGCTTATCAAATAATCATAATTAAAATGTATAATTTCAGAAAGATGATCCACTAATTTTAACTATTATGTCTCAGGCCTGGTTAAGGGAATGAAGAAATATGAAACAAAAATTTAAATGCCCAATTACATTATGAAATAATAACTGTTATGCATATGAAGAAAAAAATAGCACTCTTACTTTTAGAAGAAAGCAAATTTGTTTCTTAGTGTCCCTGGACCTAAATTCTGGAAAGCTGCTGTTAGGAAGAATTGGAACTGTCTCTTCTTTCCTCAGATGTATGAAATGTTTCAGTGTGTACCAATTATTTTAGACTCCTCCTAGGCAATATTGGAGAGAGTTTGACTTTTCCTCACCTCTTCAAATTTAACCACTGGAATAAACACCTCAAAACAGATTCATCTGAGAGCATAAACAAACCAAGCATGAAGGCTCCCAATAGGAGGCCAAAGCAGCTTGGAAATTGCTGAACAGTAGCGGGAAAGTGATATTCTTCATCTCTATTCTTTTTTAGTGAAATGTCTGCTGAGTTCGGTGTGGACTGATGAGGTAACTAACACCTTGAAGTTCAAAGGTTAGGTGAGGAAAAATTACACGGTGAGGGTGGGAGTCTAACGGCCTGTCTCAGGAGGACTTGGGACTGTCGGAAGTGGCCAGGCTCCTTGGAACACAGGGACAAACATAGAAAATGGGTTGCTGGAGTATATTCATTGAGTCAACTAGTCAACTTAGACAACTACTCAGGCAAGACTACTTGAGAGTTTCAGGACTGGAAATTTAGGAGACAATTACTTCTCCTTCATATTACAGATCAGGAAGTGCAGCTCAGAGAAGTTTCTCACATCTTCAGTCCTGTAGCACAGCAAAATCCAGGCCACTGCCCCTATTAGTCCACAGCTAGTGCTTTCGTTAAATGGCGGATTCAACTATTTGATTAGACAGGCAAAGCCCCTCTGGGAGTGCAGTAACATGGTCTGCTTTGTAAGACTTAGAGGTGGCTGAAATATGCAGGGTGAGTTTAGTTGAAGAATCGAGAGACAAGGGGGTACTTTGGAGGAAGGGACAATTTTTAAAGCAAGAATTCAAGGACAACTAGAAAATGCTGTTCACAATGAGTGGGTATTAGATGGTTTGTTTCTCTCTGTGATTTGTGTCTGCAACAGCACACTACATAGTCCGAATGTGCCTTTGTAAAAAGCAGAAAGATATGTTCCTTCCTCAAATAAGAAGTGTTTACATTAGTATCATGCTGCATAATGTGGATGGCCACATAGCGAGCCCTAATTGCTCTGCTTGGAGTTGCTTTCCAGAGACTGCTCACGACCATGTGCTTGCCTTATACTCTTTCTTGCGCATATACACAATCAGAACTTGGGTCTACAGGCAGCCACTCACATTCATACACTATTATCACCCCTCAGATGTGGCACTCTTGTTTACTCCACAACCTGAACACCCATATGTGACAACTCTCCTTAGGGCAGAAAGGACAGGGTAAGAGGAAATGAAAAGCCAAGGATGCTTATACGATTTGGTTAAATTCTAACACAGGGACAGAAAAAAAAAACCAAAGAGATTTTATGAAAAAAATCAAATTTAAAAATAAATGATCTTTGTTGACATTTTGTAGGTTTCAATTTTTTATGAGACAAAATATACTTAGAAAACAGCATATCAATGTTCAAAAGTACTGTCTTCTCAAATTTGTTGAGTCTAAAAGCTTCACTTCTAAATGTTAATATAAATCATGAGAAATGAAATTATTCTATGTGAAGACGAGGCAGTGTGAGCACTAATTCCAGAGCTCTGAATTTTGCTGAGAGTATTAGATTGAAAGTTTTCCAAAGTTTCCTTTAGGCCATGAATATTGGTGGCTATGTTTGGGATGGGTTGGGTTCTGCGCAATCTTCCTGGTGATTACTCAAGTGCAGAGCATAAATTATTACCCCAGGCAAGCACCGACTTAAATGAAGTAGTTTTCTGAAAGTAGAATGTGATTAAACTATGCATTTCATTCAAAACACCTCCTGTTTTGCCAGTCTCCATTGCTCCTGGTGTCTCATCTTCAGGAAGATGGATTCTTGGTGGTAATTTGGAATGCTGCAGAATTTTGCACAAAGATGAAACTAAGCAGAGGAGGGATTCATAACAGATTCTGATCACAGAACCAGAAGAAAAAGCTGTCTATACATGAGAGAGCTGGGGTGAGTCTCTGGATTTGATTTTCTAGGTTGGAGTTTATACCTATTTACCTGTCCAACAGTATTATGTACTGAGTCTGCAAATGAATCAGTTCTATTTACCATGAGGTGCCATACTCATAGTGAAAGTTTCTCCCCTTTTAATAAATATTACCAAAGCTCTAGATGAGCTGGCTTTCTCCCTGTGTGATGCATCAGGACAACAGAGAAGGAAGTCAGTGCACGGTCCAGATATCTCTTACCTGGATTTCTATCTTGTTCTAAGTTCAGATGTCCCTGGATTATACTTATTTCTCTCATTGTTCACATATGCCAGGCTAGCCCTTCAGGACAGCACTTTGGATAGGAACTTTTTCATCAGTCTCAAATATTTTAAGAACAACAGAAATTCCTGTTGATGTTGGTTTATTGACTGGATATTTCAACACAAGGAAAACCTGACTGTGATCTGGGTGATTACTCTGAAATCCTTATCACCTTAAATATTATCTATCTTCCCACACACATTCACAAAAGTGCACAATATTTGTAAATGCATCTGTCTGAGAAGCCACTCTGCATGTGTGATTGTTCTTCCTGATCCTTCTTGTTATCTTATCTTCAGGTCAGGCATTGGGCCATTACTGTAAAAAATGCTATGGGAAAGAAGAGTGGTGTAGGTGTGTCTTGCCCTCAGAAACTAATGCTTCAGGCACACATTACAGACACACACACACAGACAGACAGACAGACAGACACACACACACACACACACACACACACACACAAAGGCTCAGACTCATATAGATTGCTGTTCATTCACTAAATGCTTAGCAACTACATAGTGTGGGCTGAACACTAGTCCAGCCTCTGTAAGAGACAGATGAGAACCCCACCTTACCTGCTCATTAACCAGGCACTCATTTCTTTCTCCCACCCTACCCCTGCACACAAGAACCAATTTTTTACTTGGTCTCCTGGACCATCCTCTTCACAACCTCAAACCTGACATCTAGGATAATCCTTACAATCTTTTCTCAGTTTATTTTGTTCCATCAAAATCACTGCCTTCAGATACACCAATGTGACCCCCGTATTTAATATCCCTTATATTCACTTATTTCTAAATTATACCAAAGCTTCTTACTCTTTTATTTTTAAAACATAAGGAGAGACTACTGGATATTTTCAACAAACATACTTGGGACAAATTTCTTTACCTTCCACATCTGGATCATAAAACATTCTATTCTAACACCGATCTTCTTTGTAAATAGCATCTGGCTACTTTTGAATTAATTTTTATGTTCATGAAAATGTCTTAGAGAATTAACATATTTAAGAATTTTAACTATTACTAAGAAAATTCTTTAGTTTTAGTGAAAGAGAAACAGAAGAAGGGAAGAAAAAATGGCTGAGAAAAGGAGCGAGTAAATGTGGAAAAAGAAATAGTGTTTTTTGCATTCTGGTCTGACAAGCCATAGTATGAAAGATTCAGGGAGGAGGAGGGAGGGATACAGATGAAGGAACCACAAGGTAGCAAATGGAGAAGAGAAGGGAGGCTGTGAGGAGAGAGTGCTGGCCTCCTTGGCTCTCTTAAAATTAGGTTTTCAGAGTGTTCTGTATTCTCTACTCCTCTCCTGAAAAGTCTCCTCACAGCTCTTCAACTTCTCTGATTTCAAAATCTCTATGGGATAACAGTGGGGGCGGGATTTTTCTGTGTTCTACCATAATAGGGACAGAGTATCACAATCCAGAGGCTAGAGAAATAAAGTTGATGGGCATACATGACTGTATAGTCAAGGATTTCCCTAAAAGCCCATTGAAGGAAAACACTCAAATGTTACACACAAGCATTTAGAGGGCTATTCACTTATCTTAAGTTATTGAATGTGAACATCTATTTGAACACCTCATTTGTTTTTCAAAACAGAAAAAGACCTACTTAAATCTACAGGAGAGACACTATTCATTCACCTTTGGTGAACTAATTTTCTACTTTTACTTCCAGCCTTTGAAAATCTACTTGAGGAAACGTCCATTTTCTAGGGAGACTTTTATCATTTTGTGAGGTGGCACAGGTATCTATTATGTTGTTGTTAATTTGCTTCCAAGTTAGTGAATTTTCTACTGCCTATTTTCAAAGGCAGCCTTTATTTGTTGTGCTAATCTGCATTTTCATTATATGTTTCTTACCTACATTGGCATCTTTTATTTTAAAATTTTCCTTTCCTGTCTTCTTTACATAACATCTTATCAATGAACTCATTGTGTCTGCTCAAATATGCCCATGGGAATAAAAACAAACAAATAGTCCTATTCTCCCCATTCTCAACTCATCTCACCTTTGATTCTTTTCTATCACTGAAACACATATCTTGGTGAAATTCTTTTATGCATTTTTCAATGTGGCCCTTTGATCACTGGTTCTTTATTTCTTTCGCTGTGATATTTTTCAGAGATTCTTGCTAAGTGCGAATTAGAACAGGAGTTTCAACCTCTTGCATAATGTAAAATAAATAAATAGCAGAATTGTATTTAAATAAACAATTCAAATCCATGTCAGTAAATGATCTAATTAATTACTCCTTTGGGGCTATGTTATATGTTTGCTTTCCTCTTAGAGAGGTGAAGAAAGTGAAAATAAATTTCCAGTTGTTAATGGTGTAAATTCTGTAAATGGATAAGGGTCAAAGAAACCTACTCTAATTTGTATCACATTTGTTTTTAGGCACTTAATTTACTATGTTTCTTTAACCCTGTTCGCATGTTCCTTAACAGTTAGGACTTAACAGTGCTGACAGACTACAGTTCAACTTGAGTGGATGCTTTCTGATATGTGCAATGAACAGGGACAAGTTAGGAAGATGAAAGATAGATGTTTGTTACCCTTTATAATTCAGTGTATAATGCCAGATTTTAACCAAGTCTGCAGAGATTGGACAAAATCCAATTTGTCATTATTTATTCCTAAGCATTGTGCTTATACTCTGTACTTTTTCATTCTTATTCACCATTTACCCAATTATATCTATCCTTATTAGACCCCTGCTGAAGGCAGCATTAGCCAAAGAAGTCCCATAGCTTAGTTTAATCCTATTATCTCTTGATAAACGGGGACACATGAGGCTCTAGATGGCCAAATTCAGCATTACTCTCCTCCTCTCTCTCCCTCTCCCCTCCTCTCTCCCAAAGAAAAATGCTGTTGCTCATCCTCATGCCTGATGTAATTAAGATCTGGAAATGTGCCCATTCTAATCCTTACTCAGTATAAGCATCACTGTCAATGCAGAGAAATGAACTGCAGTTATGATGTAAAAGGTTGACACCTCAGTGACATTTACTGATGTGTTGAGCCTCACTGCCACATTGACAAAGTGAGGTTTATGTCTTCAGGGTTTTAAATGCCTGCCAAAAACACAGTGCTAAACTCCAGGGGAAAGGGGTCACAGTGGAGGAAAACAACAGGCTATCTTGAGAAGTGAGTTTTTGTGCATTTAAAGTATTCATCCCTGGGTGTTCATGGGATGGATGGGAGAAAGGAAGAGAGTAGGAGGGAAGGAGGGAGAGAGAGAGGGAGAGAGACAGAGGAGAGAGAGAGTGAATTAATTCTTAGGGATTCTTTAAGAAATCCATGGAGCAGCAAAATCTTTTTCTTTTTCAGAACTAAACCTGGACTGTAATTTGCCTTCTAGAAGATTGCCTAAAGGCCCATGATATCAGTACACGACTGAATCCTCATTGAATTTCTTTTTGAGCTGGAGTTGTAGATGTGTATCTGTAGATCGCTGAATCAAGCTGTCTTAGTGGCAAATAGGTAGAAAAACTGTCAATGCTTATTAAAGTGCTTATTAAAATACACCTTCTAATATAAAGTTATGAAATGTTGAGTGAAGACTAAGATCTACTTTATCTCAAAGACATCACTGAGGCTTTGTGCTGCAATTACATGATCCTTTTCCTCTGACTACATATACTATTTATAACATCAAAAGAGATTCGTGCTTCTTTTCACAAGGAATTTATTATCCAAAAGGTTGTGTTTGGGAGGTGAGCCAACTCCAGCCTCCTGAGAAAAAGGAAGAAAATAATTCCATTTATTTAGAAACAAATATAATTTTGATTATGTAGGAAATGTCTTTCCCATACTTTTTATTCTTGAAGTCAGGCAAGGGGTTACAGAAACTCTCAAATGCTAACCAATGCCTCATGAATGGGAGAAAATAAATGTGTTCAGAAGTTCCATCTTGTTAAAAGAAAGAACACATTCCCTTTGTCCCAGAAAGAGGGAGCTGGCAAAGAAGAGCATTGCTAGAAGGGCACAGAGTTTTGTACAAAATTGAAGATCAAGAAATATTGATTGGCTCTTGCTAAGATGGAGGGACTGAGTGAGGGAAAGTGCCTGTAGAGTTTCAGTGTTCTTTTGATGCTGCCAACTCCTATAAGAACTTTGCTGTAACCTCTAGAGACTGCAAGCTACACTTTCAAAACATGGCTTCAGAGCTCTTCTTAACAGTATAGGAATCAGAATTCCTTTGGGGGCAACTTGTTTTATTTTATTGTCATCCATAGCATTGTCTTAGCATTAAGGATGTAACAGAGTGACAGATGGGAAAAGGAATCAGGTAGATAAGCACGTAGGTGACAGTGGCCCTTTGTCCTAGCTGTTGGCCTCACAGATTGGGGGCAGGGCTAGTCCGTACACTGTTGGTGGAGACTAATGAGTGGTGATGGTGCCAACAGTCTAGAACAAGCTGTAAGTATAAATGCAGGCAATCGGCACAAGTCAAACAGTGAAAAGGTAAAGCATACCCCTTGTAAGCATGCATTCCTAACCTTAGCTGGTGTAGTGAAACATCTAAAACAAGAACCTCAGCAAGAGAAATATTAAAAAGCATTGCATGTGATAACAATGGGTTTTAATGATGCTTACTTTCCATTGCCTTCTATTTTTTTTCCCCATTGAGTTTATTGGTACTTGTTAGGTATACAGTACAGTTACATTCATCATTGGGATCCTGTACCTTTACATGATAGGTCTTGATTCTCATTTTTTCCCCATACCCCTGCTCTCCCTTCACCCCTTCCACTATTCCCTATTTATAAAAACTTGGTTAAGTAAAATAGAAGTCAGTGTTATTTGGGCAGAAATGACAATAATCAGGAATGCAGCCTACCTGTAATACTGTTATCTTTCCTGGTAACTCTGCCCACTGATAAAGTTATTGTGTGCAAAGAGCTCCATGGAAGGGTGGGCTTTAAAATGTTGGGGGCCTCAAAGTTAAAAGCAAATGAAAGCCCTTGAGATTAAACTCAGCATCAAAGCTTTTTCAACCCTGGACCTCAGCTCAAAAAACCAGGACTCTGAGAAAAAAAGGTAGCAGACATACAGCTTTCCATTTGCCAGTGTTCCATTTCCAAATATTTGACTATTCTGTAACAATGATCAAGTTTTAGTTCATGAGATTGCAGAGATGTTCAAGATCATTAATAGTAGTTTCTGTTTTCCCCAAAGCCACTTGCTAAACACAAAATTCGTCAGACCTAGTAGTGATCCTGCAACTAGAGCGAATTTAACACAATAGATTTCTAGGTATGATATAAATCAAATTTTACTTCATCTGTCTCTAGGGGAGGGAGACTGGCAGAGTTCTAATCATATACATATTTAAATTTGTAATCAGACTCTTTGGGAGGACAGGCTGTTGTGTTTACCATGAGCTTATCGCTAAGGTTTCTGGGGACTGAGGATAGTTGATTGTAAATCCTGTCATTTTGGTGACTTAATATTTTATATTATCATGATATCAGCATAATTGTGACCTCTGCATTATAGCATTTTATGCATTTCCAGTGAAACTTTTGATGCTTTACTAAAGTCAACAAAAATTCCCATTATTCCCTCTTTTAGAGTACATTTGGCATGAAGTATTAAGGTTGATTTAATGTTATTAGTGCTTAAAGTGGTGCAAAATCCATGAATATACACATCCATCTCCCAGTCCACCATAACACTGCCATAAAATGCTAGGAGATAGGTGATAAACATTTCCTCTCCTTTTTTTCCTCTTTCCCTAATTTTTCCTGCTGGAGGCTGTGCCTCTACCCAGAGGGGATGCGAGTGTTGCCAGTTCCCCCACACTGATCAATCACCAGGGCTTCTACATGCCCAAATAATAGCACAACAGGAGAGCTTGGCTCAGCTGCAAGCCTCATTAAAACTATTCTCAAAGTAACAGCAAGGTTTGAGGAGCGCTCTAGTTGGACCAGACTCTGCATATTTTCCAAGATAATGACCAGAGCAGAAGCATTAGAGGACATAGTCCCTTTTATTTGTGATTTTGGCAAGTTAAAAAAAAATAGTGAAGCAAAGCTAACTATTTCAAAGGATGTCCAATGGCAAAGTCTTGTTTAAAATTCTTAGTAAAAAATTATTACTATGGTAAAACTACTGGGGCTTGAAGGACTGCAAGGGGTAAGTGAACTTGGAGAAGCTAAGCAGCTCTGATTTTCTGGCTCTGAGATGCAAAAAATTTAATTAGAACAAGTGTCGGGAACATAAGTCCAGCACTACCCTCTTTCATGGGTTTCCATATGTTCCACAAGCTTATAAGTCACATAAGTGGGGTGTGTGTGTGTGCTACATGTGTTGTCTGAGTGACTATGTTTGGCTGTGTTGTATGCATGTCTTATGCATGATGCCCGAGTGAATGTGTGTATCTTTTATGTGTATCAGTGTGTGTGTCTTGTGCACGTTGTGTGAGTAGATGTGTATATGAATACGCTCTGTATGAATGAATGTGTACGTGCGGCACAAATTCAGCCGCCGCCCCTGTTCAGAGTTGCAGATCAGCAGTGAGAGCAGAGTTAACGCGGAAACACAGGAATCCCAAATTGATTGTCCAGTGGGTCCTCCTCTTACAACTTTCTGGGTTGTTTCAATAGACAATCTGGAAGGATATTCCTTTACCAGAGCAATCTTGTGCTTCTCTAATCTAGGAAGGGGACAACTGAAAGGGTTCTGAGAGGAGCAACTTCTCCCATTCAATAAGGAAGGTGAACAGAATCTAAGAAAAGCATACAAATGAAACTGACATCATTAAACGCACAAGGGAGATAAAAGGCTAATTGGTGATTTTTTCATTGTTTACTTGTATACAAAATATTTCTAGGAAAGGGGTGTTGATAAATTCTTTTCCATCTCCAGAGAAAACAAAACATGATTCATGTTAATACTGAATCATTTAAGTGAAAGAGAAAGAATAAATCACAGACTTAAGTTTTTAGAAGACACTCTAAAATAGGCTGCACTTTAAAAGTGTTATTCTCTGCCCAACATTATCATCTCCATGTGGTTCTTAAAAGTCTCTGAATGGCAAAATGACTGAAGCGATGCAAAGATATACATAGAAAGCAACTTACTCTACTCATCCACAACACGGCATTTGTGACTCTGAAGAGATGCCCCAAAGACAGAAGGGCCGAGGGGAAATGCCAAGCAAATTGCCCTAAGTAAGGAAGCTCTAGTATTTGCTCATTCCTCACATTTTATATTGACAAAATAGAAGCACAACTTCCTAAAAGTAGGATGGATTTGGAACAAGATGAATGAAAAAAATACTCATAAATGTTTAAATCAAGTAATACTAAATTGACCAAGGAGGGGTATATATTTTCCCATGAAATAATGTCCAAGTATGATTAGAGTTGTGTTGGAACACTGACTTTCAGAGATACAAGATTAATATTTATTTGCTTCTACTTATTCTAATGATAACTCTCATTTAATTGGCCCTGTAAATTTATGAAATCAAACCTAGATCAGTGAAACTGAAAAGTAATCACTGATGAAAGGATATTACAGTTTAAAAGCATGAATGATAGCAGTACAAATGATATGCGTTATGCTATTAAGTAAGTCACTACAGAGTGAATTCAATGAGCATAAAGGAAATGTATTTTGTTATGTCAGAAATACACTTTTATGCAATGTACAAACTTTATGTTGAATGGTCAGTCTTGAAAACTTGATTTCTCTTTTCAAAAGCCAGTATCTGTATTTGGTTAAAAATCAATAACATATTAGAAAGAAAGTAAAGTGTACATGGGCCATAGTGCTCAGGAAAGCCATCATTATGCTTTTAAGTGGATTTCAAAGGTGCACTCTTCTGTGCCTTTTAGAAAGTCTTCAAGGGATGCCTTTGCTTTCGCTGCAGAAAGCCCAGCCATGGTTACTAGAAACTACTTACTTTCTCCTCAAATGGCAAGTGAAGCTCTATTCCCACCTCATACTGAGGATGGCTATAGTCCTGCTCCAGAGGGGCTGAGAAGCCAGGTAGGCATCTGGCAGATTTACTGCACTCTGGTCCATGCCTCCTCTGGTGGCTGAATGCCTGGGTGAAGTGACACAATGAGCAACTGCTTCCCTCTGGATGGGACCTGGAGCATTTTCTCTCCCCTTCACAAAGGCCCCTTGCATTGGCTCAGGCAGTCAGTTTACGTTTAACCCAAACATACCTAAGCAGAATTGAGAGTGCATTTGCCAAAGACTGATTCCCTCAACAAAAGACAGTGGCAGTCTGATGAAAAGCAGAGGATCATAAGGACAATGAATACTTTTTCAAACAAATTATTTAGAAAATTATGTCTCTCTTGGATCTTCATTTCTCCTATGCCTGCTGAAGAATTTTTAGACACATAAAAAGTAAAAGTAGGGAAAATTGCAGCATTAGTGTATTTTGTACATAGTAAGCACTCCACAAATGTTTGCCAACTAAAACTCACAAAATCAGACCAATGATTTTTGATGCAAAGAAAAATCCATTGGATTAATTTCATTCCAATTTTTAAAAATACATAGTTTACACAATCATGTCAAATATATACAAAGTACAGGGGAAAGTTTGTCGTATATAAAAATCACATATCATTATTTTTAAAACCTTGATGATTATTAAGATCTATCAACTTTGGAACAGTTTGCCAAATTCAATCTGAGGCCTTCTCTTTATGTTTCATTTACTTAGTTTATGAGGCTAAGTCAAAACTTCTACATTGATGATTCAATATGTCCTGAACGGATTATAACTTTGCACCTACTTTGCTCTTTTTAAAAACTCACTTAAGATTGGGAAGGTAGGAGTGCATATCAGTTTTGGACTACATCAGAACTGTTTTTCCATCAGCACTATCCCATTAATTATACTACCCACTCTTTCTCAGGCTCATGTTAGTCATCATAAAATGAGAACAATAAAAATTCTTCATTTGCTGAAAGTTCAAATATACTGAAGGTCCAGTTAGCACAAGGCCTTGTACATAAATGGCCAATAAAATTTGTATCATTTTAATTTTGTTATATTCTTGGCACCAAATTTACCACAGTTACTCAAAGCAGGAACCTGAGGATAAGATTTTCCTTTCTCATCTTCACCTCATATTACTAAATTTTGCTGGTTTTACTTTCTAAGTTCTTTTCAAATCTAAATCCTTTTATTTTTTTACCTCTTTACTTCCTTGCTTTGGGTCATGGGATAAACCCTCATTTTATATTTTGAAAAGTTAATATTTTTGGCTTGCTTGACAAGCAAGACATTTTTATTGTAAGAAAAATAAATATCAAAGAATATAAAACTGTAAAACTGAAAGCAAGTGTTTCCTGTAATACTATCAGAAAATATTTGTGAGTGTTTTAATGTATTTTCTCCATTTTCATGCATATATTAATACATGCTCTATATATTTGTGCATGCTTTTTCTTGATTAATTTTACTTAACATAGTTATCATTCCCTATCAATATAATGTAGATATATCTCATATATTAATTGTATAATATTCCATTTTATTCATTTATGGTCAAACTTCTAATCAGTTCATTAACTCTTGCATAAATTACTCCTGCAAACCTCTTAATGATTTCTTTTTTAACAGATATTCTCCCCTCAATCCTATATTCTATGAAGCAAACTGAATAATCTATCTGAAGTTCAAGTTTGACCCTGTGGTGTCACTATTTAAAATTCTTATTTGATTCCCAGTGCCCTGTACAAAGTTCAAATTGCCTAACACAGGTGAAGGGTCTCAATGAAGTAGTTCCTACCTGCTTTGTCAGCTCTATATATTGCTCTCCCTACCTTAATCTTTTGTTTTTAGTTCCTCAAATAGTACCATATCACACTGTCTCCCCTTTCTAGAACACAGGGGTTGGCATGCTTCTGTAGGGCCAAGCAGTAAATACTGGAGATTTTGTGGGTCACAGACTTCTATCTCAGGCACTTAATTATATAGTAGATGTGTTAGAGCACCGCAGACAACACAGAAATGAATAAACTGGCTGTGGAGCCAGTAAAACTTTATATAGAAAAAGAAGGAGAAGACTAAATTTGCTATGTGGGCCATAATTTGCTAATTCCATACAATTGTTTACCTTGGGTGACAATCCTTCCAGAAAAACCTTACCTAGTACTTACCCTTCCATCCTTACCTCAACTCACTGATAAGTTCATAGCTGAACAGGCTTTTAAGAGGTGGGGCCTAACTGGAGGAAATGGGTTATTATTGGGGGACTTTATCTGGTTCCTGATTTCTTTCCAATCCATTCTGTTTCTCAGTCACCATGACTTGAGCAGCTCTCTCTTCCATCATGCTATTCACCAATATTTCTGCCTTACAGCCATCAAACCATGGACTGAAAAAATGAGCCAAACTAAACCTCTCCTTTAAAGTTGTATATGCTAGGCATTTTGTTTTAGCAATGGGAAAGCTGATCTATACAGAAAGTTGGTACCAGAAGTGGGGTGTTGCTTTGTCTGTACGTGACTGATACAATATTCAAATGACTAACATATTGCTTTAGAAAACCATCCATGCAAGTGTATGCTTCTCTCAAGAGATGGTTAGCTACTTGAGGCAAGAACTGTGCTTACTTCATCTTTGTATCTCCAGAACTTATATAATGAACTTAAGTATAAAATACTCATTTAAAATTAGTTTTAATTATTAGTTCTTATGGGGTATATTTACTCTTTATTTCTACCTTATCCCCATATTTTTACTATTGATGAGAAATATTCTACAACCTACAGGAACTTTTGTTTATGTCTACCACTGTTTGGTGGGTTTTAGCCTTTCACTCTTTTTTAGTGGTTTCCATCTTTACTCTATCTGTACATTTTATAACAAGCCATTTCAAATCTTCCAGGAAATATAATAAATCATATTAATAATAAATGCCTTTTTGGTTTTTCTTTTCACACATCCACTGACTTCTAATCTTTTCATTCCCATTCTACATACAAATACCCAAACTGTTTTCTTTATGTTTTTTTCTGAGTAAAAAGCAAGTCTACCCATCCCATTGCTTAGGACAAAAACTTGTAGTGTCCCCAAATCGTATGGGCTTGACAATCATTTATATACTATCTGATCATTTCTCCCGACCAACTCTTGAGACTAGAAGATTGAAACAGCTTCTTGATAATCCTACTTCTAATCTCTTCTCCACAGTTTGCTAGCAACATGATGGAGATATATTTTGTTTGATTATCTTAATAACCAGTGTATTGACATAAATGCATATGAAAGTTATTCTTTCAAAACCTAAGTTAAATCCTGCCACTCCTTACCTCAAATCCACCCCCATGGTTTCTGAACTCACTCAGAATAAAAATAAAACTCTCCAAAAGCTTTTAAAGCCTTTACCTCTTATCTCTCCAACCTGATCCTGCATCCCTAGCCATGTGCTTTTGCCTGGATAGCTTTTCTCCTAGATACTTGCAGGATCAGCTCCTTCCTTCCTCGGGTCCTTATTCAAATGTCATTTTCACAGTAAGACTTGTTTGGAGCAATGGACCTCCAGCCTCAGCCCTTCCTGTCCCCCTTTTCCACTGTAGCACTTGAAATTATCTGCCCTACATATATTTACTTGTTTGTTCTTTCCTCCTTTTAGCATATAAGCCCCATGAGGACAGAGAATTTTTAGTGCCTTTCAGGAAAGACAGGGACTGAACCATAACACAGGCTTAGTAAATAACTGTTGGATTAATAGAGAAAAATATTCATTTTAGATTCTCTCTTCTTCTATTTCTTACAACCTTAGTCAAACTTCCTATTGGTAATTCTCCCTTTCTTTTCAACTGAAAAAGTCATTTCAAAATTTAATTCCTATCTGCCTAATGAATTTCCTTTAAGAATGTTTAAAAATCTACTACTATGTTTTTCATTTATACAATATGATATCATAAAGATTTAGCATTGAAAATAGTTTTAGAAACTTATATAGTGCACTTTTTTATACTTCACATTAAGGTGTGATAATGAATCTTCACATCTCCTACTTTCTATTCCAATGCTCTCTCCTCTTATACCCTTGTCAAGAGCACAGTCATGTGATTTCTGCTTGCTGTGGCAAAGGAGACCTTTCTTTTGACCAATGCATTGGTCAGTTAGTTCTGTACACACTGAAATCATACGTTTATAAAAAGAGAGGCGCACAAGATATATGGTCGTAGGATTACTGTCCCAGTTCCTCTAGGTACTGTGACTTGCCTCTCAAGGCTCTGTATTAAAAACTTACATAACAATTACTCTGTATTTCTAGATCAAATGTGATCATGGATGTGAAAATGCCTTGGGTTTCATAGAGCATTTTGTAAGTATAAGTTTTGTTATTAACTAGAATAGCTATTTTATATGTATAATGATTTTATTTACAAAGAGGAAAGTTGGTGTGTGATTGGCTAAGTGAAAATTTATCACAGAATTGGAGAAATCACTCAAGAGTCATGTGGTTACGTTGTTAGCATCTCCTTATTCCCTGAACTAGAGCATCATTCTTCTTCTTTTTGTAGAAAACATGTTCCACGAATCCTCAATCTCTCTCACAATATTTTCAGACTGGATGCTCAGTATATACCTGTAAAATGATCAGCTTTTTTCTTAAAGTCTGTTAACTTCCCTTGATGTCCACTGGGAAAGAATTTCATAAAAGTTCACTTCTTTTGTTCTTATATTAAATGTGAAAAAAATTAACATTACTTTTTGATAGAAACTAGAATGTTAACATATGATATAAGATCCTTTGGCAACTGTTAGAGATGTGCTCAGCCTAAATGAACCACCTTACATATGTTTGGGGAATTCCTACCTGTAAAGATTTTTACTATGAAGTAGGAGCAAGGCTCAAACTAACTTCAGAAAGTATCTTCCCACTTTCTTGGTTATCAATATCTGACATGAGAATCAGTTTCCTGAAGAAACTTGATGCTTTGGACAGTTATTTCAGTTAAACCATGGTTCTCTGTTCTTATAACATAAGTATTTGTTCAAGCAAAACATGTCTTGACATTGGCAGTCCTAAATGTTTAATAAAACAAACTATGGAAAATTATGTTTCCAAAGATGGCTGAGATGTCCATCTTACATACTCTGGTTAAAGAATTGTATTGATACACTTCCATCCAGAAATAGGATTCATGTTCATTCCCTTCCCTCAGTCCTGGGCAGAACTTAGTGACAGTCACAAAGACTATGATAAAGTCATTCTATATGCTTTGGGTCCCTGAGTCTTGGAACTTAAACACCATGTTGTGAGAAAGGGAAACATTCACATTGGAGGATGAAATATAGAAATTCCAGTCAAAGTCCTAGATGAAGTCACAGGGGATAGCAGCACAAAGCACCCAAACTATGTGGAGGTCTGGCTCCAGATGATTCCAACCCCCAGCCTTTGTTCTGCCCAACAAATACCAATAGAGAAAAGCTATCACCACCAAACACTGCCTGAATGGCCTACTTATAAGGAAATGATGTCACTATTTCAAACTATTAAGTTTTGTTAAAGACAGTAATAAGTAATCAGGACATACATACTTTTCTGTTTTCACATATACACTTCCATTGGTCAGTGGATTCCATCAGTGGTGTAAATACTATCAGACAACTGTCAAACTAATGAGAAGAGTGTGTTTGAGAACAGGAATGAAAATACTACACTGATGGTTATCAACAGCTCTTTAAAAAATCCTTACCCCAGGTAAGTGGATGGATCTTTATTATGGTGAGGGATTCCCTTCCCTGTCCCAAAACAATCATATTCAATGAACACATTTAAAGGACTAAGGTCAGAAAACCATAAGGTCTTGCTATTTGGTTTAAATCTCTCTCCACAATATCAGGACTGATCTCCAGCACATTCATATTAGTTATGAGATCTTGAATAAGTTATATACCCCTTGGTGCCTCATTTTCTTCACCTCTAAAAGGGTTATAATCGTATCTACCTTACAGAGTAGCCACAGGAATTTAATGAGTTAATATTAATAAAATATCCTATGGGTAGCACATAGATTTATATGTTGTTTTTAAATAAAAATTCCTATTGATCATGGCTCTGAACAGAAAATCATTTGCTGATTCACTTTTATTTTTGTGCATTATAATTTTAACAAGATGAATTTTAAAGGGTTTATGCCTTTATTTTATTCTTCATTTCTTGACTAGGGGCAATGTGTGAATTAGATTCATATTTTCCAAAACAGTATTAGAGAAAAATGTTTTTAATTACTGAAAGGATATCAATAATGAAAACAGACAGAAATACTATGTTTTCCTTCAGATGTTCTGACTAAATTACAAGAAATGAAGGAAATAAGAATTTTGTTCCTTGATGATCAAATCTTAGAGGATATCTCTGCTGATTCAGGCTGCCAGATTCCAACTAGGTCTTAATTGTGGCCAGAAGGTGCAAAATTCCACAAGAAAGTTTCACTAAAACACATCCAGTACAATGCAATACTCCCTTTATAAAGATTTTTAAAATTGTAACTGTATATACTTCACCTCAATTCCTTCTGAATAAAAACTACACTGCTGAATTAATTCCTGATGAAGCTGATGTTGATATAGATTATGATATCATAAGGCTGATAATTATGAGGGGAAAACTGATGACCACTCTTGCAATAAGGCAATACCTTGTGCATATGATAATACTTTGTGAACATGCTCTCAGAGCTGAGTTCAGACAGAGAGAGTATGATTTAAACCTGCTGAGAAGCAGTTTTCTGAATCTCTGGAATTAGTGCATTCATTAATATTTTAAAAAATAATTCTCTTAGATTGATTTTCATAGAACAGCATCCACCAGGCAGGTCTACATTTTCAGAGAGAAAAAAAAGAGACCTTCCAAAAAAAATACATTTCTTTATTATTAATTTCACACTGACTTTCTAAATAGAATTGTTTGCAAAAAAGGATCAAGTGGCCACACCTTAAGGATTTTTTTTAACACATGAAGCTTGGCTTTCATATTTTCTACAAATCTTTATGCAGTTATAAGTTTACATACTCATATATTTATTAATTCAGCTTTTCTTCCTTTCATGAATAAATTATGCTTAGGTAATTTCCATATGAGCCTACTGGCCTTCTCTAGGGCTTTAAATCAGAGAGACCGGTGAAACTTTATGTACATTCAACAGCAGTTTAGAGATACATTCAAAAGCACTTGACGTCATCCATTCAACTGCTTAAAATTCTGCTGGGGAGACACTATCACCCCATATTCCCGGCCAAGATCATACTTGTATCTTGGGAGTCAGTGTGTTCATTGCTGTTACAATCACTGTTACCACAGTTCTATATAAGCAGTTCACGACTGAAATAATTAAGATGTTTAGGGTTTGTATTATCAATCTCTGGCCCATCTTAAGTCTCTTCTGTTGTGTACTTTGTGTTGCAGGCGTGTGATGATTCATCACACCTTCTCTGCTTCTATGGGGGAAAAACCAGGTCCAGCAATGCCACCTTTGAGAGATTTTGACTTTTGATGAACACACACACAAAATCAGTCTTAAATCTTAAGGCTCTGTATTGATCCTGAGGCTTCACAGCTATGCCACAATTGTTCCACATTGCCCGTATTAGTGAAGTCACCACTGTCCCACACAAAGGACATGTGATCTCTGCCTAGACAATGCCAAAATAGCTGGGGGAGTGAGAATTCTGTTATGCTTCCAGGTACTATACACAGCTCCCTGAAGAACAAATCAGCATATACTGGAAACACAGATGCTTTCAGGTTTTTCCTTTTCTTTCAGGTGTTCCAAGGCAAGCAGATAGAGTCATAAGTAAAGCGACTTCTACAACGGCTTAAGTAAAATTTGAATCACAAGGTTTTCTCCTTCAGCATGTGCTAGCTTAACCTTTAAATGATTACTAGTAGGATCTCAACATTAATTAAAACTAGACTGTTTTCCATTTACTTTCCCCCTAAAGAGAGAAAGTTAGCGCTTTTGTCAATTTACATACTATTATAGCCAAAGCTTCTGTATATACATATAAAACGTGAAATACATATTTGACCTGGTTTAAATGCTGAGTTCAAATGTAAATTCTGAGTATCACAATCCATAAATCTCTTCTTCTTTCACTGTGTTTCAGGCAATTTGGCTACTGGAAGCCTGCACACTAGTAGGTATGAACACATCCCTATGGGTGGCCCCGAGTTACACCAGCTACAGGGGTCCCAGTTTGTAAGATCAAATCAAGCAATAATTTTATGACCATTATGATTGTTTCAATTCAGATTTAGTAAATGAGAAACAATAAATAAGCATTTCAATTAACAAATATACTAGAGACATGAAACTTTCCACTTAACGTTTCTTTCATAATGCCTTCAAGGAGCAAATAAACTCTTCAGCCTTCCCTTGTCTTTTCTCCAAAGGCAAACAACTGCTTGCTACATGAACAGGAGTAATTTACTGATAATATTTATTGATAATCAATTAGTGATGACTACTTTGTGTGTATATTTGTTAAGAGGTTAAAAATATCTTACTAATCATCTGTTTTTGTTGTTGTTTTGTTTTTTGAGTTTTTTGTGTATTTGTGGCTTTTAAACATTCTAAAATCTAGAACTCGAGGCCTTTATTAAGAAAGACGGAGGCTCACAATGGATGATCCTGATTTTGGTGCTCAACCGTTGTGGTTATTAATCCTGTCTGCCATGTTGCATAATTCAAAGGCTGAGCCCAAGGTTCACCTCTTGTGTGTCCCAACGTCTGCCTACTATCTTCCATTCTGCAACAGTCAGTCTGTCTCTTCTGTTCTCCAGCAAGCTCTCACGTCCCTAATGCATACTCAGTTTGCTAATGTGCTTGCACCCCAGTCCTCTTCTCCAATGGGAGCGTTTTGATTTGATCTTGTCTTACTGAGAAGTTCATGTCTCAACTACTAAGATTTTTTAAAAATGGTCAATTTTTATTGTAGATATCAAAAATTTAGCATTATATTATCTATTATGCATCTACTAAATTGTGTGTGACTCCAGAGATAATCTGATGTATCTAGACTGAAAGCACATACAACTGGACAATAACAAGATTAATATATGTCATTCTATATCACGTGGAGTTAAAGGAAAATATAAATAAATGGAATATCAAAGGCATGGTTTGTTTAGAGCTTAATGATCTTTTTTTTTCTAGTATTCAATGGTTAAATATATTATATTGTACATTTCCATCACTTACAAGATATGACTTTGGACAATATGGTTTATCTTTTTAGTATTCAATGCTTCAAAAATTATACCCTTTAACTTCACTTGTAAGCTATATGACTTTAGACAATTTATACAAATTTTCTAAGTTTCAGCTTCATCTGCAAAACAGGTATGAAAGTAATAGATTTTTGTGTTTTAGAATTAAACAAGATAATGATGTAGAGTTTTTTTAAAAGTGCCTGGCACATAGTAATTGCTCAACAAAAGCTAATAATAACACTAGGGACATTAAACATCATAATTGAACAAATATGCCACATAATCTTAGTTTAGTTATTTGCATGCATGTGACTGATTTATTTACCTGCCAAAAACTCCTTAAAGTAGTGGCCATATTTCATTTTAGGGAATGCACAGTGTACATGTTGGAATTCAAGCATGACCACATAAAACAACTTAATTCATTGTGTTTATAGTATTAAAGATTTCATTTACTTATTTATTGGTTCACTAATATGCACTGAGCCACTAGCGAATGCAAAGCAGAAAGTCTCTGCCTCAGAAAAACCAAGTCCCTGTCACCATGGATTTATAAATGGAAGTGCAAGTGCAAATGGGAACTACAAATAGATAATTTGAGTATTGATCATTCAACTGAGAAGAACCTTTTGGTGGCTTAACAGTGTATAAGTTAAGGCAACACATTCATGGCATGAAAGCCGAATCCCAATGTACGGCTTCTGCAGGGAATGGAAGGAGCATAATAATAGTCACATGATCACACGATGATAACGATGACAAAAGTGATGATAATACCATCAACAATGACTGAATGCTTACTATATGCCAGGACCCTAAGGTCCTAGATGCAAAGGTCCAAGTGACTACTGAAGCTGCCAGACTAGGCCAGGCCCTGCCATCTAAGCAGTTCTCAGAACAAAGGCTTTGTGCTTGGTAGCATACAGGAAGGTACAAACAGTTCCCAGTTCCTTTCTAAATGGAACCATAAACACAAATCAAAGTGCACTCCTCATGCATGGCCAGTGAGGAAGGATGCATGCTCTGCCCAACCCTAGCCACCACTGAGGCTATCCACGGCAAAAGTTCATGGGAATAAACAACAGCTGTCTTTACTTTCATCATTATTCTAGACCTTGGAGTCAAAAAGTTCTATCTTTGATTAAATTTGGAGAAATTAACAGGGGTGGATCTCAATAGAGAAGCAGTGGCTTTAGACTCTGTGCTATGGATCTGCTATGTCACTGATGCTTTGGTATTAATTCAGAAGGCAGGATCCGACACTCACCATAGGGCCAGGAGCATGCTCTTTCAAAGATACATTACCGTAATGCACTTGACCAGCACAGCCCTTATTGTTACCATGAGTTAAGGCCAATTCATTTGAGCTATAAAAATGAAAACAACAATAATAATGAACCTCTGGTACACACGTTGGCTTCCCTACAGAGTCCCTCACAGAATATGGAACTGGTGGCTAACATGTAGATTTGTGGTACTTCCCAGGGGACTCCATAGTCCAAAAAGCAATGAATGCACTAAGCGAATCCATAACTGCAGTTTTCTCATGTGTGATAGATAATAATATCCCTCATTTTACTTAACTGTTTTGGGAGCGCATGTATGGATGAGCACAGAGGAACAGAAAAAATGGCTTGTACAAACTGTAAGCAGGGTACTGCAGTATTTTTATGGGCTTTGGTTCCCCTCTGGAGGAGGAGGAGGAAGGTATAACCAGGGGTGATCTTTTGGATTACAGTATACATTTTGGATCGTGTCATGCCAAGAATACAACATAAAACTTGCCTTGCTCTTAACTGAGAACATGGCACATGCCACAAAAATCTATCAGCCCACTGTAACTGTTTGCATACATACACCACTACTCTAGATAAAATTCATAGGTTGCCTCACATGAACCAGTTGTGACAGTTACTGTAATATACTTTAACTCCTAGAGAGACTGAAATATAAATTATTTCATTGTGATGTAGTAATTGGGTTGATTCAAGAACAGGTACATGAAACATCAATTTATTGATAAGAATTCCTAATCCTAGACACTTTTACTTTGCTTCAATTTATCCCCCTGTAAAATGAGATTAATGACAGTTACAGTGTTATAGATGTTTCAGGAATGTCAAGTTGAAGGCATTGTTTTAGTAACTATTCAACATATGCATCTTGCTTAATATATATAAATCTTTGAAATCACCTTATCTTTAGAGCTGTTAAAGTATAAATTATTATTAAAAATATTAGCCTTGAGAATTATAATTACTGCTTTATTATTTTTCTCATTATGCTCATTCTATAGGGGCTTTCTTGTAAATATCCCAAATGAGCTATTGCCTTTATTGTAAGTCAACTTAAGGTTTGCTCACAAGCTTTAAAGACACAAAGTATGATACAAGATCTAAGATCTCAAGTAAGACAAATTCGTAATCTCTTTTCCAAATGAAGTTTTAGAAAAACTAATGGTTGGATGACAGTTTCTTACAAAGGATACAGACTTGTTTAGTGACTTTGACTCCTTTTTTTGGAAACAGGCTGGCTAATATTTAATGATTTCATACTACTAGATACTATCAGATACTAAGATAGACCTCCAAATCCCATTAGAAGCTGCTGGCCTTAATGAGGTTCACATATGGCTTCCTTTCCTGTTTTTCCTGTTTTCCTTTTCCTGTTTTTCTAAGCCATTGCTCATTGCTGACTCAATGAGCACAGTAAGAAGTACAGACAGATGATGAAATCTGACTCACAGAATAAACTAGAATAACCATTTTATATATATATATATATATATAAA
>NW_022900929.1:56211471-56232450 GCF_012274545.1 Fukomys damarensis | reverse complement strand
TATATATATATATATAAAACTTTCTGCTGAGTATTTTCTAAAATGAGTTACATGCAAAATCTCATTTTATCTTTATACTACCTCAATAAGATAATCAATGTTATCACCTGCATTTTACATATAAGGAAGTGGAGATTCAGTAAGAGAGCAACTAGCATAAAGTCAGGCTGCTGCTATTTTGCCCTCCTTAAGTCTTTCCTGGTGCCTTAGGATAGAAGACCCTGCCACAATTCAATAGAATGGGCTATGCTTTTAGCAACAAACAACTCTGATTTACATATAGTTTTAAAAATTTATAGCATATTTCTCACTTATGCTTAAGTTCAACATGCATCACTGGGGACTCTGTTTCCTGCTCATTTCCTGAAGCTCGGAGGTTCAGAGCAGCCACCATCTCTCGTCAAGGAAGAGGGAAAGAATCTTTCACAGTATCTTGTCCTGGCATGTGTCAGCCTATAGGAAACATGTCGTCTCTACTCAGAGCTCTTTGGAAAGAACTAGATATGAGGTTTCCCAGACCTAGAAGAGGGAGAAAGTTTAGTTCTCATCATGCCTAGCAGAGGCCACCTACAGGTTTGCAGGTGGGCAGTTGCAGTGACCCTTGTGGTACTGTGAGGAATCTCTCATCCCTGCCTTCAGGCTAAGGATAAGGAAGTGTTCCTGAAAAGGTTGTGCGGCTTGCCTAATGTTGCCCGGCAAACTACTGGAGGCAGGGGAATGCTGAAAGCCCAGGTTTTTTGAGTCCACTAAAGTTTTCTAACACATCCCCATATGAACTAACTTCCTACAGTGACAGTTTCCAGTTTACCCTACCGCCTGGTCATGGATAAACAAAAGTCAAGCTGGCGTTAGCATTACCTGTGATTGAAGGGCAGATAGAGCTTCCTCATAGGTGGCCTATCCCTTAGAAAATACCAGGATGCATTTATACCCTTGAGTTCCACGAAGATCACCGTCTTACCTGCCTCACGAACAGGAAGCTGTTACTCTCCTCGGCTTATACTGGACCTGCTGAGACTAAGGGTCAAGGCAGAGCAACAATCCATCGTCTTCAGAGGAAATGGCAGGGGGGGATTTGAAACAGGGCTTCAGTCTAAGCCAAACTGCTTCTTCTAAATGATCATCACTGCATACTGAACCCAAGCACAGATTTCACGCAGAAACCTGCTTTTGTCAGTTAGTACAAACACTGCAATGGTTATGCTCTAGGCTGAAAATCACACAGGGAATAAAATCCTAACCAAATGTCACCTCCTTCACAAAAATCTACCCTAATGCCCATGAGGATGTGATTTTTCTTTTCCCTGGAACTTTATATAAACGTTTTTATTAAAAAAATTTTCAAGAACATGTAGAAGATGTTTCATTCATCTTGTCTATGTATTAGCTATGTTATCTGACAATAACAATCTTGATACAAATGAAAAGATATGTTAAAACACCAGAGTAAAACTATCTTATTAAAATATAACATGTACAGGAATGATTTTTGACAGAAATCATCTTATACAACACCAAGTTAGGTTCCTTGGTGGAATCTCCAAGATTCTAAAAGGCACTCAATATATGACAAACATTCTTTTCTGCTGGCTATGTCCACACGGAAATTCATAAAGATGAGGAAAAAGAGCATCAGGCAACATGAAGACTATTCTATTATTATACTGTTAAAGAAGAATTTTAATAAAAATAAAAAGCCTTAAAGATCTTTAGTAAGTGAACCGCAGGAGTCAGGCTTTGAAAATTTTTAATTATGAGTATTGTTAGCAATAGCTTTTATTGACAGTAAGAGTGATAAATTACTCTTGGGGAGTCTTTGTTATGATTGCCATCTCAAATTTTTCCTTCTTATTAACCCTTCAATGCCTAGTGATCCATTTTTGGAATGCCATAACAATGGAACATAATGAAATGTGTTGTCTTCAAATTCTTGTTCCTTGAATTTTTCTACGTAATATATATGAATTTTATGCAAAAATTAAAAATTTCAATCTTTGGCATAAATGGATTCATAACATAGGGAATAATATAATTAGTAAAACTCACACCTTTCTTTTAAAATCCCTTAGCCAAAATTGTCATTCTCCTGCTTTTCTATATCATTCATCACAACACTAATGGACTGGTTTAAGGGTCTTAACATCTGAGACTCACTGCTTGATTTATCAGCACATCTGGATTTTGGCTGGTTGTTCAGGTGCTTATCTACTGGTTTCTAAGTATACTTTAAGTACATAAGTAACAAGCTTGATAGGCAAAGAATGAAACAACAACAGTTGCCAAAGAAACATGCTAAAGGAAAAGAATGAATGTGTACAGAGTATTGCGGAGAGGGTAGAGAGTAGCAAGGTAGGAGGTAGTAGGGACCACTAAAAATCAACATGATTATCAGATAAAATCATAAAGAGTTTATAAAAATTTAGGATTTTGTAGAGATATTTAAAATCCTAAGAACGTTTTAGTATACATATGAAAGAGTCACACATAGCTTTTGGGGGAATAATTACACATTCAAAAACCAAATATTTATTTGTATAACATGGAGTTTCTTAGTTATCTATCATATTTAGATAATATAGTGTAAAATAAGACAGTCACAATGTTGAACTCATATCACTTGTCTTAATATTAATATATACATGTTAATTTTATGTCATCTACTTTTTTCCTGTCAGAATCTGAAGTCAGACTACTCTGACCCATGAAATAAAGGTTGTCCTAAAAGACTTTGCAATATACAGTGCTCTCTGTCCAGAGAGAACTGAGGGATAAAAATCTGAAGATTCCCAACTTGCACGCCAGCATGACATGTCCAAAGGAACCACTGACACTTCCAACCTGGAGTGCACTTAAAAAAAAACCAAATCTTCAGAATTGGGCATGTAGCTCAATGGTACAATGCTGACCTAGTGGGCACAAGATTCTGGTCCAACCCGTAGCACTGCAACAAAACAAAACAAAACCTTCAGTTCTTCCACTAATGTCACTGGTAAGAAAACACAAAACATTATTCTCTTAGCAGAGATGTCTGCAAAGAAGTATGCCTAGATTAGGCCTTTCTGTCATTTGGGGGAAAGATACATCTTCAGTGCTAGTATAAAATCACTACAAACAACACCCTCCCCCTAGATTCTAGCTGTCTCCTTATATATGGTTTTCTATGCCTTAATACACTCACTCAGCCTATCTTTATTGAATAACGATAGTGTGTCAGGCACTATGCTGGGCTAGGCAGAAATAATCTTTACCCTTTAAGGAGTCTGTAGTCTAGTAAGTATAATAGAGAGTGAACTAATGTTCAAAATGAATAATTACACGTGGAAGCATCAGGGTTTCTAAGAACCTGTGAAGAAGAGAAAGAGCCTGATTCTGCCAGAGAAGGTTTATGCAATCAGTAATATTTAAGGTAAGAGTTGTACAATATTTTCCTTCAAGATATGATGTGCTGCAATAGAGGGTAGATTAAGTTTACAAAATAGAAAATAATTAACTTTTGTATGTTACCTTTGCCGAATGCTCCTTTGATCTTCCAGCAACACAATAAGATAAAATTATTACTGTCATCTTACAAATGAATCAGAGAAATAAAATGATTTATCTCTGATTGCTTGACTACATGGCTTTGAGTTGAAACTAATTTTCAGAGTCAATACAGTAATATTGTCAATTTCCAGGATTATAATAATCAAGGAAGTTTACAGACTTAGTCATAGGTTAAGTGGCTCAGTAATGAAACCTTATATTAGTACAATATTTTATAGTTTTCTTATCCCATGCCACATATAAAACTATAACTACTCAAATCAAACAACCAGGTTAACCATTCTTTTTTGTGACCACTTAATAATCAACTATATTGAACTGACTCATGGAAAATTTATTTCATATATCACAAAACATTCAGGTAAATTCTCTTCCTGAAAAATAATAGACAGCATAACTGTGATTGTAAAACCAAACTTCATTCAAAGACTTTAATTTCTGCTTCAAATGTGGCAATAAACAATAAACATGCTATTATTTTCAAGAATTTAATTGTAATAATTTTTTTTTTTTTGCTGGACCTAGTGAAAGTAATCTTTTCCCATAGAGCTTTCCTCATAGAACTTCATGGTGCTTTTTTCTTCCTGTGTGACTTCTAAGAAGTTCTGAATCTCATACCAAAAATAAATCTGTATCAATTTACTAACCACTGTCAAAATAAAGAAAATTTAAAGTGATTCAAAATATCAAAAACAACTTAGATTGCAACATGAAATAAAGACAATTATTTTTCTATAAAATGTTTTTGGAATTTCCTTCTGGATGGTTTTCCATGCCTTGCAGTGTATAATAAGCAATTATTTTAGTTCTAGGCCACCAATGAAACATTTTTACTAAAAATATTATTTAAATAAAAAGAGAAGCTTTTCTCAATCAAATATGAAAATTATCTATGACTTCATCTGCCTAAAAGTAATATATAATGAATGAAAACAAAGTATTAATTTGGATGGATACTGGATATTGGAATTCACGTATCATTAAAGAATACTGAAGTAGTTTATATACCTGCATAATATATAATAACATCCAAACTTCTTGGATTAGTAACTTCTGCACTAGCTGTTTACTACAAATATTTTCAATCAATTGCCACAGTAGGGATGGCTCAACTATGTTTTTGGCATCCTGTCATGATTTATATTACTGCTTCATTTAGTTCACATTAATCAAAGACATCAGGATATAGTGAGAACATGACAAACACAAGGATCCCAAAAACAACAGGCATGCAGAGGGCTGACCAGAGTGCCGTTCTGCCACAACAGAGCAGACTCCACCTCTAAGAGCTTTGCTAGATGAGAAAGCAAGAGGCATGCAGAGGGCTGACCAGAGTGCCGTTCTGCCACAACAGAGCAGACTCCACCTGGGAAGAGACTGGGGGTGCTCCCATATGTCTGGCCAAGGTGAGCCCAGAAAGTAAGGTGGCTCACAAACTATGAGCGCAAGTTGTACTGGGACGACCTGGAGAACCCAGTCATTTGGAATGTGGAAACACATAAGGGGCATGGGGGTATATGGACACCTAAGAGCTTTGCTAGATGAGAAAGCAAGAGAAACTAATGCTCTCAAATGCATCTTAGCTAAAAAAGATTCTGACTATAAGTTGGTTCTTGGGGATATGTTATACTCGGGGGGGGGGCAATGCTCTAGGTGTGTCCTTCTTAGAATACACAGCAGATAAAGAAGAGAAATAAGCATTTCAAGCTTAGGAATCTGGAAATGCTCAGTCACAAAGTGAAAAACCCAAGCTCCGCTCTTTGAAGTCTTGTGGTCAAAACTCTTTTCACTCTCTAACATGCGTTCGTGGCTAAGGCCACTTCACTCTCTCAATTCTATATGGCACAAAACTGCCCAGTGGCACAGAAGACCAACATGAGGGTAAAAGAAAATCGCTGAGCTCTAGCTCTTCTCTTGTAATCCTTGGAGAACAATTTAGTACTGAACTTGTATCCAGGATACAGAACACTTCTTCCTGCACTGAGAGAGAATGACACAACTGGGCATTGTAGTGTGACCTAAACTCAGATAAACATTTAGATGGTGACTTGCCCTTCACCTGGCATTAATCCTTTGCCCTTCAGCTTCAGAAAAATGTGAAACAGTCAGAGAAGGAAAGTTAAACCACCGCTGCTTCCTTATAGTATAAAAGCTTCTATGAAGCTGGATTTGCCCTCATTGTGCTACTTTATGTTCCCGATGAGGAGGCAGGTAAGGAGCACTCCTTAACCGTTAAAAGGGGCTTGAGCTACCTTTTCAGCAGGCAATTGACAGGGTGCTGGTGCCCTCTAATTATATATTTTTTTCGTGTGCATCAGATCAAGTCTAGGACCTTGTTCATGTGAGGCAAGTGCTCTACCGCTGAAATACCTCCTCAGCCCTCTGATCCTGATTCTATGATCCCAATTCAACATTA
This sequence comes from Fukomys damarensis, assembly GCF_012274545.1. Lineage (NCBI taxonomy): Eukaryota > Metazoa > Chordata > Mammalia > Rodentia > Bathyergidae > Fukomys > Fukomys damarensis. Next base: position 56,226,491 of record NW_022900929.1, on the reverse strand, counting down.
CCCCCACTTTTCTCTGCTTTCTTTCCTTCCGCACAGCAATCAATAGTTGGGATTCAAGCATACCATCATTTCCTATTAATCACATTATAGCTGAGAACCATGTAGTCTTAGGCTAGCATATGAAATGTTATAAAGCTCTCTGCCTCACTTATCGATCAACAATGATAGCTTTTAAAACTGATTCTCGTCAGAAGGTGATTACACTTTTTTAAACTGTTGAATTTTGGTCTTATTTTTTCTTAATGCTATGTTGCCCACACAAAGGGTATATTAAAACATCAAATATTTTTCCTAATACTTTTTCTGCTAAAAAGGGCCATCCCATTTAAAAACTGCATGCATGTTCCAATTCCTACAGTTTTATCATTTGTCAACAAATCAACTACTTGCTTAGCAGCCCTCATGAGGGATTTAAAATAGCCGCCATGAAAATCCTGGGCATTAACTATTTTATAACAAACTTGATTGTCACCTATGATATTTCAAAGATCACTCCTCATATAGACATCATGCTGGAAATTAGATGCAGGGCCCGCTTTTCATGGAACATTATGCAGAGGCACTCTGACTAATAAATCTTTGTAGCTAATGCATTCCAGATGGAAGCCATGTCTCACAGATTTAACCTTCCTAAACCCTTCCAAAAATTCCTCCCATCAAAAGCTCTCTGGATGAGATATGTTTGATTGAAATGGGGTCATCAATACATGACAACTAAGTAATAGTACAAATGATTACTGCCTGCAGGAAAATTGCCATATTCCTTCCCACAAAGACATAGTTTTGGACAACCCTCAGAACAAGAAGATGGCCTGATACGTCTTACTGGGTAATTTAAATGCCTTTTTGCCTGAATCTCCAATGCCATTCACAGATGCTATGCAGGGAACAGCCATTTCTATCTAACTTTTGCACCTATATAACAAAGGCTGCTACATGGAAGGATAAGATTCTTCCAGAAGCCACTAATTAACATCCTGTTTAATCATGTCCCCATGTTTAGCAGTCTACATCATTAGTTTATGTCAGTCAGGCACAATGCAACATCAAGACACCTACATGTGGATCCTCGCAGAATCAGTCATGTGCAGTGGTGAGGGCAGTGTCAAACAAGATTGGAGCTGCTCTGTAATATTCAGTACCATTACAAATCACCCCATCGCAGGCTATTTCATGTAGCCTGCAAGCACCTGGATTTTTCTTCCAGGAGTTTTTAAAACAAAGGTCAACTTACAATGCACTGTTTTTTTTTTTTTTTTTTTTTTACAATACTTTTGTAAGGGGACTGAAGTTCTAGGAATGGTTTACAGCTGCCACATTCTGCTATATGTTCTCAGAGTGGATCCTCTACAGCAGAGACCACCTTGAACAACCAGGGCCCAGAAGATTGCACTGGAAGTTACTTATGGAAAGTTTTAAATTCATAACCAACTTTTCCCATCTACCCTCAAAATCATTAAATTCTGGAGCTGATATGAAGTAAAATTTCATTAGTTCAGACTGATGAGAAAAGGTCGGAATGAATGAATGAAACAGGAATGCTTCAAAATATAACCAAGTGCCTTTTCTCTTTTATTTTGTTTTTACTTTCCACAACTACAGATTTGGGGAATTAACTGCTAACAAACATTACTTCTAGTGTATCTTAAAATAGAATACTGTTAGCCACAACTGTTTAGATATTACAGATTCTCATGCTGCTAAACTCATGCAAAATGCCTCTTTACACTCTTTTGGTGGCTCTCTGCCCAATACAAGCATCCCTGAAGGATGCAATTCAGAGACTCAGGCTCCACTCCAGCTCCAGCTCAAAGCTGGGGGCTCCTAAAGTCTCCAGATTGTTTCCCTTCTTTACTTAAGATGTTTTGGCTGTAAACTTAGTGGGCCCAGTTGAGACATCAGAACCAACTTATATCCTCTGCCAAATAAACATATCAATTGTTGGAGATTCTGACTCACTTGGTTCTGACACAGGATTGGTAATAGTTAACAGTTGAAAAGAATTCCCCAACTCCCTAGCTGATTTCCTAAATCTCCTGTGGAGAAACTAGATTGGATAAACTCAAAGGCACCTCACAGCTCTCAAATACCATGATTCCACTGAATGCATGCTCACACTTACAAAAATGATTTCACATATATGCCTTGGAAAAAAGTTCTGGGACAAAATACTCAATAATAAAAACAGTAATCACTAACCCTTATCAAATACACATTTCACCCCTGGTGCGGTTCCAAGTATACCGCACAGAGCAACACTATACTCATGGCAGTCTTAGGAGGCTGAATTAGGGGTGGTACCTGTTTATTATTTTCTCCCATGGTTGGGACACAGCAAGCTAACTAACTACAATGCTTAAAACAATTTTCTGACAGTTGAGATTAAAGATATTTTTCACGTTTCTAGTTTTTAAAAAATAATGATCATGTATTCTTGTTGTGACAAATAAGCTCAAAAATTTTAAAAATCAAATTTATAAAGATGATTTGGTACAACATACACTCATTGGCACAGTAAACCCAGAAGCATAGGACACTACATCTGTCATTATGTGGGTAAGAAGCCAGCCAATTACAAATGGAAAAAGATGTGTTCTCCAGAAACCTAGGATGAAGGAAGCAATCATAGCAGCATGGAATTTAGTCCCTGGCAGCTGCAGCAAAAAGAGAAAACCTCCACTGTTGCACAGCAAGCCTTAGTTAACTAAAAGAAGTACGTCTGATCAAGAGGCTTAAACTTTTCCAAAGCTCTAAATCTAAAGAGCAATTTCCATGTGGAGTTAGAGAGAAGAATTGTGATTTTATTATTCTAGCACTTTTTTTGATGATTTACATGTATTTATTTTTGTGTTACTGGTTCTTTTTTAGCTTTTTATTAGTACATGTTTGTAGTTAATAATGTATACACACCTTGTGGGGAGCTGGTACATGTACATGACACATCTTAATTCCTTTTCTCATTCCCTTTCTTTCTCTCCCATCTCTTGATCTATCTCCCTAGGTTCTATCATCTATCATTTATTTTGCTCTTTATTCTAACATTTTTAAGTTGATCAACACCTAAAGGCAAATTTATACCCACGTAGGACTGAATTACCTTAAAATCTGAATTGGTGAAGTCAGAACTTCGACATTATCAGATTGTTAGCCCCATCTTTCCCTTTTTGTTCCAGAATTCATGGATAACAAATCTAGATTTTGTTCTCTGTATAAACCATTGGTCATCAGACTAGGAAAAAGGCATTTATAAAATAGTTCCAGTTTCTTTGATCATAGTCTTTAAATGGTCTTCTAGACATTGAATAATAGGAAATATTGAGAAGAGAAGAATAAAAAGCCAAAGCCCTTTATAAACGAGAGGACAGGCGTTGCTTGTGAGTGAGTGACATATGCAGAAACAACCCTAAATCATACAGTATAATTATCTTCTTTATGCTCTGGCTCTAAAATTCTTAAGAGCCCCTGCCCAAATGTCCTCCTCACTTTGATCTATGGTTGTAATCTTACATTAAAACTCAATCACACCAGGGAACGTCATTTTGCCAGCTTTCAGGCAGGTCTTAACAATAGACCCCTGGCTGAGACAAGCATGGAAGAGATCAAGCACTCTTCACCTCGCTGCACAGAGGGGGCTTGCAGAGGCAGGCACACCTGAGGGATGCCTAGCTGGCTCTGAGGGCTTGCTGGGCTCATTCCCAATGACCTGGTCTGCAGGCACGTGCAGAGAATCAGCAGCCACTGTAACCAATGATCATTTTATTTAGTTGGTGTTTCCAGTAAGGGGAAAGTCATTCTTAGATATCCCATTTCTATTCTTCATTTTTAAAACCAGGCTTCTGTAAGCATCATAAGTGGAGAGACAGATTAAATTTGAATAGGAGGAATACATGTACTTAAAGGTTTTTGTTTTTTGGGTTTTTTTTTTTGTAATGATGATTGGAATATACATCATGACTTGGCTTCTTTGTATTACTGAGTAGTCTCTCTACACTATTTCTTCAGAAACTCTGCAGAAGGAAAGTACTTGTCTTTTTCAGAATCAACTTTATAATTAGATTAGAAATTTTGAGGCCTTTCAAAATATCTAATCCTGTTATGATCACTAATGAATACAGTTGTGTCCATGAGTAAAACAAAAGCAACTGGCAGTGTCCTAAAAATTTAGCTCTTCTTCCATAGAAGCATTAAATACACAGGTTCAACCTGCTGTGACAATTGCCAGCTCTTCTGAGAGTCTACACTCAGAAACATGTGTGTTCAAAGTACCTTTCAGTTTCCTTGTTGTCTGAATGCTCTTGTTCACAAAAGTACTGAAAATGAAGCCAATATATATTTTGGCTACAGCTTCAGCCAAGTTTGGGGCTAAGAGGGCATCAACATTAATAGCATGAGACAAAAGGGGTTTTGTAACACATTCTCAACTATTCTTTTACTAAGAACAGGAGATTTTAATCTCATTATGAACTTGATGTAGAGATTGGTTAGCAGGCTTCAGTAAAACATAGCAAACTACCCTGGCCATGGCTAGAAATGATACTTGTGTATACTTAACACTTTTTTTTATAGAAACGGGAAGAGAAATTTGTCATAGAATTTTTTTCTTATGTTTATAATTCTAAGTAGCCTTAAGGAGACTAACATCTGTTTCTTAGTCCTTAATTTCTCTGTGTATAAAGTGGGTACAAGATAATATGCAAGAAAAACTTGTGAATAATTCAAGTTGTTTTAGATCTATAATTAAAATGAATGAAACCATGAAAATTTTTAGTATTTATTATCTCTGTTAAAAATCCATATTACAACATTTAAAACCTTGTAAAATGTCTATTATATTATTTTATATTATTTAATATACTGAAATAGCTGAGAGAGAGGGAAATAAAAGCTAATATTAGCTGAGAACTGAAAATGGGCAAAGTGCTTTAGGACACTGTCTTAGTCACTTTCCTTGTTACTGGAACACAAAGTCCAACATTAACAAATTAAAGGAGGAAAGATTTATTTTGGTTCACAGCTCATTCTGTAATTGGCTGGCTTCAAGACAGGGCAGCACAGCGAAGGGCACAGCAAAGGAACATGCAAGAGGAGAGTTGCTCTGGTGGAGTGAAAACAGAGAGGATGAAGGGAGGAACTAGCTTATGAGAGGGTTTGGAAAGATTTGAAGACGCTGGCTGGAGAAGCAGCCCTAGAATGCTGTAAGCTGAGATTGCTTGATGGGAGATTTTGGTCCAAGCTCAGAAGCCCAGAATGATAACAATAATGCAGCTTGTAAAGACTAGACTCAGGAGGTTTCAGTTGTGAACAAGAACTCCATTGGCACTTGGAATCCAGACCATATGTGTTATGCACTGGCAGAAAATTTGTCTACATTTTTCTTACACCCTGAGACATTATACCCTGAGACTATGATAAAGGGTGACAAACTAAGTAATCTGGTAGAGGAAATTTCAAGGCAACCTGATGCTGAGACTGTGGCATGGGTATTATTGAGAGCTTTTACTAGCTCTACATTGTGAATGAAGAACAAATGGCACAACTGGCTGATTTAAAAAGCTTTGAGTTTGGCCAGAAAGAAACCTGTGAAGTAGAGGCCTACAAAATTAGAGGACGGCTGGTTGCTAAAAAGATTAAAAAGACATCAAGTACTCTGGATCAAAACAATAAGAAAAATGGTTTAACAGTATGTGAAGAACCAGCAAAGCCCTACCCTTTTTAGGCTCAAAGTTGCAAAAGCAAAAGACTTTGCTTTGAGAAGATATAGGATCTGGTTTATAGCACTTAGGAATCCATGCATTCCGACTGGTGTGCCACATAATACAAGCTACTCAAGCTAGCAGCACACCTTACATCATCCATAGGATGCTGGTTTTATAGGATGCAGAATACAAGAATACAAAGTCAGGGAGACATCCATCCAGATTCTCAGAGGCCAAGCTGTGTGCCCTGGAAAAGGCAGTAGAGGCCCCAATAATCTGGAGAAGCCAGAAATGTGGCCTGAGGAGAGCTGCAAAGAGTGAGCAATGCCAGCCCATGAGAGAAGCCATGAAAGTTGTAATCACTGGCAATGCTTCAGGAGTCTGGTCACTCAAGTTCTTTGGCTTCCCCTGAGAGGTGGACACAGAGCTATAGGATTTAGTGTTTGTCCTCCTGGGTTTTGGTCTTGCTTTGGTCTCACTGGTTTTTATCCCCTAGTTCCTCCCTTTATGCTATCAGCTTACCACCCTCCATGCATAAGCATCTCTCCTCCATCATGCTGAGGGTTTTTGGAGCAGTAGACTCTGGACTGCAACATAAGTCAAAGTAAATTTCTCCTTTAAGCTGCAGGTATTGGGTATTTTGTCTCAGAAACAAGCAGTGACTACGACAGATACTATTTCATTTTACCTACAATGATCCTGTGCAATAAGTTACACAAACGGCAGGATCAAGTCCATAGCTTTCAAGGTCACATGTTAAGAAGTGGAAGAAGCTCAGATTTGAATTGTGTCTAAATTCTGAACTTGTAAATCTACTATCTTAACTAGTATAGTATAACAGTTAGCATAGGGAAAATTAGGCGCATTTAGGATAAGTAAGGAGAAATGATTCTGGTATCCTGATTTTAGATGATCACAATCTTGGGAAAGTAAATTCCCCTTTATTGTACAAATATTTATTAAACATGTATATTTTTATGTGCCAGAGACTTTATGGTGTATTAGAAATTCAGGGATAAAATATAGTTGTGGTTCTCAGTTAGCTTAGAGTCTGGTTGGCAAGGTAAACAATTTGACCCACAACAATGCAGCAAAACTTAAGAGCTTAAAAGCATAATCATTTTCAGGCCTTGTTAGGAAATGATCTAATGTATTATTTTAAATAAGGAATTTATGACAGTTACAGAGCTCTCCTAGATGTCAAAGGATATTTGCCTTAATACAAGAAGTATTTTGTGTTTACATAAAGAACTTTACTCCAATAAACCCATGCAGCAAAGGGCTGGGGATTTAGCTCAATGGCACCGCATCTGCCCTGCAAGCTGAAAGTCCTCAGTTTGATTGCCAGTACCAAAAAAAAAAAAAAAAAAGAGAGAGAGAGAGAGAGACACACACAGCAAATACCTCATTTAGGAATATCTACCTTTGTATAGGGATGTTTATAAGCCACAGATGGAGAGATTTGATTAAATCCAATGACAATCAAAATATATACCGAAAACTTCTCACTCCAATTTGTTCAAATTCAGATTTAGAAAAACAGCAAACAATAAAATATCACTAACATATAGTATACAAGCAGTCTGGTAGTGAAATAACAATAGCATTTAAGGAAGGTTTACATGAAGAAATAAAGTGCAGAAACAGAACTTTAAAATTAGGAACTCATTATTCTAAAGTATTACTTGGAACCAGATTTTTACGAGCCTACACACTAGAGGCTGTTATTTCTAGTGCTAGTATTATAGGTTACCTTTTTGTTGTACTGTATTTGTCTAATTTTTTTGTACTGAACACACATTTTTTATTGTATGGCTTTTTATTTCTCTTCTGTTTTGTTCAAGATTAGTGTAGATGTATTAGCAGAGCCTACCATAAGGCACCTACTGGGTGCTCAGTCTTGGAGCAAAATTAAGAAGTAGCAAGGCTGGGGATTTAGCTCAGTGGCATTGCACTTGCCTTGCAAGCGCAAGGTCCCGAGTTCAATCCCCAGTACAAAAAAAAAAAAAAAAAAAAAAAAAAAAAAAAAAAAAAAAGGAAGTAGCATATTAGATGCTGTAAGCACCAACAATCTACATGTTACATGAAAAAAGTATCCCAGAAGAAAAGAGCAGCCAGCTGTCCTTTATATGAGACTGGTACTGTTTTGGAGAAGTATATCCAACGAGAACTTGTTTTCACACTGAAATACTTTTAATGGATAAGCCATTTCCATGTTTCACATACTGCCGACTAAGTTTCTCAGAACTTTCTCATTGTACTCAGTGCTGTCTGTGCAGTTAATTTAGGCATCAGAAAACTCAGTTGTTAATTTCCTGACTTGCCTCTGGACTCTTAAATGCTATTGCTCCAATCATAACACGTTGGAACACTTACACAGATTTCAACAATAATATCCACAGCTGGGAATAAATCAAAGCAGTTTTATCACTGATTAAGTGCTATTGAAATATAGTTACAAGACAACATGAAGCAAAGGACAGATTTCACTTGGGAAGATTAAGATGAAGCCTGGGGGGAAAAAGAGGGTAATCCAAACAAAGTCTATGCAACATTTAAAAAATATAATTCAGAGTCAGAATGCAGATTGCATTTTTTAGTCATTTAAATTCTTGGTTTCTTGTGTCTCTGTGTATTTATGCTATAGAGTAGTTCAACCACATAAGATGAATTTAGGCACAGCTGTTTTTCAAGCTAGTGTCTTCATACCAAGACAGGGTCAAAAAAAATGTTCTCTATAAAGGGCCAGGGTATAAATATTTTAGACCTTGCAGGCCATACATTTCCCGTTGCAACTACTCAATTCTTCTTTTACAGTGCAAAGGCAGCCATGACAATACATAAATTAATGGGTGTGGCTGTGTGCCAATAAAAATTTATTTACAAAAACAGACAGAGGCCTGAATTTAGCCTCTGGGTTATAGTTTGCTGATGTGTGCCCTAAAATACAGGTTACCCCACAAACTCAGAAAACTCCCAAAATATCAGAATGGAGTAGGCAAAAGACATGTGAAACTGAAATACAGTCATTCTATGACTCTGTCTTATCCCCAGGGTGAATACGCACCCTGTGCAAACCTGCTGCAGTCTCTGGGCCATAGCAACCTCTGCTTGCTTCTTTAGGCTTGGGTAGGAGTAGAATGGTTAACTGTTTGTGCATCCAACATTTTTTGAAACGTTTTTCTCTTGCCTCGTACTCTTAAATTGTATTTTTATTTCCATGGCTAATTATGTAGGCCACAGATATGTTAGGGTTTCCTCTTTCTAGTCATTTGTTTCAGGCTTCTGGGCCCTGGCTGGCATCTGCTGCTGACAGATTTTGGACTGCTCACTTGGAGGCTGTGCTGACCAAGCCATGCCAGCTGCTTAGATGATGTTAGTTTTTCAGCCACATCTGTACAGAGGTCTGGAAAGGGGGCAGCAGTTTTCACTAATGTTTGATCTTGTCTCAGGGGCTCTTTGACATTTTTATCATAGATTTAGATTATGGCAGAGATCGTCCTCAATAGGACCACAGGTTCCCAAAACTTTGGTGTAAATGGAATTCGTCTTTGAAATCTCAGAATTTAAAATAGTCTTGTCAAACAGGAACAATGGTAGTCAGAAAAATCATAAGGTAGTAGAGACAAGTGCAGCCTTGTATATCCAGAATAGCAGGAATAAGGCAAGATGCTAGATGGTATCAAAGCTGATATGGGTTCACAACACAATTTGTGCTCTGACACCTTTCACATGGTTTTTATAAGTTTCCTTTTCAGCTGCCATTTCAAAAGCATCATCTGAGGGTTCTTCAGATGCCTATTTCATTCTTGCTCTATCACACACAAAGATGAGTTCTGTTTTCCTCTGAAATACGGTATTCCCTAGGATCTTGGGGCCTCAACTCTCTTAATACTTCCTATTCTTGGATGACTTCACCCATCTCCATGATTTGTACTACAACCTACACAAATTCAGATGCTGTTCATATCTATTATCTATAAACCTCTTAAGTTTCAGACCCTAATCAGCTCCATCTGTATCTACATATCTCAAGGACATAGCTCCCCAACTGAATTAACCCTCTCCCTACCCGAAATGATCTCTCATGTCAGGCTCCTACATGATTCAGTCAATATTCTGACTAATATGAGAATCAGACTATTCTTTCCACAACATTTGTATCTACTCCTTCTCCAATCCAATCTCTTCTGCTTTCTAAATGTCAGTCCAATCTATTCAATTTTCACTGTTACTTAGTTTCAGGGCTTCACCATTCTTTCCTTCCTCTTTGCTCATCCTACTTTTAATCTTTGAAGTCCTCCATCATGTATAATTGCATTTCTAAATTGAAAATAATCACTACTTCAAATAAAATTTGCAAACATCTTAACATACTATCCCAATATTCACTCTCTACTTCTACATAAACATGCCACATACAAAATGCAGACTCCAGCCACGGTGTACCACAGCTCTCACAGCATGCTGTGGTTTTTGTGTTTCTAGGTCTTTGCACCTTATTTTTTTACATTTGGAATTATCGTGCTCATGTGTCATCCACTCATTAAAGCTTAGCTTAAAAGTACCCTCCTCTTACAATGATTATACCACTGTCATCAAGCTTTGGGCCCTGTTTATTTTTTGTTTTTTGGTATATGCCAAAATGATAACACTTAACACACTTGGTTTTTATTACAAGCCTACCTCTTTTCCAGAAGCTTGTAAGCCCCTTTAAATGAAGACACCTGCTTTCTTCTATATGTTTTCACTTAGAATAACATCTCACACATAAACTACTTAGTAAATATGTGTAAGATGCATTGTACAAGGAATGGTTATGTACAAATGTAGTTGTGTTGGTTAATGAACTTACTGTAAGTTTCAAACAATATTTTAATTAAATCAACACAATATTAGAAAATGACAAGTAGCATGGAAAATTTTAGTCTCTCATTTTCAGCATTGGTCAGATCTCTTTTTTTTCTTTTATTGAGTTTATTGGTACATTTTAGGTATATAGGACAATTACATTCATTATTGGGATCTTGTACCTTTACATAACAGGTCTTGATTCTCATTTTTTTCCCCTTGTCCATGCAGTCAGATCTTGTATGAATCAGTCTACAGATTTGTCCTTAATAATTAAAGTTATAGAAAAACTGAATGTAATTTATATAAAATCATAAAGAGTTTGAAAATTAAATCCTGTAAGTAAGCAAATAAACCAGGATTACTCTGTTAAAGAGAAAAGAAGATCAAAGCTAATTTAATAGAAACTATCCTGCCAAACTAAGAATTTTCTGTTAGCACTGGTAATAAGTTTTTCCCCATCTTCTCTGAAGGAAGAAGGAGAAAAAATTGTCTAGAAGAGAATGTGGAAGAGTCTGAGGGAAATCTATGTATCCTTTAACTTATTAGAAAGGATGAAATGTTCCTAGAGAAGATGGAAAAAATAATCCAAGATGAAAACTGGAAGAAAAAGATTTCAGTATGGTTGATGTTGAATGAAATGGGACATCAGAAGATTAGAGAACTGAAGCTATCATCGGGGAAGAGGAGAAAACTAGATTCCTCTAAAGCCAGAAAACCTATAAATGGTACTGCCCTCAGCAGGTGAATTTGGATCTTCTAAAGAAAGGGCACCACCTTTGTCCAAAGCAGAGGCACAGGTCTTCAACTTTGAGGGAGGGTTGATGAGCAGTGTCTAGTACCTTGTAGAGGCAAGTGGAATGGCTATTCAAATTCAATGTTTCTGTAAAGGATTTGGCATTGAATTTCCAAACTGCTATCCGCTATTGTTGATTGTAGTGAGAATAAAGTAGTTATATGAAGTGCTTCAAATTTCCTTTAGAAGCTCTACAGCTTTGGGCCTGAAGCTGGAAGTCTTGGGGCGGATATTTTCGTCTTTGAGGTTACGACTTCGTGTGAGAACACTGGCTGGGAGAACACGCTTTTAAGTCAAAAATATATTTATTAATTGTATAACAGAACTATAATTTGCTTTTCTGCCTCAACATGGAAGAACTTTTATAAAGAACTTTTATAGAGGACGTTTATAGAGGAAATGTGAGAGAAATGTGAGCGGCACATGACAGAGCTGTGGGGCCTATGGAAGAGTCTATAAAAGAGGAGAAAACAGTGAATTTCACAAAGATGAAGTGACAACAGAAATTTGCTGCTGAAATGTATGGCTTCGGGAGTACATATACTAATGTGTAAAACATAGACCATAAAACAACATGAACTTGAAATTTCAGCACCCCAAATATGATTTAACACAGCAGTGAGCAGAATGACATATTACACCACACTCAGAAAGATGTGACACATGCATGGAGAAGGCTGACAGAAGCCATGTGTTAATCAAAAGAAATACAACTAACAAAGAACTGCAGGCAGAGTACAGTCTACTTAGGACAAATGACAAAAATTACACCTGAGGGGAAAAATTCCTACAAGACAGAAAACCATCTATTTGGCTTAAGTAAAAAAATAACTGACGTTGCTATGGGAGATCGCAGATGACTGATGGGGATAAGGAGGGAGATTTCTGAAAGCAGGTGATCAGATTAAGCACAGAATGATAACATGGTGATGGGGGAATGACAAAGACTGGAGCATCTGTGGGGAATGTCATTCACCTAAGAGCAGAGCATCTGATAAATTCCTTCCTTACAGCATTTCAACCTTCAGAAAGAAAAAGAATATGAATAGATGTGCACTGATTTTCATAGTTACCTTAAATCTCTTTTGAACAAGATATAAAACACAGAGCATAAAAGCCATGTGATCTCAGAGGAAACGCAACTATCACCCAGGCCCACACGAGACCTGACCATGCCAATCCTGACATGCCACTGCCCCAGAAACCCTGGAACATGCCAGGGACACTGCCGTCATGAGCCTCAACATTCCAGGCAGATCTCAACTTAGTGTTCTCCCTCAACACAATCCCTCAAATATTTGGAGACAGTTACCTCATTTCTTCAGGCTTTCTCTTTTCTCCAGGCTTAGCAGCCTCTTTCACTCTGCCACTGCTGACAAGACTTTTGCATGTTTCCACCCCTGGCTTGTTTTCTTCTGGACAAAATGAGGAACACTGATGAGACAGAGGCAAGAATTTTGAGAAAAAGCTATGGTATTATACTGTGACCATTTTTATAAAGAAAGAGAAAGCTGGATATCCTCAGTCATGTGCCCTGAGTTTCAGATATACAGAGTCAAAATATGTTCAGTAAATAATCTGATTTGCATGACTAGAGATTCTACAACAGAATGTTTCTCAAGCCAATTGGGAGATACTAGAAGATAAAGTACTGTTACAATGATCCACACATGAGGAAGTGCAGAAGTGAGAGACATCAAAATAAATGAAAATAGCTAAGCTGGAAACAAGTTTATTAGGCAGATACTAAAAGGATATGTAAAATGTCAAAGGATAGATGGCAAGTAGGATGAGTTTAAAAACTGGCATGGAACTAAAATAAAAGCGTGTGATAAGTTACAGCTTAGAATGATCTGAGCTTATAAACTCTTCTAGAGTTAGCATAAGTATGAGCATATGTGGACTCATACGTGTTGTATGGCACAAATCAGAAGGGGTCAGGGAGATGTAATAGGCAAGATTATTAGCCGCCTAATTACTAGGTGCTTGTTTTACCAAAAAGAACCAAGGAGGAATTACAGTTTTTTTCCAGCTTCCTTATAAAGAAGAGAATATTTTAAAAGCTTAATGTATTGTTAAAGAGTCAACAGCATCAATAAAAATGTAACATTTTATTAAAGATGATTAGTGAACATACATTTAAAGAAACCAGTGATCACTGAGAGCCAGAAAGCATGTAATACAGGTTGTGATGAACTACTCCTTTTCTGGTGGTATTGCTAGATGTATAACCAAATAATTCCTCAAACTACAACATTGCTCTCAGCATCATATTTGATGGACTTGAAATTCAAGAAGATCTGGTAGACAAAAATATAATTAAGTGGAGTCAGAGTTAGAACTGAATTCGGTGTTAACTGATAGAAACATGTCATCCTATAAAAGCTTTTCTTACACTGGGTTGCCAGTTAATTGTTCTGAATCATTCTTTCTTTTTACCCATATCTTCATAAAGGCATTCTAATGTACAGATGAAATGTACTTCAGAGAAAGAACTTACATGAGGGCTAAAACAACAGATTTAATAAGTTACAACAAAGTTGAGAAAATGCTGAATTTAAAGTCAACATTAATTAAAAGTCAAGTCCTAAACAAGCCCTTAAGTATAAGATAGGAAAATCTGGTTTGACATTGGTTCTTATGATAGATCCTTAAGCCTTTATTGACCAAAACTTAAGAAAAGTCCAAAATGAAATGGGTGCTAAACAGCTACTGTGAATTTTAAGCCATTTTGGTAGAAGGTAATTTTCAGATCAAGAGATTTAGCCCTCCCTCTAGTCTCCATTCTTCTGGGACCACAACACAATATTGAGTCAAGTTTCAGAGTATGGACAAGTACTTTGAGAAATCTACAAAGTGTGCGATACAAAGACTCACAAAAGAACTTAATAGAGAGAACTCCATGGAAGAGAGCTCTTAGACCAAAAAAAGATGTTGGTTAAATAAGGAAAAACTGGAATTAAAAACATGAAAGCTATAAAGAAGATGATTCTTAAAAATGAGACCATTTCAATAAGAGGATGAACTACCTTGGAAGGAAATATCTGAAAAATGCATAAGTGACTTCTATCAATAATACTTTGAGTGGGATTTTTACATCGGAAGTAATAATAACTGGATAATAAGAGAAGCTCCCTGCAACCCTAAGGTTGTATATCTTCCTTTTCTATTTTAGTATACTGCTTTGATATCAGAATATACACTATGTATTGGTCAAAAAAATAAAATAGTAAAACCTTTTGCCAAAATATCTCTATAGTTTTTATTAAGCAAAGTGATATATCAAAAATGCTAATTTCTATTTCTACAATAGCAAGTTTATATAAAACACCCATGTAACTATAATTTTTCTCATTTTTTCTTAAAGTATTAATAGTGCCAGGAGTGAAAAACCTAGAAGTTAAGTAAGTCTACAACTACCCAACATCATTCCACAAATTTCTGGTGCACAGAGAAGTCACAGAATCCTAGAGCTATAATGAATTTATGCTGGTCCGGTGGTGTGACTAACCATGGAAGTCCTAACGAGAGTGAGAATTCGAATAAGCAGAAAAGATGGGTTTCTATATAAAACAGCTATTTGTGCTTTTTAAAAACATTTTAGTCCTTGTCTTTTAGAGTACACAAAGCACAATAGTTTTAAATTCAAGTGATAAAAAGCTGGGACTATATATATA
>NW_022900929.1:56200122-56211360 GCF_012274545.1 Fukomys damarensis | reverse complement strand
ATATATATATATGAAGTCAGTCAAATATTAAGAAAGAATTAGTATAAAGTTAATCACTCTGCATTTTACTAAATTGCAGTCACTATCTTTTGTGACTCATATGAGATCCTCTGGAAAACAGCCAGCCAGCTTTCTTAGGAGGGGGCACAGCAAACTGCACACTAGAATTCTCTTCAGCACCCCTCACACACACACACTGGGCCTCAGCTCCAGCTTTAGTGGTCCAGAAGGGCCCTTGCATCCCAGCATCCTACCAAGGAAGAGAACACAGGCCAGGGACAAGGGACTCTTCTCAGTAATCTCATTTGTAAGACGAAGTGCTGGGTCATTTCACAAGTTCCAGCTGGTTACTCCCCCAGTAGAGTTTTAAGTTCACTGTCATCTTCAGGTCACAGCCTGGTACAACTGGGCCTGGCTGA
The DNA here is from genome assembly GCF_012274545.1 of Fukomys damarensis. Classification (NCBI taxonomy): domain Eukaryota; kingdom Metazoa; phylum Chordata; class Mammalia; order Rodentia; family Bathyergidae; genus Fukomys; species Fukomys damarensis. The sequence continues at coordinate 56,210,941 of NW_022900929.1, read as the reverse complement.
GCCTCAACTTTTCAGTCTGATGTCTTCGGCTTTACAAATGACCTCATGAGCTGTATTAAGGAGTTCAATTGTTTAAAGATCTTTTAGCACTGGAATTTTTAATTGTGACATGAAATTAACATTCCATTTTTATCTTCTTTCTTCACCAGTGACAAATTGAGGAAAATTTTCCACCCGAGTTAGTTTCTGACCACTTTTAAACAGCTAACAGATTTAACTTCCATTAGAACAAACTTGCTCTTGCTTTCTATTACTGACTGCCTGGAATTTTGAAGGTTTCTTTTTTCTTAAATTATTGAGTATATCATTCTAAGATGAATTAAATATTTTTACATCAGAATCCTTAATTTTCATTGCTCAGTCTTCCTTAAGATTCACTGGCTGGACAAGTGTAGGACCACAATTCAAGCAGAAAATAAATGCTAAGGACCCTCGGTCAACTTACTGCTCCACAACATGGCCAGTGTACTTGACCATTCCCCAAGGACAAATCCAGGGAAGAGAGACTCATGCCCTTTCCATGTATGCTCACCACAAATAATTTTAATGTGCAACCATTCAGGTAACTGTTGGTCTTATTTAGAAAAATCACATCTCAATATATAGAAAAAGAACATCCTCTCTTTACTGTATTTTACAGAGGCTCAGCCACAGTCTCTTTCTTACTCACCATGTGGAATAAATACTACCTACAAATGCCCTATTTACTTCCAAAAGACTGCTGTGAAAAACGTGTCACAAAATGCATAAAATCTTTGGTTCTGTTTGAAAGAATAGTAATATTTTCCTAAGATATTATTTTGGGTAAGTTTGAAAACCGAGCAACTGTGAAAACCTAATTCCTGCATACATTTTATGCATCTAACCTTAGCATTAGCATCATGATCATACTTGGTGTTGAAGAATTTCATAAAGGCGAGGATGTGACTGATAGCAACATAGGCTAAGACCCACTGCTTGTTGGAAGTACAAAACAGATGCAAACATCGAAGGTGACCACACCTTTGATTTTGCCTTGCCATCTACTACACAACATGAAAAATTTTTAACCCACTGTACAAATGATTACTCTGTATTTTGCCCTAATGGTAAAACCGATGGTGAAAGATTATACCTTATATTGATGACCACAGATTAGACAGGACAGCTTTAGTGATTGTGAGCGTGGATTCTGGATGCCTGCCCTGAGTTGGCAGAATCACTGCTAATATAATGCTCCAAGTGGGTTATTAATAACACAAGAATCCAAATTTGCAAAGGGTCAGTTAGCATTCAGGGAACTTTTTTTCCTTTTGGAGTAACTCTTCTATGACCCTCATGTCCCTGCCAGATTCAGACTTGCAATACAGACTCCATTTTGCATACCATTGTATAAATGCTGGCAAATCTTGCTGGGACACAATTTTTTCTCCTATGCTGCCACACTTTACCAGGAAAAGCAAGTGTCAGCAGCAGCTCCTCCTTCAGTTATACTTCCCCTCCACTTGGAGAGCCTTCTTTTTCCTTCACTGTGGGAAAACTGCTTACGTGCACTACATTATTTCTTTCTCTAAATCTTAAAAACGAGGTGACACATGATCTATCTCACTGTAGTGTATATGTTCTTCTGCTCAGTAATCATCAGCAGTTCCACCTGAAATCACCTTATCATTTATGTTTTTTATGCTCAGAAATCACATTATCACTTACATATTTTTTTCAAATTTCAAGACAATGTCTGTCTTCATTTAACTGACATACATGTATTATTTCCCAAATATGCTACACTGTATTTTCAGCATGTCAGTGCCTTCTAGCTAATTTTACTCCTTTACATCCTATAAAATTCCTGGTAAACTTCATTATACACTTTAACAGGTAGAAAGGATGCTGAGGTTAGGAGGGGCGGAACAGGTATCCTTGAAGCACATAGAAATTTCAGCCAGGATTTGCTACTACTCTTTTGGTCTTTTAACATCTACTCTCTCCTACCATGCCTACAGTTGTGACAGGAGAGCCCTGGCTGTAGCCTTCATCTCTGCAGAGCTATGTGAGTGTACTGGGGTTAATGCCAATTTGGCTTTGCCTGTGTGGGTTACAAATATATAAAACTTTTGGATCACTGAATAGTGTTAAAGTAAACTTATGCCACCTTCTCTTCCATTCTTCAACCTAGTTCAGTCCCGACATGGTTTGTCCTCTCAAAAGGAAAGGCTACTTATTCTAGTACAGCAAGGGGCTCTTATTTTTATCAATCTTGTGGGAAGATTAAAAGCTACTCTATTTGGGACAGTCAATTGGATTCACTGAATACTCAACTGTAGAATCCAGATGGTAGGAAACTATTAAGTGGATAAAAGCTTAGGGACCAAGGGTTTCAATTATAAGTCATGTCCTTCTTAACCTCACTTCCTCCATGGTCAGAGATATATCAGGTAACTTCTCAGCAGTGTTCTTTCATCCCTAAGTAGGCAGGCTTAAAGAAACAGGTTCTGCAATGCCTACAGTATCTTCATTAGGAATCCCAATATCTGTGAATTTTTAAAAACCAGTTCTCCCATTAGATTGCTGATGTGATCAATTAATTAGGAGATGTAACACAAAATATAAACACAAAACATCATCTGATATAGCTCTGAATAACAGAAATAAATAACAAGAACAAATATCAATCAGCTAATTCCCGAGCGGCGTTTGCCCATGCAATGTTGTACAGCCCCTAGGTTCATAAATTGTCATCACCACTAGAGGATGGTACTGGTTAGTATTTTCTTTCTCATTGGATGATTTTAAACAAGTCTTTGAGAAACCTACTAGTAAGCAAAAATGTAGAGGAAGTCTGAGCCATAACTACTCTCCAAATGAAAACATTACAATAGAAAATAAAGGCCTAACAGAATTTCATTAAGAAAGAGTTGTTTTCCCTAATTAAAAAAAATAAACATCCTTGGTTTCTCAGATTTATAACTAGTGGCAAGTTAGAAGAACAGTTTCCATCTATGCATCTGAATTGTGCTCTGAGAGCCTCAAGGGTATCTGGACCAAATATACATATTTATTCAGAAAAACTAATTGTTTACACTGATGAAAAAGGCTGTAAATTGGATGAAATATGCAGCCATGCTTGGATATTCTGGGGAATTTAAATACATGCACTGACCTTTGAGGAACTCGGATACAGAATGGCAGGCGGCAGTTGAAACACTGCTTTGTAAAAACAGCAGGTTCTTTTCCACAATCTTAAATGTAATGATAGAAGATGAAGACAACAGATTTAGAGAGGAGTCTCAGAAGGAATCTTTCTGTGGTTTTAGTTAATATTTCTGTGATCCAAAACACTGAGGTGCACATACCACAATCACTCAAATAAGCTGTTAATATGTTCAAGACATTAACTCCAAAAGTTATGAAGTATGTTGAAATATATCACATTTACCCTTTGATCTCCTTAACTGACTATTATGGATTAAATAAATCCATGTGCATGTTTAAGCATTTCTTGAAGCTCATATCTATGATGAGTTTGCTATACTCAGAGGTAAGAGGAGAGTATACGATCCGTAGGCAGCCTAGGGCTTGCTGGCATGATTGTCCACAATACCTATAAGGAGTTCTTCATGCTTTCTTTCCACTCCATCTTTCCTTTGCCTAAGAAGACTCAACTCCAGGCATTCTGACATTTGTATATCTGCAGAGAAATCATCCAAGAGATGTCTGGTTCTGACAATTGTACTTGTCTTCTTTTTCTGAGGTTGGTCAGATCTAATATAGAATTACTGTCAGGGGCACCAGCAGTTTATCTGGGACACGGTGGCCCCGTATTAGGTCTCTTGTTATATCTTTGAGCCCTGAGGGATCCTGCTCTGTGTGAAACAAAGGAGAGAGCAGATTTGTTCTCTACATCTTATTCATGGAAGTATATGATGACAATGAAGATGGTTATCAGATGGGGAACTATAACTTCTGCCCATTGTCAATTACATATACCGAAAGGGATAAGACATACTGGGGACCATAAGTTTAATCATGTTTGCTAATAAAATCATTCACACTTTTTTTTTTTTTTTTGGTACCGGGGATTGAACTAGATACCTTGCGCTTTCAAGGTAGGGGGCAGCAGCACTGAGCTAAATCCTCTTAAAATCATTCCCCCTTTTTTTTTTTTTTTTGGTACCGGGGATTGAACTAGATACCTTGCGCTTTCAAGGTAGGGGGCAGCAGCACTGAGCTAAATCCTCTCCTCACACTAATTTTTATACATGTTCATTTACCTACTGCCACTCTTGGGTAAACAAATATAACTTATGCTGTCCCAGGGGCACCGTAAGCCAATGCTTGGAAGCTGGAAGCATACGAACACTATATTAGCCAATATCTAATATTCATTGAACACTAATGGGGGTGAATAATTCAGATATTCAATGTAACATAAATCCAGAATGCTGTGGTATTTTAAAAATATATTTAGGCTAAATATTATATAAAGTATTTTAAAAGTTAATGTTTCTTCTTTAAGAATCAAATATAAAACTTCATATAATCCTAAATTCTTAACTCATATTTTAAGTGAACACTAAAATATTTCAGAAATAGAAAGTTAAACTGCAACATTAGTGTATTTTTAAAGACATTTTATTAAAAATTTTGAAATAAAAATTTCCAAATATTCACTCAAGCTCATCACCCCTAAGGCGTTTTACCAAACCTTGTCTGACTAGATTTGCTCTATGATACATTTTCTCAAGTGTGTCACCTCATTCACCAATGAAGATGGTTATGTAGTGAACAACGGACTCCACAGTGGATGCATATTTTGCAGATCCTATAAGCATAAGCATTTGTAAACACAATGTGCCCATCTACATTTCTAATGCTTGCACTCTAGGTCTGATTAAAGATCTACAGCTTCCATGAAGCCTCCCAGCCTGACATTATTCTATAATGCTCTGACCCACACCCTCCGGGATTTATTAATCACAGTAATTTATGTTTTCTTTTCAATGGACTATAAGCTCCTTAAAGGCAAACAGTGAGTTTTATTCTTCATTGTAACCCTCAGAGCATCCAACAGAGCACTGGTTACATAACTGGATATTAAATACATGTTTTTGAAAAAATTAAAATTAATGTGTTTCTATTCATACTGTATTTACAATTTTAGCAGAAGTCTTAGTATTAAGGCAAGTGAATTAAACATTTCCAATGTGTAAGTGAGTATATACTTCCCAGATTTGTTTTTGACCTTGACAACATTTTGGTTACCAGTATGTATACAGGTTCCCATCTCCCTCCTCCTCAAGCCCCAAAACAACCAAGCTATTTGAGTCAATGGCTCAGTATTAACAGTTTTTCTTCCACTGAGTGTCTGTCTTGATTCATCATCTACTGAAGGATATTCAGTCTGTTACTAGGAGAATGAATGATCTATTCATGCTTTTATTTACTCAAAAAGTTCATTCAACTTACACTATATTCTGGGTATGTTTCTACATTTCTATGAACAAGAAAAACACATACCTAAACTACTGTAAAAATGCATACATATTTTCTTAAGTCTGCTCAAAAAACAATTAATTTAGCTCAGTGGTTCTGCCACATGCTTTGCAAGTGTAAGGTTCCAAGTTTGATCCCTGGTACCAAAAGCAAAAATAAAAATAAAAAATAAAACCAAAGAAAAAAATTAAAAAACATCATATTGAGTGAATGTGAATTTTAATGGGTGAATACTACAACAGACAGAGAACAAGTAGGGAGTGATCTAACGAGTTTTTCAGTTTATTCTTAACCACAAAATTGCTTTCTAACAATAATTACTGAACTTTCCTGAAACAATAATTTATTTTCACTTCGAACTTATTTTTTAAATGATATGCTTGCACTGAACAAATTTTCATGGCTCACATCCGTAACACAATTTCAGAGAAAAAGGACTATTTTCAGCATTTGACTTAGAAATAGGCCTTTCTCCAAAGTCTGCAAGATAAAATATTGCAGTAGTACTCCTACTGGCTCTGTTTCCCATTTATTAATTCATCACCTATACATAAAGTTCAAGAATATAGGCCCCTACCTTACCTGTGACTTTCTAACAAAAGCAACAGAAACTTGCCCTAGGAAATAAAGTAGCTGCTTTCACATGTGGAAGAATATTCCAGTAAGATGTTTCATAGTTATCTGGCTACTGTACTGGGCAACTGAGATGCCATTAATCCATACTGCAACATTCAAAGATGGCTTTAGCAGCTCCTTTCTTGAACATGAGATTAAATACTTCAGAGACACCAAGGTAGAACTCAGTCTTTCTGACTTTAATGATTTGTTTCTTGACACTGTGTGGTTTCCCTAGATCAGTGGTTCTGAATCTATGGTACGTGGGCCACAGTGGGCTGTTAGTTATCATTGAAAGCTCTAAAAGGTTCAACATCACTGTTATACTGTTTTGTATTTAAGGCTAAAGATGAGACTCTAAAGGGCAGTTACTATTTATTTTGTTGAAAAATAATAGCAGCTTTAAAATACAATTGTGACGATACAAGCCTTCTGATAAACTTCTCAGACAAACATCCAATTTCTATAATTTCATGGTTGTGGTTTTCTGTGGATTTTTTTTCACCTTATTTTATCAACAATTTTCTGATATCTGCAAGTTTTCTTGAAATGCAGTTAATATCTACCATATACTCTTACAACCTGACACCGAACAAATAAACATTTAAAACCCTTTGCACTTGAAAATATAGTAGATGCAAAATTCCTCACATTTACATATGCCATACAAACAAGTAAAATCAATGACATGGAATACCTATGTAATAAAGTAATTGCTTTAGAAATGTGTATGATAATTGCATATCAGCTGAATAATTCATTACTAAAATTATTGTTAATGAATGTTAATTTAGTACGATTATCTCATGTGTGGGAATATGCTGATGTACAGTGATTTACAGTAAACTTTAAGGATGAACATTTTATTTTTAGACAATTGCGTATTCATTAAATATGAAAAAGTGATGACAAAACAGGTTTCAGTGATGCATTCAATTTGCAATGATAGAGTTTCAATCACAAATGACTTTTGGGTTATATTAACTATAGCCTATAAATCATATATAAATGTGTATGCATGTGATGTCATGCAGAGCTGTCCAGCAGAGGGCTCCTTTGAAACAGAACGTGAAAAATGAGGCTGCAGTTCAAAGTGGAGCCAACATGGTACTTTTAATAAAGTATATTGAGATTTAGTAAAGGTTTATTTCAAGCCAGCCAATGGCTTTACAATCTATTTTGCTGCATCTTTTAATTTTACATATTTACAAGAGAATAAGTAGGAGATTTTCACGATCCTTATCCTATGAAAATATAAAGTGATTAAGGCCAGATATTCTTTAATGAAATGCAAGCAAAACCAAGCTAATAAGTGCCCTTAAAGGTAGTATAAAAGCAGTATAAAGCGATGTACATTTAATTATGTTTATAGAGCAACAAAAACCAAATGTACAGAAATATTAAAGGCAAACCAGTTTTTCCCAAAAGAAGATATTGGTCTTAAAAAGGCAGGATAAACTTTCTCCTTTTTCTAAGAAACTCTAATCGATCTTGCAGATTGTCTCTTCTGTCTGAATCAGCTGAGGCTAAGGAGTTTTTTTTCTTTATAAATTAGTTAGATGCATTAAATAAAAATATTTAAAGTAATTTTCTCTTTATATAGAGATTTTTCAAACAAATAAATATATATATATATTCTTGAACATAAAATGACTATTACATACCATCTTATGAATTAGTAAGTGGTATGAAAAATGCTACAGTGATCAAACAGATCAATACTTTATATAAGGAATTCTGAGTGATATCAATTTTTAAAATGAAGATTAGGCTGTGTAACAAGTCAGAAAATTGTGTTTTCTTATTGGTTTAATAGGCAGTGAGTGGGGACCAACAGGTAATAATTAGGAACCATGTTCTTAATCTAGGAGTGACAGTTTTTAAGGTATCATAAACAATCACCAAAACTGACTTTTTGTCCAACCTAATCTTAAAGTTTACATTTAATTTTAATACATAGTTACATCACTGCCACTTGTTGAGAAAGGTGAATTTTAGATTCAAGAAGATACTAACATTTATAAAACAAAGGAAGGTAGTAACAAATCTTTAAAATAACAATCTAAAATTCTGTGTAATCACTACATTGGAATGTGTTCTTGTTAGGCATTCACAAACTGGATACTCCAGAATAAAGATGTAGGAATCACATTACTCCAGAGTTGGCAGCAAGTCCAATATACAAAAAGCACAAAATAAAACAAAAAATATTTAATGGTCCTTAAAAAAACTAAAGCTGGAATGTAAATGTGTCATGTTTAAATACTTCTGATAATAATCTACATGAATACATGCAGTTCTTTCGTCAGATGAGAAGTAGGCCCTGGTATTCAGGGACACCAGCAATAAGAAAAAACTAACACCCACATTTAATGAGCTATTACTGTTAAGAGCTAGAAAAGCCAGAATTGTAGATCTGATACTGTAACAAATCCAAAATCATGTTGATGTATTTATTTACTATCTCTAACATGGAAAAGTAATCAACCAACACTGTATTGTCTGAGAAAATAGTACCACTTTAATGGAACCAAGAAAAAACAATCATTATAATGTTGCATTTCTCATGTGCATTTTAAATGCCATTATTTTTTTCTTCTTTCCTTTGTATTCATAAAAGGAGCTTTCATCTTTGTATATGTGTGTGTGTACGGGGGGTGCACTGGAGCCTCTACCCACGTTTATGATGCCAACAGACAGAGACTTTTGCAAGTGACAGACTATACCAAGACAGTTTCAGGTGACTGCTTAAGCCCTCAGCTTGTCTGGGCAGTTCGGGAGCCCCTGCTGTGATGTTTTGTTTGCACACTTGCACAGATAAAGGACATCCCTCCTCTCATTAAACAAGAAGTCATGTGGGAAAATTAATAATTTAATTTGCAGGCAGAAGATGGATGTGGAAATCAAATGCAAGTCTACAACCTTCCCTGAGTGCTCACCTTGATGTCTGAAGAAATCTGATGACAATTCCATTGCCTCACTCCTGTCTCTGGAATAATATCAAAGTGTCAGCAAATCAGTGCTTGCAACCCACTGGGCTAGGAAACATTGCCTTGTCACAGTGCAGAACCCCCAAGCACAGGAGTGTGGTTGGGAAGCAGAGACAGAGAATCCTGCTAGAACTATGCCATAACTTGAGCTCTGCAAGGACCCCCCATGTAGATGAGTCCAACCCATGGCCTGCTTATTGTCTTTCCTTTTACTGTCATAAAAAAGTAAAAAGTCAAGAAGGTTTTGTTACTTATATCTATTACATATTTAGTTTAAGGCAGCTCCTCTTTATTCAGTGTAGCCCAGGCAAGCCAAAAGGTTGGACATCCATGTGGGTGTAAAAAAATCTGAACAAATTTCTACAGGATGACTGTCACCTAAACACCACCCAAGGACTGAAAGAGTGTTCTGTGTGATGGATCATCAGCAAATCACAGTATATATAGCAACTGGCAAGTATAACCTGCTGAGTTACTTTCTACTCCTAGGAAACATTTTACTCTTCTTTCCTTAAAAGGAAGGAGAGAAGGAACAAAGTCAAGAAACTAAATTTACATTTCATCTTGAACCACTGGTCTTTGGACCCTCAGTTACCCTATGAGTATGCAACAGCTGTCACAAGCACCCCTTCTTTTAAAATCTTGATCAAGCTTCATTTCCTTGACAAGCTTATGTTTGGGGTTTTCTTAATACCTCTCAGTTTACACTTGAATTTTCTAAACCAGAAGCTCTATGAAGGACACTGGCAACAAGCCACTGTATCTAAATGATGGAGGGATTACACCCACACTGACCAGATGAGCCAATTCTATGCGGAGAATGCTGAATTTCATTCTGCCCTTGACACTTGGTTCAGCCCCCAAGGGCATTTGAAATAGGGAAGAAAAATTTAGTCTTGCAATTTTCTGCACAGAAACATGGAGAAAGAAATAACTCGGAGCAAAATCCTTAAAGGAGGGAGATCCAGGAAGTACAAATCATCATCACCATCACCATCATCATGATGTAAACATTACCAAAATAAAAATGAAGTAACATATGTGAAACGCTAACAAAATAAATAAAGACAGAAGGTCATATAGGAGGGGATCTCATCCATGACTGTCTAATAACAAGAATTATGACAAGAGGCTCTGCTAGAACAATAAACTTCTCTACAACTTTATATTAAAAATAGTTCTATAAGACAAGGATATCTGTCAGGCAGCAGCCTCTTCAACCCTGGACTGACAGCACCCTTGTCACAAACCTCACAACCAAGGATAATTGTTTCAAAGCAACTTAAGTAAGCTACTCATTTATCTTTACAAAGTCTCCCTGTGCTTCCCTAAATACACCTGTAGTTTACAGTAGCACATGCATCCTTCGTGATGTTTATTCTCAATTAAACACATTCTCTTTGAAGAATCCCTTTCTTTATATTCATTTTGACCACTGTAGTGAAATTTCAAATGCATCTTTTTAGTTTTGTTTATTTAAATTTAATCATCTGAACTTACTTATGCTCGTGTAGAGAGATCACATTATATCCATGAATTTGGTACTACTGGGAAAATTTTCACAACTTAGTTCAAATCAGAATACTGTCCTTCTTGTTAGTTATAATGATGGCATCACTGAATTATGGTCAAAAGGAAATATCCTTGGGCTGGGGATTTAGCTCAATGGTTCCGGCACCTGCCTCATAAGCACAATGGCCTGAGTTCGATCCCCGATACCAAAAAAAAAAAAAAAAAAAAAA
>NW_022900929.1:56198565-56199818 GCF_012274545.1 Fukomys damarensis | reverse complement strand
AAAAGTTGCCGAGATAGACACCAAAAAAAAAAAAAAAAAAAAAAAAAAAAAAAGGGCCAGGGGTTTAACTCAGTGATTCCACCACATGCCTTGTAAGTGCAAGGGCCCAAGCTTGATCCCCAGTACCAAAAAAAAGGAAATATCATTAAATTTTTTTCATTAATGATGAGAATTCCATACAGGCTCTGTCTCCTGTTTAATCAACAGCCTTAACTTTCCAATACACAGCTAAGAATAGTGTCCCATGGGGTTGTAGAATTGAATAAAACAAATTTCTGCACAGAAATTTAGATCCTTGCACTTGGACTAACAGTACAGGTTTCTAAGCAGCTGAACTAAACTCCATGAAATATCCCAGAGGTAGCATAGGGTGAAGAATACTGTATCTTAGATTCAAGTCAGAATACATGGGGTTTGATTCTACCTCTAATCAGCTACAGTAGCTTGGGAAGGAGAGTCAGTTTACCAGCCCCTGAGATTATTAGGTACTTTACATATGTTGGTTTATCTGACTGATACAAAACTGTAGCGTATTTCTACCTATTTAAAAATTTCTCCCCATATATAAAGGTGCCATCTTTGTCTTTTACAGGACCGACTTATGGGAGGACCACTTTCATATCTTCATTTCATCTTTTCCTCCCTTCTATTTCAAATGCCTACTTTCTCCAACACACAAGACAACAGATTTCCAAACTTCTTACCACATTGGTTTCCTTCTTCCAAATAGTCCCTAAGTTTTACTAATATTTCTTTAAAAATACAGAAAAAACTGCCTATGAAACTGACTATACTGTATTGTACAGCCAGAATTTCCTATGCAAGAAGTGATTGATTTTAACAATTTATACTTCAGCCAATGATATTGCCTGGAAAAGAAGGGTGCTCATCTCATATGAAACAGTGATGATCACAGTACCCAGGGGAATCAAAAGGACTTTTTTCCCCCCATATAGTTAGTATTATTTATGTTCACAAATGGTCTTAAGTCCACCATTAACCTAAAAATTGGTCTTGTGATCAATGTTACTAAACACCTGTAAAAATCTACTTAAAATGTGAAAGTTTCATTTTCATAAAGGAACGTTTCCTAATCAGCTAGATTAAATGGGTTGCTAAAGGAGATAATATTTTCATGTTTTAATATGTAATGAACATTAATGCTTAACATTAGCAACCTTATAATTTACACTACTTTATTTGAATTTAGCACCAACAAACATAGGTAGGGAAATATGTATGTGTGTGTATAT
>NW_022900929.1:56183516-56197482 GCF_012274545.1 Fukomys damarensis | reverse complement strand
ATATATATATACATACATATACACACATACATACACACACATAAATTTGTATGCAGATTTTAAGAACTAATTATAGTTGTTAAGAACAGCAAAGATTTATAAAGCACTTTCTATGTGCCAGGCATTGTGCTAAGTACTTTTAAAACATTTAATCCAACCCCTATATTATGAAGTGTGCATTAGTCATAGTACCCTTATTTTATAGAGGAAGAACGTTAAAACTGAGAACTTTAAAAAATTGTTGATAGTCACTTAGTTAGCAAGTTGGTGGAATGGGGGAATGGAATCCTGGTCTGTCTCACCTTAACATCCATGCACTGTCCCAGGTCTTTGTATCTCCTCTCAAGCGTTTACATGTAGGAACGATAGCCTATTTGGAAGGCTTAAAAATATTCTAAGCTATCATGTATTAGTCTTGAGTATACAACTTCGGCATCTTATTATTCAGTGGAATTTATCTGTGACACTGTGACACAAAGTACCATTATAACAAAACATCCAAAGTACTCCTGTAAGGGTTATAATACCCACAGATGTGTAAACATTCACAGCAACTATAAATAGACACCAATGAAAATGATGAAGACTAGTTCTACTAATGTTAAACTTCAAACTGTCGCAGTTGCTGTAAGTTAATAATTAAATTAATGTATCACATACTTTTCCCATTCCCTATGAATGATAATCTCTATCATCAACACAACTACTATAAAGACCCATTTTATTAAGAGGCATAAGAATTTACAGACTGCATTATGATTGTGAAACTTTGTGTGATGTTTGTAGGAAGACACCTGTGTACTTAATTATTTTCTAGTCACATGTTTATAACTGATCTATTCTTTTTAGAACAAACCAGGGAGGAACATGTCAGGTGGCAGCCAGAAACAGGCTCCAGGTTTAGTATGGCAATAGCTGAGATGTTTAGTTGTTACTTTGCATGCAGATAAGGAAGAATACCACTTTCACAAATAATGACCATTTTATAGATGTTAGGAGATTTTCATAAAAATAAAATATAAATACCATACATATTGTCAAGTGCATTAGGAAATTATAACCATCTCTCTGCTATGTTAAGAAAATAATGTATCTACCTGGATATAAACCAGTTTCTCACTTTATGTTATACATAAGACTTACCAAGATTTGTGCAAAGCCTTTAAAATCATACCTGCAGAAAGCATCATCTATCAGTAAAGGAAAATAGAATAGGTCAAAAAGCAGTCAAGGTAAGCCAAATTAAAGCCTCTGGCTTATTTTCCTGCATAATGCCTTACAATTGAATGATAAGAAAATTTGTCGTAATTCTTTGCAAGTATGACAAATCTCAAACTTACATGACAGTAAGAAAGTCATAACACAATGAAACTTTAATTTCCTTAATTACAAAGGTAAAAATAGTTGAACCTATTTTCTAAGAGCGGTTCTTAGCAAATGCCCAATGAAGATAATGACAGCACTGTGACATTTTTGGCCCAAAGAACAATCCTCTCTGGCCCCTTCTTCTCAGCATGAACCCCTGGTTCATTACTTCAGTCTCTCTTTAACAACATCAACACTGTTTTTGCCCATCACTTCTGTCATACTCTCCAGAAAAGCCTCAACTCTAGAGGGATCAATCCTTCCTGGAGCTCTAAACTTAAACCCCTTCTGCACAGTCTGTACCTAGGCAGGTAACACATTCTTAATTCAGGCCTCCACATCCTATGTATACAGGTGGCATTCCAAGGTGGAAAGCTCTAGTTCTCCGTATTTCAATCTTCTGCATCTCAGATCTTTCCTCCACTCACCTCCCCTCTCTCAGCAGATGACTGTCTTCCCTCAGAGACAAGTAAGAGAGCATATCCATCCTCTCTATTCCAGGCCAACTTGCATCATCAGCATCTACCCTTTTCTTCAGGATCTCTTATAAAGATCAAGGCGGAATCCTCTTAGGAAAGGCTGTCCTCTCCACTGAGTTTGGGTGTCTCCTCCACTGTATTCTTTCTCATCTATATCCTTCTGCCTTATTCTTCTTGCTAGTGAAATACAGTCAAAGACGTGAACACTTTTCTGGTTTTGCCCATAGCCATGCCCCATTTTTTATAAAAAAGCAATAAACTCAGTTAACCTGAGTCCTCTCCCAGAGCTAGACGACTTGATTAGTCTGAACCAGTGATTCTCAAGCTTGAACAAGCATCAGAATTGCCTAGACTCCTGGGCCTCACTCTCAGTATGACTAGGGTGAAACCCAAGAATTTCCATTTCTAAGGACTTTCCATGGGGAACTAACTCAGCTGGTTCAAAGACCTCCCTCTGAGAGCTCCTGTTCTAAATTACACTTGAACTCTGCTTTCTAATGCCTTCTTGATCACTCCTTTACTAATGGATGATATAAAAATGGGTGAATAACTCAGTGATGGCCAAGAAGACAAAAAAGAAGCCTGAAGAAGTAGGGGTGAAAAAAGATCTAGGAAATAATTTTCTCCTTATGGCAAGATAGAGAATAAAAATCATTTTGCTAGTTTTTGCTCTGAATAGAATGACATGAAGTTGAAGAGATTTTTAGCATCCATATGCACCAACATGCTATAAAGGTAGAGACACAGAGAGACAGCCTGGCTTGAGTATATTTTTTATCTACTAAAAGATAGTGGTCTGCTCATTTCTAGGAGTCTTATTTGAAATAAAAACATTTAATAAAGCCACAACTAGTTATTCTATTACTTGCAATCATATACAAGCAATTTATCAATGCCTGGCCATCTAAAAACATCTCTTTTTAACTCCTTATGTTCTGGTAGGTAGATCTTTATCTCCCTTATTCATTTAAATAAAAACTCTTTGAATGACAAGTACTTTCCTTTCCTTATCTTTCTACCAGCTCTTCAGTTCATTCCAATGCCTTACATTCTTATCAAAAGTATTCTCACTATGATCTCACCATAATTTTGTTGATTATAATAGATATTTTCAGGCCCACTTGATTTCTCATAGCACTGTTTATCTGCTCAATTTCTGGAAATATGTTTGTTTTCTTTCTCTTGGCTTCCATGGCAATGGCTTATCATCTCCTGGCTTTCTTCCCACATCTTCATTACTTCTACATCTCACCCTGATCAGTCCTTAAGTGCTGGTATCATTTAGAAATCACATTTTAAAAATTTATTTATAAACAGACCCTTCATCTGACCCAGACTCTGAGTTCCTTTAATTTCATCAACATTTTCATGATTCCCACACCTGTGCCTCTTAACCCAGCTGGCTCTGTAAGCTCCAGGGTTCTGGTCCAAGTGCTATCTCATCCACTTGATGTCTCAGACACCTCAAACTCAACATGACCCAAACTGAATTCAATATTCCTATCTTTATCTGACTCTCATTCTTTTTTTCTTTCTTCCCCCTTGTTTGTAGTCTTTCTCATACCTCTATGTGAAGTGTCGAGAGCAAATATTTCATTTAAAGAAAATAAAGCATTGTCATCTTTACTTTCCCCTACAACATACTTATGAATTGGGCTCAAATTTACTTGGCAAACCTCACATATACTATTTGATATTTCCCCATCATCTCTCAGATGAGGATCTCAAAATGTTATCATATAACACTTACTAAGAACTGACAATGTGTGAAATGTCATACAGAGCCGAGAATTAGTCTTGGCCACTGCTCGGTGGGTTCACTAATGCAAACTTTAATTCACTAAGGACACCAAAAACTGCCCAAAAGAGCTATTAGGACAACTATCAGGAAGTTCAAATTGCTATCCAAGACCTCAAAGTGGTGTTAATACCAAAACTGAAAAGCCCACTATGAAATCTGCCCATTTTATGTTCTCTATTTTAAAAAACTAAAAAATTGAAAACCAGACCACTTTAGTGAGTTATTTTATTTACTTTTGGTTCACAGTGTCTATTTTCAGTCTAATTATCTTTCTTAGGGTCAATTATTTTCTGGTTGTTTAAATAACGTAAATAGTGTTTTATAAAAGTATCATGAAGTCCTCTGTAAATTTCTTCACTAAGAGTCTTATTAACTATACAAAGTAAGTTCAGTACAACTTCTCTATTTAATGTTTAAGATTTTAGACTAATAGATCAGTTTCAATATCACTTAAACATTTACAAACACAATAGTGTACTCTGCTTGTCTTTCTGGCAAAAAAAATGACACAATATTGAATTTTCACAAGGCATCATTCTCAATTTGAAATCAAAAGCTTGTATGGCTAGAACCTAATGGTCTTTTTGTGAGTTGCTTCAGTTTTCAAGGTCTACTTCAGGTAATTAGAGCTCCAGATGGAGAGAGGGCATCTTCCCTTCCTTTTCTGCTTGTTTTCCACCCCACTCTTTGGAAATTTAGGAATCATATTACTGTATTTCACCAGACCAAACTCCTTTGTCTAGGAAGGGCTCCTAAGGAAATTTTGTGAATGCCACTTCACTATGGCGAAGATGAGGTATACTTTCATTGGGCTAGTCTCAAGAGTGCTGGATCATGACTCATTTTTTTTCTTTCCTAACAACAGCGAGGAGCCACAGTGATAGTTTCAAAAGATGAGAGTTCTGCAAAATTCAGAGTGCATCTTGCTTGTGTGCAAATGTGAATCCGGTGTCTCCTTGAGGCTTCAGGTTTGGTTAAAAGAACCAAATGTAAAAGGGGGAAATGCTTTGCCAATTTACTACTTAGAACTCAATTTTAACAACAAAGTAATATAGCATGAAAACCTGGTTATTCAACAGCACTTAGCTACACAGAGGACAGTTCAATGAGCTCTCTTGGCTGGCTTGTCACAATGACTGACATTTTCTAATATTGAGCTGGAAATAATATGGATATTTAATATTGCAGCGTTTACATCAAATAGAAGCAAAGCTCTATTGTTTATCAGCAATCTACTTCTGATGGCATGGATCTATATAGACATAATTACTGTTGAATGATGAGCTCTGATTTTCACATTATGGCATAAACAAATCTGTGGAATATTCACAATGTTTCATCTTGTGTGATTTAAAAAACCCCATAAAGCCAAATTCTTAAGTATTTCCTATGCCTTCCACTTGAATTTTGACTAAAATTTACCTTTTAGATCTGTTATGCCACTCATGAATTTTTTACAGTATCCATCTGTGCTTTGCAATCTCTATTCTCCATGGTTCCACGTTGTTTTGGCTAACTAACAGACCCATATGTTGCCTTAATGTATTTCTGCACAATGTTTGTGCTTTAAAAAAAAAAACCACAGGGAAAAAAACCACAGGTCTAAATAAGCTATAAAGAGCATCCACATACAGTTAGGCTGTCTTTACTGAGTCTGAGGACATTATGATTCTGCTGCGACAAGCAGCATTTGTCTTCATTTTGTCTGACTGTCCTCATGTGTTATTATTAGTGGCTGTCAGGCTGAGGCAGAAAAAAATAGCATCACTTGAGTAAGAAGTTGAATGCATAAATGCAATACTACACTTGGTGGCTGAGGGCAAAGA
Source organism: Fukomys damarensis (assembly GCF_012274545.1). Lineage (NCBI taxonomy): Eukaryota > Metazoa > Chordata > Mammalia > Rodentia > Bathyergidae > Fukomys > Fukomys damarensis. The sequence continues at coordinate 56,192,011 of NW_022900929.1, read as the reverse complement.
GTAGGTTTGAAATGCGTTCATGTGAACACCAGAATGAGGAAATTTAAAAGTGAAAATCTGTACTTGGCAAAGTGAGGAGAGAAAAAAAAAATGACATCCTTGTCTATAAAACAAAGTGAAGGCTAATTATTGACAAAAATTTAGCAGCCTCTGAATATCTTTGAAGACCATCTTTCCAACATGTCAACTTAGCTTTAATTGTAAGAAAACAAATATGTTGAAACATTTGCCTCCAGTCCAGTGTTTCAGATAATGTTGACAAATACCTTGCATTTTAAAGTTAAGATTTTAGTGTTCTACAAAAGTAACTGGAAAATACATCTTCCATGAAACCCACCTCCAGCCCTTGTGTTTTTTTCTCCCACTGGAGTATCAACTGCTCCCACAGTCTCACTCCTACTTGCTTCTGAGTTTTCTCCCATGTGCCTCTTACCACTTCAGCAACCAGTGCATCTCACTTCCTTTTTTCATTATTAAAATAAGACAAATCAGATTATCACAAGGCCCAGAAATTGTTACACTCAGCTCCTCATCAGATAGGAATACTTTAATTACCCAGAAAGTAGATTACCCTCTAAAAATAAATTTATCTTTATCTTCTTATTTTCCTATCTGAAAAGATTATCTTTCCCTCTAGTCTCAATCTCGGTCACTAAACAAGGATTTTTCATCAAGAGCTTTTTTAAAATAAGCACTTTTAAAGAAGCAACTCCAACAGATAAAAGCAAATAAGGAATTAACTTTTCCATCAGCAGCATCTCATGAAAAAAGAACAACATAAAGGTATCTTCTGCAGCTTTTTCACTCATCACCCATAAAAATCAGTATGTTTTTGAAATATGAAAGCATGCTTTTCTCTGTGTGTGTGTGTGTGTGTGTGTGTGTGTGTGTGTGTGTGTGTATATATATATATATGATTTTCAGGTATACAATGAAAAAATGGATTGATAACTATGCTAATAAATTGCAACTAATCACTTTATTACTTTTTCTTACCTTGGTCTTTTTCCTAATGGCATTATTAAACTCTGAATCTCTTTAATCATATCATCTTTAGTCTACCTTCAGGCCTAGCCTAGGCCAACCAGTCACACTGATAATTTGCTTCTTGAAGTCTCTCTGCCTTTTATATTTTTTCTGATTGTCATTATCAGACATTAGTTTCATCTCAATTTCCTACAACACACAATGGAGTATGTTATAATGTCAATTTAAGCTGGTGTCTAATATAGCACTATAGTACTAATTCTTTTGTGTGTATACATGATATGTCTTTCCACCTAGACTGTAAGTACCTTGTGGGTGGTGAGATTTTATCCCATTTGTTATAATCCATAGCAACTGGCCCTGAGTAGATGGTGATAAAATAATTGATAACAGATAAAAAAGGAGAGTTTATGCTAAAATAACTGATTTGCATATAGTAGGACAAGCCTCTGGTAACATATTAAGAAACAGAACCAAGAGCAGGGCTGTCTAAAGTGATAAATGGAGCCCTGTGTGGAAGATCAATGATTGAGGAAATATTCAAATGAAAGTGTTTCAACTCCAAAAGGATTTTCCCTAAGCATTTCTCTCCCGTCTGCAAACCCTTACCCCTAAATACATAAAAATCAAAACTGAGCACATCCTAAATAGAAGAACAAGTTGCAACTATATTAATATATTCTCTAAAAAGTCATCAAGAGAGAAATACAATTTTTTAATAGAAAAGAATTCAAGGAAGGAGAAGAATCCATGGGAATGTTTGTAAAAAATATTTGATGGCTTTGACTGTCCCTTTAAAAACAAACATTAGTTTATTTTCAGTGCCTCAAGAAATATCTCTGTGAAAATTCTCTGGTTTAGTTGTCAATAGGCTGTCTACTACCAGTAATCTACAAGCCTGGGGGGCCCCAGGTTATCTATCATCTTTCTTTATGACAAACTCTGGTTTGCAATTCAAGTATCCAGGACAAATCTGTTCATCCTGAGTCCTTCCTTCCTGTTGTTTGCTTATAAACTCACTGCTTGTCAGCCACTTTTCTAGGAGATTCAGTTCCAAAGGGAGGCACACAGCAATTACTTTATAGGTTATGTGTGGTCCTAGAGACACAGGTAGATTATTAGGTAGACTGATGCTCTTGGAAGACATACATTTTAAAGTTGTAGGTAAGGATTAGCTTCTTTGGTTCCCCTTGTATTTCTGTGCAAGTGTATTTCTTAAGAAAAAATCCTGAAGTGCTTCTGTTCATTGATCTTTTGTTATTTAATAACATGTGGCCTCATAAACCTTCAGCATTAGTAAATGCGTCTGTCTGTGTGTGTGCACGCGCAGGCATGCACATTTTAGTCAGGAGAATAAAACCAATCTTAGGAAGGCAACTGTTGTATGGAAGACACGTTAAATCCTCTGGCAAAATTTTTCAGATAGTCCTGATTTTTAGCAAAACTGTTATATTACCAAGTAAAATAGTAATAGAGACTTACTAATGCTTCTTTCTTTACCTGTTTCTCTTTAGTCAATTCTCCACATTATTTCTTTTAGAAAGACATATATACTCACCAGGTCACTTATAAGTGTTGTCCTGAAGAGGCAGGTGATATTTTATATAACAACAGCATCAATGACCTGCTGGCACTTCAGAGGGGAGAGGTAACATCCGAGAGACTTGGTACATTTGTTACTTTGAACAATTGGCAAGATTTCATATAAATCTAAACACATTATCCTTTGAACACTTTAAAAGGACATTTTATTTCAGACCTGCTGTTTTTCCCTCTCAGAAAGCAATTACACAGAGTTGGAATAACAACACCCTGTGCCATGCAACATCAACACCAATTCTAAAAAAAAAAATGTAAGTGTCTATTGTGGATCAGGCTGTGATTACATTTGCAATTACATTTTAGAGGACATTATTTAGTTCACACTACATCTTTGTTATGAGGTGGAGAGTTCCTATCACAAAATAATTTTTAATGACTGTTCATTCAAAACTACTTGTCCATTAATAAATGATATTTGAAAATTTCCTAGAAATAGTCATTTAATATTTCTAGTTATGAAGGGCAATTTCCAGTCTGAGATAAAATAGATTCATACTCTAAACTCTTACTTATAAAGTTTGTATCAATTAGCCTGAACAGTATTCTTAATTACATCTTCTTGTGTACACATGCCCAAAAACCTGAAGTATTGACTGTTAGCACCATTTCCCTAACATGAATAATAGAAAAATAAAAGCTCGTGAGGAAAGCAAAGCCATAGAGTCTCATCTCACTGGCAGTTAAATTTTTTTCTTCTCCCCAGAAACTCCATTTCTGTAATTGGAAACTATATTAAAACAACCAAAAATAAATGAAGTAGAAAGGAAGAAATTAAAGCTCATAAGAAATATGCAAGTAGGCACAAATACTGATGGCCACAAGTAGAAGGTATAAGTTGTAGGAAGAAACTATTAGATCCACTCTTCAGATTTTCTCATTTCTACAAAATGAGCAACTTAATTCTCATGATGGAGTAAGAATAGAATTTATGTATCTCTCAGAGAATTACTGTCATTTGCTAGATAGGAAAAGGAATATTTAAAAATTTATTTTTCCTTGGATAAATGAAGAAAGCAAGCAAACAGAATAAATTCTGTTCAATAGCACTGGACAAACATATATTAACAGAAATAGGTTGCTTTTCTATTTAATTATTCAAAAATTTATCAGTACAAAAACAATTTAGGCTCACCTATGTTATTTTTTATTTAGCATTTTTAACAGAATGTATATCATCTATATTATACATGATATGTAGTAGAAAACCCTCACCAGAAACATGTTATGAGAGTAGTATTATCACTAAGGAGTTTAATAAAATCCTGGAGCCAGATAAAATCTCAGTGTATCTTCTAGTCTAGGGGCCTGACTCCATCCAAGATAAATTAATTTTCCCTGTACAGATCTCCAGAGAATAGAGTTCTTGTTGTTCTTCAATACACTGTTCTCACCTTCAATCAGTTTTATTATAGGGGAATTTATCTTTTATGTTCAACCTAATAGTGCATGCTGAAGCCTAAGCCATCTTCTGTAGCTTCCTTCTTGTGAAGATGGAGCTGTTCGTGAGCACTTAGTGTATGCCTGGCATGTGCAGAGCTTAATTTAAAAATATAATAAGAGGTCTGTGGAGGTATCTCCTTATACCTATGATCAAAGACATGGGAATTTTATGGAATTTGAGAACTAGAAGAAAGCTGGATATTCAACAATTCAAAAGAACAATTAAACACTTCAATTCAGACAAGTCTTATTCACTAGAGAGCAAGACTAAGTATGAACAAAACTAAATACATTTTTTGAGAGGCAGGACTAGTCAGGACAAACACCCTAAAAATCATACATTTGGAGCAGCATCCTATAGGATACAAAGAACATATGCTGTCAAGGGAGAAGAGATGAATGGGCTGAATAGGAAGCAGGTAGAATCAGAAACAGAACTGATAGAACTTTTTACGCAAAGGAACATGATTATTTTAGAAAATATAAAGAGCTGTACTGTGGAGTAATCACAGTCAGGACAAAAAAATTATATATGGATTACATACTCAATGGAATACAGTATTCTAGGCCATCAATTTTACTATGATACCTCTGTATGTACATGTGATTTACATAAATTTACATACAGAATATTGCTGAGCAAAGTTTAAAGCAAATGCTTAATATAAGGTAGAATTAATAGTAACAGAAAAATTTCCATGAAGGGTGGACTTTGAGGTGAACTTTGAATAAAGTGTAAGTTAACGGAAATTAGGGAGGACAATAAAAATCTGAAAGTTTGCTCAAAATGGTCAGAATATGGTTAAGTTAGGCTGGAAAGGTAGAAAATCCCCAATCCAGCAACAATAGAAAGATAAAAAAGTCTGTTCTTGTTAAATACCAAGTGGAAATGACTTCTAAGAATGTTTCTTTCCTTGCATTTTTGTCTTTTGCATGTGTGGGTTTATGTAAAATGGGATGGATTTTTCAATTAAACCAATGTGAAACACACATAAACTGTGTGGAAACATGTAAAGGATCTGCTTGATAAGTATGGAATCTACTCCCAAGGTCAACAGAGTGAGAATGAAAAACCTCCCACTCACAGATGAAAAGTACAGATACATCTGCCTGGTTACAGAAAGTGGTACCTTATAAATGCAAATCTAAGGCACTGTAGAGAATATAGACCATGTGCAGATGGCCATAGAGTCTCATATACCTTGGTCACAAAATTGAGATGTGCAAGAAATTTGAGTGCATCACATATCTGAAGAAAACCTAGAATACTGGATCCATACCTGATAAATAAAAGAGAACTTTCTTTTGGTGTCTTGGAGATTGGAAGGCAGAAAAGGGGAGAAAGGAATTTACTATTCAAAATTCTTATATATTTTTACTGTATAATTGTACAATTTTCATTCCCTAATTGCAACTTTATACTATTTTTATTGTTCAATAGTTTGTTTCCATCCACCAATAACTGTCAAGAGGAGGAAGGTGTCAGACTCAAATCTCCCTATATGCCACCAGCAGCCTTCCTGTCCTCCCTCAATATGTAGCCTCAGCTGAGAAGGTAGCTTTCCAGTCTAGTATTGCTCTGTAGTAACACTTGTCAGACATTAGAAATTAAGCTCTCAAAATGAAATTTAAAAGAAAGCCTTTACCACACATTATACTTTTGGAAAGGATTCTGTGTAAAAACTTTAAATGCTTCTTAGATTGAAGTAAAAACTTCACTAAAGGGTAAAAGATAGGAATGATGAAGCACAAATGCCTAGCATAAAAATTTAAAAGAACTTTCAGTCAGATGTTGAATTTGCCTTTTTTTTCCCCTTTGATTTATTCATGACACAATTAAAAGAAATTACTGCTGCTCCTTCACTATATCTTATATGATACTGTATGACTTAATTTTGTATCAAATTCTTAAACAAGTTAAGAAAAAAACCTAAGAGATTGATAAAAGACTTCTACTTCTCTTCATCAACTTACTCAGAATTGGGAAAAGAAAGCAAAGGTTTGTTGCTATATTGAAGTGAATTGTGGGCAGTACTTCGATCCAATCTTTGCTCTTTCCTATTTTCCTGCAATCACTTAAATTGTTTGTCTCTTTATTTGAAAACATAAGCAAGATGACTGGAAATACCGCATTATTTACATAGGATGGAGCTCTAACTAAGAATATAATCTGTTTTATGTGATTCTAAGAAAAATGATCATGAAAAGAGAAATATGTTAGAAGAGGAAAACAGGTTTTCATTTATGCCTAATAGGAAAAGAAGGAACCAAGAATTATAAGTACATTTTTAAGAGCAATAACGGGGAAGTGGCTGGGATGTGATGGGCTTTGTTCCACAGCTCCATCTAGAAAGAAAGGTCTTTTTCTCTAAAATCCTAAAGATCCTACATTTGATTAGGTCAATCAAGTAGCTGAGGGCAGAATTTAGATCAGGCATAAAGAACACTTTGCATTTAAGCAGTCTGCAGTATTTTCAGGGGTGCATACAAAGTGGAAACCTTTTAAAAATTTCTCTATACACATCCTCCCTGCCCACAACCAACCTGTTTTAGAGAGCTCTGGCCCTAAAAAAAGAACCTATGTTACCTGCCTGTTCACACCAGCCTTCCCTGACTGCTGGTTCCGATGCAGTTCCCTGCAGTTACTTCCATATCCTCAGCTTCTGATGCCCAGCACACTCAAAGACGAGGAGCTAAAGGGCTCACTCTGGGCCTCTACATTCAAAGGCGGAAAAATCAATATCCATCTCCAAAAGATAGATCTGAGGATGCTGGAGTTCCTAAATACTCCCAGTTACTCTGAAGCAAAGCCGTCTTGATAGGAGAGTCACACAACAGACACAAGTGGGGCCATGCCCTCATGCGGCTTCCAGAGACCTGTGGCTCAGAAAAGGATAAAGAAATGACATCTGTCGCAAATGGAATTTTTTGAAAAGCTTTGAATTTTCCCAGAAAATAAGAAATAACGAAAATCACATCGGAGAATGGTAACAGAGAAAGCACCATCCTATGATTCGGGGGAGAGGGGTTGAGAATATTCCAGCAAAGAATTGCAGCTGAATATTTTGGCTAGAGACAAACTGACCAAGTTATCTTCCAGAGAAATCTAACAAAGATCTCATTAAATTGGTGAGCTTTCACATTTGTATTTCCTTTTATAGGGGCTGCCTTTGTTTTCTAGCCCTTGCCCTTTAAAAAAACATCTCTAATTTTGTTTTAATGATTACATGGCACTAGACTAGGATTCTTGATGCCAAGACTGTGTATCTCTGTATTCCTAGCCCTTAGCACAGGTTCCAGCACATACTAAGCTTTAAATAAGTGTTTACTGAACAAACACTGGTAATTGTATGATGTATACGCTACTTCCAAAGATACTATCTGGTTTAATACCTAAAGCTTCATGATCCCTAGTGCACAGGTAGGAAAATATAATCAAACCAGTTAAGTGGTTTGTCTCACACCATATACTTGGTGAGGAACACACGTGTCACTTAAACTTACATCTCCTGACCCTTTCAAGGACAGTACATATTTCCTTAGACACTGTCACTGGCTGTTAAAACTGCCAAGTCACTTTGGAATCAATTTGGCAATATACATCACCAGCAATAAAAACATGTCGAACCATTTGGAATTGATTCGAAGAGCAATGTTGCAGGCAAAGGGAGGAAAAACTGCATAACAAAGATATTCAAGATATACAACATGATGCTGCTTATTTTGTCAAATAACAATCAAGTTAACTTTAAAAGGAGGAGTCGAGTTAAGCAAATAAACATCAGACTAGATTGGGCATGTTCAGGGTGGTACGGCCATAGACAAGTAAATAAACATCAACGTGACTGAATGTTATTGTATAGATATTAAAATATCTTGGAGACTTTGTAGTAATGTAAAAATATTGCAATTTTAAATAAAATATTTTAAGCTGTTTCTGCTATAATTAAAAACATGTAAAACAATACGGACAAACTGAAGGTGCTATGCTGTTTATCTTTCCATTTATATTGAATTGTACAATATCTAAATATCTAGAATTGTCTAAAATGGGAAATAATAAGATACTACAACCTTTCAAGGGGCCTGTCATAAACATACCAGGCTACAAGCAAAGAGTAAACACTTTATGAATTCAGAAGTGCTAGCATTCATGGTCAAATAGAAGAATCAGGGAAGATGGCTTGGGGAAGGAGCTAACCTGCATCTGATGGTTAGAATTTACTGGGAGTGATAATCTGAGTTCTAAGGACTGATCAGAAGCTGAGTTTCAAAAGGCCGCATCACTGAAATCTCCAAAAAATCCAGGAATGCTGAACTGAGAAGTGATATAAAAATATCAACTTAGGGGCCAGGGATTTAGCTCAGCGGGTTATGGTAGCCTGCCTTGCAAGCGCAAGGACCCGAATTCGATCCCCAGTACCAAAAAAAAAAAAAAAAAAAAAAAAAAAAAAAAAACCCCCCCG